>NC_089870.1:22394586-22697919 GCF_036373705.1 Amia ocellicauda | reverse complement strand
CATCGCTGGGAGTTTGTTCAGATTGTGACGCCTCTCATATTTATATACATGTAAATGTATATACACATACATGTAAATGCTGGTTTACTGTATTTTAATTCATTTAAACTGTTAAGGGTTTATTCATTTATTTATTTTTTAATTTTGTTGTAGTATGTTTATGTAAAGCGCTCTGTGGCCACTCTGCGAAGGGCGCTATAAAAAAACGAATGAATTGATTGATTGACATGAATAATTTAAACATAAAAATCAACACAGGAACAGTGATGTACATGTCGGGTGTGTTTTACAGACAGACAGTAAAATCTCACAGTGATTCATACCTTTCCTGGGGTGAGGATTATTTGTGCACATGATACACAGGTTAGAGGGGGTGTGCATGGGGGCCACACTTGTGTAACGTTACAGGCAAAGAGCGGCTCGACTTTATTCCAGACTTGTCTTGTTGTAACGTGACAAAGGATATGAGCTCTGTATCGCTGTGTGCCGTCTGCTCTGCCGTCATCGCTCACCTGAACTTTCGCATTCCAGAAAAGTGGGAGAACATCCAACAAAACTGGCTTTTTGTTCAATTATTCCGGCCTTTCTCAAAAGTGTAGCAGCTTGAGGGGGAAGTCAACTTTCAAAGCTTCATACCGAAAAACTGAAAGGTATCTTGCTGTTATCATGTAACACTCCACCGTCTGTAATTAAATACAAAGCTGGACTCAAAGCAATTTGGGATGGAGTAAGCAGCGGATTTCAAACCCGGTCCCAATTAAAATGGAGCATATCGACTTATTTCCCATTTGGAAAATGTCATGTCTTTTATATGAAACAGCTACATTTGCATTAAGTAACAAAATGTTTTACTATTAAAATGAACATAAAAGGAAATAAATATATAAGTCTAAATGCCATAGTAAATGCCAAGTATTTCTGCAGCTTGGAAAGTTCTGTTATAATGGCATTTCATTCCCTGTCCTTTATTGTTATGGTAATTGTTTGTGAACACAGTAGGCGCCGGGCAGGTGGACGGCTGGCGACGCAAGTCAATCATGTGGCCGAATCGTCACCATCTTCACTTCTGGACAGATTTGTGGGCAAACATGGCAGAGCTGTAACCTGTGTGCTGTGAGACAATGACTTAGATGCTCCCTAATTTGGCGGATTTTAAATTCATTAAGACATTCGTAAAGGCTTGCAGTACGTCTCAGTCTCAGAAGGCCTGGGTGGGGACTGACAGCGCTACTCTTACTACAGCCTTCGCCGATGCAAATATTTATGTGTGTGTGTCGGTACAGTTTAAACAGATATGTGTAAACACTCAATATATATTTGCTGTAAAGTAACTCATTCTTTGATTCCCCTCGTCCTCTGTGCTCGTCTCTTCCCGAGGAGTGTTTTTCCTTGGCAGTCCTCCATGTTGGCAGGAGCACAGGAGTTCAGACACGTTACAGACTCATCTCTCCAATGCAGACCCTTGTTTTTCATTTTAATTTATTCATCACACCATTCTGGAAACTTGTGGTGACAGCAGGCAGGCTGTAGGAGACTCATTCTTTTTAGCATCAGATCCGTGTGGCAGACACAGGACTTCGGGAGAAATAATCCCCTCTGACGCGCAGCTCCTCGGTGCTTCTCCTTCACGATGGAGGGACGCGAGTTTGTGTATCAGCCGAGTAGTTAGTGGAGGTGGTTTTGATTGGGTTGAGCTTTTGCAAAGGAGGATAAAAACGGTGGGAATGTGGAAACACCTTTACTCCTGTGTAAAGCATGCGCTGCTTAGTGAAAACAGCAATAAACACAATATATTTTCACTTATCTTTACATTTTAAATGTTTTGTACAGGAAATTCTAACAGTGGCGCTTCCGTCTTAGTCTATCTGTCATGTGTGGATCAGTGTAGCGCAGGCGGATGTCATTGACTCGAATAATCAATGCTTTTTGACTATTTGAATGGTTGTCAGAGGCCATAACAGAAAAACTCCCGGCTCTTTTAATTTATTTCAGAATCATACACCCAGGCAAATATGTTTTCCGTGATCAGAGCCAAGCCTTTTTAAAACCACGGTGATCCTTCAGCTCCAGATTTGGCAGACTTAGGAAGTTTAGTGACAGGGAGGAAAAGTTTACCACAATATTGTGATAGTCTTCTGAGAGCTGCAAAAACACCCCGAGCAGATCATGTTCACGCAAACAGGAGGGTCGCTGGAGTCGTCCTACGAGTGACTGAGGGAAGGGCTGGAGAGACCCCTGGTTTGGATGCCTTTCTATTTGCTGTGGCTGTTTTATTATTATTATCATTATTATTCCCATGACTATCCCTCTCCAGGAGTTCGCCGGGGGTTTGGCCCTCTCTCGACTCGTGGTTTCTGCTTCATAACCACAAAGAAAGCCGTGATGGGACTGATAAAGGAGTCTGCCATTGTTTTCACCCCACACCTGGTTTAAACAAAATAAACACTCCCCCCCTTTACCTCGTCATCCCTCATTGTGCCGACTGAATGTTTCGAAAGGTAAACAGAAAAGACAGAAGCCATAAGGATCCATATTTGAAAGATTGCCTCATGTTGTTGTAGGAGATATCACGTTTCCTGGGAAGATAAGGAGAGCTTTCGGGGGGATATGGTGCGCAGTCAGTTCCTCCCTAACATCTGCAAGTTTTCTATCCATCCGCTTGCATAAGGAGGAGCTGGCACTTATTCTGGCACAGTGTTGGTGTGTTTCTGTGGTCGGTGTCGCCCCATTATTTCCAAACTGCTGATGCCATCGGAAATATCACAATGAAAAATGTTACCGTTGTCGTTCTCTATCACAAAATATTGCAAAAGCCCCACAAACACACACAAATAACAATAACAAGAACGCTGATCGCAAGCCAAGAGCTGATATTAAAGCCGGTCTCTGCGATGTTGCGAAAGCCGAACTCTGCTGTCTCGGCCGGGATGTCGTGCAACTTGATACGCCCCGCAAAAGGAAACGATTGCAAGTATTTGTTTTTGTTTTTCTCCCGGATCAGAAAGGTGTCTTAAAGAAATGTGGTCTCATCTGCAGTGATACTTGTTTTTGCACCTCGTGAAAGGAAAGACACTGGAATTCATCCGACGGGAAGGGAACGGCCTGTGCTATCGTGCACCGATGCCAAGACGGAGGGTTTCTGATTGTCTCGAGACGTGCCGTGAGACTCATCAGGGCAGGAAGCTGACTTGCACTGAATTGACCCCCAGGAAGGAGGAGATACCTGAGGACTTACAAAGTGGAGGCCTTATCTTCTGAGCTCTGTCGCAGGGAAACACGCACCGATCACGCTGATCAGAAGAAGAGCTGCATGTTGTTGTTGTTTCAGGATGAAACTGGACTGCAAACACGCAACTCATCAATCAGCAGACTGGAAGCAGGAGACAGAAAATAAAGGAAAACCCTTAAATGGAGTTGTGTGCTTGTGTATAAATATAAATAAATATGTCTGTGTGTACAAATGTGTGAAGGTCTATGAATGTATACATTCTCACACATTTAGATGCGGATAAATAAATATACAGACTCGGGAACTTTTTGAAATGCCAGGTAAACAGCGAACTTGCGGTGAACTTCTCATGAAATTGCCAGGCTTTCACAGCTGACACAGACGCACACCAGCGCCAGTAATAGACCGGCATGACTAACGTTACAGAGAATTCTTTCATAACAGGGGAGCTAATTGTTTCGGGCGAGTCTCGTCCACAGCGTCGCTCCCACGCCGGTGACAGTGGGCGTCTCTACGGGGGAATATGCCTGCCGTGTAACGATGAAAACGTGATCTTTTCGGGGCGTTGTTCTCACCGAGGTGCTTTTCCCTCCAGTTTTCCTTCTCTCGTCTGAACTGTTATTAAAGCTCGAGGTGTATCCCCAGTGAGGACCTGACGGACACAAAGGAAAGGGCAAAATCACACGCTCTCCTCACCCCCGGCTAACCGCAGCAGTTAGCTTCTGACACTTTCTCTCTGTTCGGCTCCTTCCCCCATCTGTTCCCGGAGCGGCGCCCAGGGCCCGAGCTCGTTTGTGGTTTGCATCTGAGTGCCTCTGTAATTTTGGTTACTGCTCACACCACATCCCCATCCATTTTGTGGCTGCACCTTCCCACCCTTGTCAGTTATTGGCACGGCGAACTGCCATTTTAGTGTAAAACTACACTTGCTGCTCCCAAGAATGTATTAGTGGCTCCACTACCCCCCCACACCGTGCGCAGCTCTGTCCAGTCGCCCCGCTGTGCCGAGACAAACCATCTGAGACGAGTGGGAGAGAAAGTTTTAAACATCGTTAGTGCTGATACATATGGAAGAGCTTTATCTTTCTGAAGGGTTGTCTCTGATGCTTTTATTGCTGCTCTGAACCAGGTTTTGACTTTAATCGTGGCAGCAGCTAGCTAGAGAACTGGTCCAGGACTTCTCAACAGCGAGGACACGAGGTCTGATATATCCTCTCCTGTGATATCTGCTGCCGTTACTCTTATAATATCCTCCCGTACGACATTTCTTGACCTGTATGATACTGTTTGCTCTCACGTGACTATTTTCTTGGGAGAACTTGCCTGTGTTTGATTGGTTATTTATGTATTTGTTTATGTACAAACCCAGGGCGGTCTACAGGCGTCACACAATACACTCCTCAGAAGACGTGGCCTTTCCTCTGTCCAGCAGGCATTGAAGCGTCACTTCCTGAGACACGGACGCGCTCAGCTGGGGGGGTTTACAGCAGCCGTGACACTTTTAAAATCACTAATTAATTAATTAATTAATGTGTTTATTTGTTTATTTATTAAAACAAAATCGGGGTAGGTGTTCTTTGTGTGAAATAAAATATAGGCCTACCCTGTTTTATTTCAATAGTCCTTCACATTAAAAAAAAAATGTGAATGGGTCAATACATTATTATTCTTGTTGTTATTGATGTTATTATTATTACGCATTTTGGTGATTAACAAAACAAAATCTCAATATAATTTAATTATACTTTCCTTTCTTCTTTTAATACAATATAATGGGTTTGGCATAACCCACGAAACAGGACTGAACTACATATTTATTTAATTATCCCTAATAACTTGCCTAAGACTAGTTTTCTCCCACGTAGCTCCTCTGCTCCAGCCCGCGGGCGACTCGGGAAACATTTGTATGTTTGTGTTCCGGACAAAACAGGCCATATTGTTAGTTGTCAGCCCAGATTAATTGAGTTCCCCTGCAGTCTTATGAGCTCCTCACAGCCAGCCCGGGATCCTGATGGATGGCTTGACTGTCATAACCTCATATTCCACCCGACCAAACAGAGAGCGAGTGGAACACAGGCTTTCAGACGCGCCTCGAGTCGCAACACGATGCATGGCGAGGGTTCGTGTCTCTCACCGGCTTCTCCACGCCTGTAATTCAATGCAGCTGCGGCTCAGGTAAGCTCGGCCGCCGGGCTGAGAGGAAAGAGCTCCTCGTGACAACTGCAGCCCACGGGCGGTTCACGAGCCGCTCGGATCGGGAGAAGAGTGACCTTGTTGTGAGACTGTTGTCTGTCTCCCGAGTATTTAAAGTCATTATCGCGCGGTATTTACAAAACTCTCCTTAAGAAGAGCTTGACATTTGACCAGATATCCGCGCTGATTGTGAGACGTTAGTATTTTAAGAGGCCCTCAGGAATGTGTGGGCCCTGTGTGACGGTCGCTGATCCTGCAGCGCGCGGAGAGGGAGGCCGGGCATCCGCTGTGGGGCTGAGAGCGGAGATACCTGCCCCGCCAGGTCACCTGAGCTGGGGGGGGTAAATGGCAGTACATTTGTGAAATATGCCTCCCCTTCCCCCCTCAGAGGATTGTGAGAGGCTGGAGAGCTGGACCGACAGGCCTGGACAGTGTTTAGTGTCAAGTCTCTCCATTCACAACAACATTCTGAATATTAGTACAGCGTTTGGCTAATCAGTAGTCTCAATCACATACACTCACCTAAAGGATTATTAGGAACACCTGTTCAATTTCTCATTAATGCAATTATCTAATCAACCAATCACATGGCAGTTGCTTCAATGCATTTAGGGGTGTGGTCCTGGTCAAGACAATCTCCTGAACTCCAAACTGAATGTCTGAATGGGAAAGAAAGGTGATTTAAGCAATTTTGAGCGTGGCATGATTGTTGGTGCCAGACGGGCCGGTCTGAGTATTTCACAATCTTCTCAGTTACTGGGATTTTCACGCACAACCATTTCTAAGGTTTACAAAGAATGGTGAAAAGGGAAAAACATCCAGTATGTGGCAGTCCTGTGGGCGAAAATGCCTTGTTGATGCTAGAGGTCAGAGGAGAATGGGCCGACTGATTCAAGCTGATAGAAGAGCAACTTTGACTAAAATAACCACTCGTTACAACCGAGGTATGCAGCAAAGCATTTGTGAAGCCACAACACGTACAACCTTGAGGCGGATGGGCTACAACAGCAGAAGACCCCACCGGGTACCACTCATCTCCACTACAAATAGGAAAAAGAGGCTACAATTTGCACAAGCTCACCAAAATTGGACAGTTAAAGACTGGAAAAATGTTGCCTGGTCTGATGAGTCTCGATTTCTGTTGAGACATTCAGATGGTAGAGTCAGAATTTGGCGTAAACAGAATGAGAACATGGATCCATCATGCCTTGTTACCACTGTGCAGGCTGGTGGTGGTGGTGTAATGGTGTGGGGGATGTTTTCTTGGCACACTTTAGGCCCCTTAGTGCCAATTGGGCATCGTTTAAATGCCACGGCCTACCTGAGCATTGTTTCTGACCATGTCCATCCCTTTATGACCACCATGTACCCATCCTCTGATGGCTACTTCCAGCAGGATAATGCACCATGTCACAAAGGTTGAATCATTTCAAATTGGTTTCTTGAACATGACAATGAGTTCACTGTACTAAACTGGCCCCCACAGTCACCAGATCTCAACCCAATAGAGCATCTTTGGGATGTGGTGGAACGGGAGCTTCATGCCCTGGATGTGCATCCCACAAATCTCCATCAACTGCAAGATGCTATCCTATCAATATGGGCCAACATTTCTAAAGAATGCTTTCAGCACCTTGTTGAATCAATGCCACGTAGAATTAAGGCAGTTCTGAAGGCGAAAGGGGGTCAAACACAGTATTAGTATGGTGTTCCTAATAATCCTTTAGGTGAGTGTATACTGAAAATACATTTTAATTAGGGATGAAGGGATGAACCCACCCTTACATTACTGCAATATCTGCGCCATCAGCTGCTCGATGAACTGCTTATCTTTCATGAACACTTAATATGTTATTTATTTACCTGTATGTTTATTTTTGCACACACCTGCCCACGAGGACCCAGTTACAGTAACCACAACACTTGCTTTGACTGGTATGAGGTTGTTGTAACTTTATATTTGATTACTTTTGATCTCCAGAACATGAGCCGTAAGCCGAGAAATATATATCTGAAAAATATATTAAGATCCCAATTGAAATGTATTATTACATTTCTGATAGACTATATATCTGTGTAATTTTAAGTTAGTCAACATGCACAGCTAATCATAATCTGTTTTCTATATATAATTAGATTTTTTTCCCCCTTTCTGGTCTGCAATATAAAAAGCTACTGAATGTATTTTCAGTGGAAAAACTGCAGGTCAGATTGACATTCATTAATATACAATTTATGATAATAAAGTTTGCTGTCTTACTTTTTATTGTGTTTAATTATATTCCTGTGCTTAAGAGGAAAATCTACGTGGGAAAATGTGCTTTACTTCTGCTTCATTACTCAGAGTCATTAAGCTCGTGGGATGACAGGACAGACCTCACAAACGAAGCCACACGAAACTGCTTCATAATTTCAGATCTGTCACATAATGTGCTGGATGATATCTTTTTATTTTATCTCTTTAAAAAGATATAGACGCTCTGCTTCCTGGCTGTGTATCCTTGGATACAGACGATACATTTTTGTGGGGTTGCTTCAGTTTGGTTCAGTTTACTGATAATAAGTCACTGTAATTCAATAGAGACAAACGTTGGGGGGAAAAAATAAAGGTTTCTTGCCAAGAGAAACTCAAAACATATCAAGGACGAGTCAAAAACACAGTTGGGAGAAGTGTAACCTGTAAGGGAGCTGCACACCGGTAACACAAACCTGAAGAGCCGAGAGAACACAATACTGCCAATATCATCTCGGGCTGTTTTTTCTAATTATGTGTAACAAGGTCACGGAGAGACTGCAGCCGCTGTGTCCTCTTCTCATCTGGTAACGCAATGACGGAAACCGACTTAAACAGCAGCTGGTCCTGTTTCCAACACCAGGACAAACAATAGTCCTTGTTGACATTTAAAATGTCAACTCGTATTGCGTCGGGCTCAGACAATGGCTTCATTGTCATTTTTAACACGTTTTTTCCTAACGTCTGCGGGAGGAAACTTTATATCGCGAAAGCAGCGCAGATCGTACATTTTCTGACACTACGAGGAGATTCCGGGAGTCGGGAGATTGCGATGGAATAACAGTGTCTGAAATGAATTAATTTAAGTTAATTTAACTGGTTTACAGATATCGCTACAAACATGAATGAAAGATGATTTTTATGGTGTTTGATTTTCTTTCATTCTGAAGAGTATAAGTGCAGGACGGGTGCGTTTAAAGTATGAAGGCCCCAGTCGAGTCAAGGGCAGGGCTGCGGTGGCCAGCGTGTCTGGGGCAGATCGCTTCATGGTGTTGGGGGCAATCCTGATTAGGGGGCAGTCAAATCAACTCACAAGAGCATCACTGAACTGTTGTTATTGAACCAGGGGAGTGAACGAGGGCATTACATTCATACACACACACACACGCATTATATATATATATATATATATATATATATATATATATATATTTATATACAAAACTAAAACAAACAAACAACAGAAAATGGTGGAACTGAGTTTTGAGTTTCCGTTCTTGCTCCTGCTAACAGAAAGTCCTCGGCCGTCCACTCCACTCATGATGCGCTCCTCGCTGGAAAACATGTGGAATCCAAGAAGCTTTTAGCCGCTGCATTAGGCTATTTAGGACGTTTCAGTGTCTCATTTGACTGTAATTCCAGTCTGTTCAAGTGGCCCGGCAATGACCTTCCATCCCGCGGTAAGCTGAGGAATCCAGTGTTTATACATTTTCTTTCTCTTTCTTCCAGACCACAAACAGACCGAGGACAGATTCTATTCATTCTGCCTTTACTGTGACAGGAGGGTGTAAACTGTTGCCACCACTTTAAATGGGAGACTTGCCTCCGTGCCTCAGAATGAAAACAATCACCGAGTCAAGTTTTATCAACAGGGCGAAACAGAGAAGAATAATACGCTGGTCCTCAAAGAGAACGGCCTGGCCTCGCTGACAAACACACAGACCGAGGCCGGTGTTGGGCGATAGCTCGATGTGGCTGCAAACAAACTCCGCACCTGTTATTTGGGAGTTCTTTTATTTGAGTTCAACTGCAGCGACAAAGCCGCACAAAGGCCAACAACACTGCGTCTTTCTTCCCGTGACAATGGCGTTCCCTCTTTCTGGGTGGATAAATGCTATTAGCACCTCAGCTGTAATTATAGACCTTCAGGTATCATATAATCCGTCTCCTTAATGCATTATTTGAAGTCTCTCTGTCATTTTCCTGTGCAAAGCCTCCACCGGCTCAATGAAATGTGACACAGTCTGAGTCAAAAACCTCACCGCGTCCCCGAGTCCTGTGCGTTGCCCGTTTCATCTCGCCTGGCAGGGAGCACAATGTGAAAACTTGATCCTAAACTTTGTTGTGGTCATTGTTTCCCCAATTCCAACAAAGGGTCCTGACAAAACCCATTTCAGCGTCAGGGAGATAATGTAAACAAGTGACTGATGGGTTGTAATAATGTATGTAAAGGGCTTTTGTTGATCCTGAGTCACTGCTTCATGTAAAGATTTAATGTCGGCCCCAGGCGAGCTGCCTAATGCTAGTCTCACCTTTCCTCATCAACTTCAAAGGAAATCACTCCTCAGAAGTCACAATAAAGCACACAGAATCAGCCCAGGAGTTTGGAGTACACTTATACAACAGATAATATATTTACACTATGGGGTTACAACGCCTATAGGCAGACATCTTAGACCACTCGTTTTGCACTTCAAACCCTCTGTTACACTGGTAGAGACTAGCACACACACGGAGGGGGACGGAGCTGAACAAATTACACAAAAACGATCTCTAGTGAACTAATTTGCCGTGATATATTATATATATATCTCCTTCACCATGGGCCCATATCGATCCCCTGCTGAATGAAGGCCTCCCCCAGATGTTTCCACTTGCTTCCATCTACAGCTTCTCTTCTCCACATCAAAGTTTATTATTTCATCTTCCCATCCTTTGTGGTCTTCTAGGTCTTTTTGAAATCTTGGGATCCATTCAATAGCTTCCTTTGTCCATCTTTGATCTGTTCTTCTCGCAGTGTGTCCAGCGCATGGCCATTGAAACTGCTCTCGTTCAATGATGTCACATATCTTGGTTTGTTCTCAGATCCATTCATTTATCTTTCTGTCTCTTCTTGTTATTCCAAGCGGACATCTCCCCCTGCTCCTTGGTGTCGTCCGCAGTTTCTGTATCACTTTTTGTATTAAGTCACCAGGTTTCATTCTCTTCCCATCTCTCTTTTTCCATATCTTTTCTTGCTCTTGTACAAGTGTAGCCGATAAAAATATGTCCAGGGCACCAACACCGCCGTGTCCCACAAACAACCTGGGAAGAATGTCACCAGCAGAAAAGCACAAGAGACAGCGAGACAAACAGGGCCACTCAGATCTGTATTTAACATCCATTCCTGCTATTTGTAGGACAAAGACGGCTCTGGCTCTCAGGGGTTATCTGGGCGATATTGAGTTTCACCAGCGCTCTCTCCCTCCCATTTGTAATGTCAAAGATCATTAGCTCCTTGCATTACTTTCCCTCGGCTACTACTAAGACCATGTCCTGACCACTTGACGCTCATAAACGAATTAATAAGTGTGTTTTATGGTCCCACTCCCGCCCTCTCCAGTGTTTATTTTATTTTACCTTTACAAAAACAATTAAGGCTGAGCACACAAACAGCCACTCAAGAGCTGATTGAGCCGAGCACTATTCATCAGCGCAGTTTACACAAGGCAGGCAGACGAGACGGTGTCTGCAGTGCAGCGCGACGCTCCGCACATCGGCCGGGGAAGAATGCGGCCCTCGAATTCCTCTTAGAGAGAGAGAGAGAGGGAGAGACAGAGAGAAACTTTAAAAGTGTGTGCTCCCAAGACTTCAACACTTTAAACATCAGTTACTCCTCCAGCGAAATGGTTCTGTCTCGAGCAGCAACATCAGGAGGTTGTCATTGCTGTTGATATAGTGCATATACACTCACACACACACTTCCAGTACAGCACTCTGACAGTGAAATTGCTGATCTGCTGACTGTCTTTATTCGGTGCCTCTCGTGGTTTACTCTTCCCGATTAATCTAATCCCATTTATTGTTCATTAAAACACTGATAGGCTTCAGATAAGCAATAAGGTTAATTTCTCCTCAGAGAACTCACCAGATACAAAGCAGGGGGCCTTACAGGAGCTCGGGACTAAACCACGCATGACGGGAAGCGCGGCGCTCTGAAACAAGATCAATTCAATCTCTGGGAGGACAGAGAAACACCAAAACAGATAAACAGCAACCAGAAAAAAGCAGAGGATGAAGCTGCTGCAAACGAACGCCCGAAGGAAAGAGCCCGTTCATTGAGAGCGGTGAATAACGCCAGCGCCGCCAGCAGGGTCTCGGAGCTGTGAACGGGGTCATAGGGAGACTCGTCCCCGGGTCGTTCGCTGCTTTCTCTCCGAGCCGGCGGTCGAGAGGCCGGGCCCGGGACACACGCTGCCCCGGACGGTCCCGCACCACTCGGCGACACAAAGACCACAAAGGCTTCCTGCTCCACACAAAGCAGGTAGAAATGTCATGCATTCACCGCCACAACCTTTCGGGTCGGGCCTCTTCAGCCATTCACTGCGCTATAGTTCACAGCAATTAACTAATAATGAACAAATTGATTAACAAAACCAGTGGATCATAGAGAAAACTGGCTAGCAGAGCACGAAGAGCTGCCGATTCACCAGCACAATCGCCGGCATTTGCTGCTTTGGTGCACCGGCTAAAAGGAGGGTTCGCTCCGGACACTGGGGTGTGAATTAGTTTCCTCTCGACTCTTTGCCTTCGCTGAGCGGAAACACCGTGCCCTCGAGCCGGTGAACTTAACTCAGTGAAGCGCAGGGGATAATTATTATCGTCATCATCATCATCAATTTACTCCTCATTTATTCCAAATGTATATATATATATATATATATATATATATATATATAAAAGTTAATTCGGAAGAGCGCCAGTCATACTCCCTTCTTTATGGAAGCAGGATAACAATAATCAGTGGAAAGAGAGAGTCATGTCTCATTTGAAAACTTCATCATCCTGTGGCACAGAATTCGTCTGATGTAAAAGAGATTTCACCCAGGAAGTTTGTTTGTGTTTTTATATGTACCGGTGTTCCTGCCGTCCCTGTAACCGTGAGCAGCTTCGAGTTACACCACCCTGCCAATCTTGGCCTACATACCGTGTGTTTCGCGGGTTCTCGCCTTTCCCCCGGTGACACGCGGGGAACTTGTAATCCTAAACACCTCGTACTCTCCCTGACTGTACGGGACAGGCCGGGGCAGCTCCGGAAACATGTCCAGACGGCCATCACGGGAACAAAAGGGCGAGTCGTAGAGTTAGTTCGGAGAGAGGGCGAGACAGTTGGATTAATAGGAGTGAGCCGGAGAGAAAGGCCTAAAACAAACAAACAAGCAGGCAAACAGCGGGCGCTTTGAACGTCTCGGGCCGCTGTGATCGATCAGGGGGCGGGCAGACCACCCTCATGCTGCCTGTATCATTAAAGAATAAACCGGAAGTAAGCAGCGAATGATGGCACTATGCTTAGTCCAACTCACTCCCCCCCACACAGAGAGCAGGGGAGTAACTGTGCCACTTTTCTCACGTCTTACTTTGAAATAAAATAAAAAAGATTAATAAAATAGTCAGGACTACAAAAATAAGAGCGTTGTCACCGCGGCCGCTAATTAAGGACTGGTTGGTGCAAGCGGCTCCAGATGATGAAAGATTTAATTGGGATTGATAACAGAAATACAAGGACAGGCAACAGGAATTACAAGAGGAGAAAAAGAAAGTATAGGTGTGTGTGGGGGAGTTTTTTTTTACAGCTAAATAACATGAGAGCTAATCTATTTAACAAGCTCCGCTGATGAGTAGGATTATTACAATCAATCAGGCTGTTTAACCAAAGCATTTCTGCAGTTACTAAACCAAACACTGTAAATAGTGTAATTAAACCCTGCAGAGTTATAGCTTATCTCTCTCTTTCCCACTCTCTCGCTCTCTCTTTTAATTCTGTATACTTTAACTCTGCCTGCCACCACAGCAGAGAGAGATGGGATTACAAACAACAAATGGCAGCAAATCCTTTCTGCTTCTCCCAATCAGATCTTCCAAATCATCGGTACAGACAATAAATACCACCTCAAAGTAGTAAGGAGAGTAATAAAAGTATTATTAATAGACAGAGCGAGAGGCCGTCTTTAAAACACGGCCAAGGTTCAGCCCTTAAAATTTGTTGTTTTCTGTCTGTCCTCCTCTATCCCACAATGCCTGCCGTAGTGCAAGACCACACAGAAGAGCAAAGCCAGTGTCGGGGAGATGCAGCACGTTGGACTCGTCTATGAACCCCAGCTGGTCCGGTCGCTGCCACCCAATCCCCCCCACCAGCAACTAGAAATAATGAGAAAGTTAATTTTGCTGGGCAAGTGGGCACAGCGCTAATGCAGATTAATGCCCTAAAGCGCCGTCATTTCTCACCGGCGGTTCCCCTCGTGCGGGTCAGGGGAGGGTTACGTCTCCGACCTGAAGACAAATGTGGAAGATGAAATGAAACTGCGACGCGATAATGAAACGACTCGACCTGAAGAAAGACGGGGAAAAAGAGAAGGGTTTCAGGATCGGCTGGCTGGCGGTGATTTACTCGGCTAACCTAAACCTTTAGGGTCTGGAAAAATACCCCTGGATTAATGAGAGGGTCATCAATTATCTGAGACACGCAATCCACAGTCCCCCAAACACTGGGGAAGAATGATGCGTTTGTGAATAAAGAAAAGAACCTGTTCGGAACACATATGGAGATTGATTTGAGAAAGATGGCCTCCGATGGGATCTCAGCTCAGTCTGGTATGTCACAGGTGTGCATTGTTTTCATTCAGATAAAGCCTGAAGAGATCGAGAGAAAAGGACACCGGACTGGAGATCCAACACAGAGAAACACAGCTTTGAAGGAAAAGCTACATCATTTTCTCTTTAACCTGGAGAAGATTCTCTGTAGGTGAGCTGGAGTCGCAGAGAGAAATGTGTTTCTGGATGACGATACACTTCTCCATGGAAAAAATAAACCAGACGAAAACATATGGACGTTTCATTAAGCTATCCGAGCTCGATATCTGGATGAATGTACATTAATTAATGAACCATACGGGCCCTCGTTTGTGGAGAGCGCTTCCTCACAGAGGAGCTGGTATTGAGCTCGAAGGAAAGACCCAGAGCCTGGATGGATGTGCTGGTGTGAAAATCTGATATGTGGGCAGATTTATTTTTAGTTAACAACTGTCAAGCGCACTCTGTCAGCGATGAACATTCTCCATTTCGAGAGCCGCTGATGTACATTGTGCACCGGCCCGGTGACGAGCGTCTGCGTCTGATCTCCTACGCCGCGCTTGGCAGTGAGGATCTCGGGGTTTTGGACGACAACGACACGAGCCAAGGGAGATACATTCGAAGCACAGAGACCCAGTTATGAGACCTCTCTTCCTATTGGTCAGCAATATTGTACATACATTGTGCAGATTTGAGATCCAGCTCTTGCTTAGACATTTTGAATAACTGCATACATCTTTCACAATCAGACTATTCATGACCGCACACAATTGCGTTTTCGTTTTATATCTAGCATGAAACAAAACCAAAAACACAAACGGACAACCTCTGTGAAACAGAGATATGGTTAAGACAGTGAGTCAGCAAGCGGCAGCACTTTTATTTTCGGTGTGATATTTACAGCTTCAACAAACTGGACCAGGGTGTGACTTTACAAACAGTCCTTCTTGTCATTGTGCTGTTCATGTGAAGAATACGCAGAGTCCTGCTCTTTGTGTATCGATTGGCTCCTCTCCGCACCTGCCCTTACCGCCCCGCTGTCCCGCGCTCATTCCTCAGCACCGTGATGGACCCAGTCAGTGCCCTCGAGGGTCAGCAGATCACTTTAGCCCCCCGTGGAGCCCCCGCTCTCGAGCTGAGCCCCAGTCCCCGGAGGAGCTTCACTTTCACTCACATCGGTCACCTTTATCGTCTTCACAACTCCTCGCCGTGTTTCCTGAGGCACAGCTGCCCAGCCTGCAACCTGCCCTGAGCCGCGAGGGTCAACGCTGTGTGGACACAGTCCGGGCACGAGGACCATTCATCGAATGAAACCGCCACACTCTCTCTGACCCCCCACACCCGGGCCCATCTTGTCGCTCGCGTTTAATTGCCTAGCTTCACATGTGCAGTACCTCAGTGCTATAACACCAATCTGAGCAGCAGCTAATGATCAGCGATGCATCTTCTCCAGTTTCCCTCGTTTCTTGTCTTTTCCATGAGCTACAAATTCAGACACGCCCGGCCTACGTGTGACAATATGGACACGGAAGAAAGACACCATGTGACACACTGAACCAGCGTTTTGGAGAGGGATGTACATTTCACAGTACAATTGTCAAAACATTGACAATAGACCTCACAATAAGAGAAATACACAAGGCTTTATTTGTTGAGATGCCGTTGTGCAAAATAAATAAGCATTACTGCGTCTGCTTTGCATAAAGCAGGTTCACTTACCACACATTGACATTTCCTGTAAAACCCGGGAATTGTATCTGAACCTCGAAGCACACTCTCTCCCACGCAGAATAATGCGTGTGTGGGTGTCAATATAGGAAGGTTATTCACTGTGTGATTTACCTCCATCGCAATCTGCTGCGCATTTCCGAGAGCCGGTTGATCCAAAGTTAACGAGGAACGAGACGCAAAACAAATAAGACTGCGTCGGGTTACATATGGCTTCCTGCGCTGGGTCCCGCAGACTTCAGAGACATGTCAGATACACCGAAATTAAGAAACACTACACACACGACCATATGTTGGCACGCAGAAAACAAAACAAGAAAGACAAGGAAGAAACACAATATAGAAGCTGTCGTGCAATTCAGGCGTGCCAAGTACAAGATCGCCTCTGAAAACATATTTTCATTATTTACCACACCAATTCCCTCCTGCCTTTTCACTCTCGTTTGTTTTTAGCGAGAAAGAGTCCAAGTAAAAGTGAAAGTAATATGTGAACACTAGCACTGTAAAAAAAATTATAAAACTGAAAAACATGCCTTTGTCCCTTCTTCCTTTCTTATTCGGGGAGAGAGGTCAATGATACCGCTTGGAGGCGGCCACATTGTCTCTGACACATTGAATATCAAAGCCAAATGTTGGTTTTAAACCTCAACAGAGACCTGGCTGCTCACGGAGAGCTACAGCCCCATCTCTCTGACGTCTCCTGCATTGGGTTCACATCATTTATCCCCCCGTGAAGTAGGGACTGCTGGAAAGGGATGCTAGATGCCTCCTTGCCTGGGTGGTTGGGAAATTGAGTGTGAGACTTGGGCTGGACTGTGTCCCGAACCTTCACGTAGATGTAAGCTGTGTGATATAGTTTAGGCTGCCCTGTGCACAAGCAGGGTTTGTGGAAGCTCTGCAGATTAAATGACTTAAGAAACATAGGAATATAAGAGAGTGTCCAATTGAGAGGCCATTCGCCCCATCGTGCTCGTTTGGTGTCCATTAATAACTAAGTGATCAAGGATCCTATCCAGTCTGTTTTTGAATGTTCCCACATTGTCTCTTCAGCCACATCGCTGGGGAGTTTGTTCAGATTGTGACGCCTCTCTGTGTGAAGAAGTGTCTCCTGTTTTCTGTCTTGAATGCCTTGAAGCCCAATTTCCATTTGTGTCCCCGGGTGCGTGTGTCCCTGCTGATCTGGAAAAGCTCCTCTGGTTTGATGTGGTCGATGCCTTTCATGATTTGAAGACTTGGATCAAGTCCCCACGTAGTCTCCTCTGTTCCAGGGTGAGAAGGTTCAGGTCCTCAGTCTCTCAGTAGGACATTCCCTTCAGACCTGGAATAAGTCTGGTTGCTCTGCTCTGAACTGCCTCTAGAGCAGCGATATCTTTCTTGAAGTGTGGAGCCCAGAACTGTCCACAGTATCCAGATGAGCTCTAACTAGTGCATTGTACAGTCTGAACATCACTGCCCTTCACAGAGAAGAGACGACGGCTGCAGGTAGCGCCTCACAGGTGAGCACAAGACCGGGGGTCCAGCAGACAAGGCGTCGACCGATCCCAGGCCCGTCCTCCTCTGTGAATCGAACAGGCTCGAACACAGATGTTTCTCTCTGACACTGGATGGCACCGCAATTAAAAGCACCCGTGTTTATTTATCACATCAATTTATTTACATCAATACTGTGTGCGCCTCATTAAAAGAGGGGGAAAACTTTTCTTTTAATGACTAAACAATTTAAAACAAGTTTCACACAACAGGACTCCGAATCCATACATGCGGGATATTTGCTAGAGCTATTAACAGCAGTGCTCCCACTTGATTTTTTTTTCTCACTTTTTAAATAAATGTCTCAGACACCTCTGTACAAAATAATTATCCGGGAGTCGTGGCTTTCTGATCAAGCCTTATTAAA
Source organism: Amia ocellicauda (assembly GCF_036373705.1). NCBI lineage: Eukaryota > Metazoa > Chordata > Actinopteri > Amiiformes > Amiidae > Amia > Amia ocellicauda. Next base: position 22,680,030 of record NC_089870.1, on the reverse strand, counting down.
TTCTGCCGGGTGCACAGAAAACTTAAACATATACATTCTTTATGTACCTGACAGATGGGTAGAATGAATGACACAACAAAGTAATTGATTTTACTACCACCTGGCGAAGGTGTTAGATAAAAATTGAATTACCTTTGAGCGCCTCGGGCCCCCGTGCTCAAAGCTGATATTTAAAGGATTTCGGGACAATACTTTGCATCAAAAAAACTCATTTTATGTGATGAGAAAAGTGGAAGAGGCTGAAAACCAATATGAACATTGCTGCTGGCTGAAAGGAACCTAATACAGTAATTGCCCGGCCTCGGCAGAGACACTCTTGGCTCACGTCAGTCTGTAACGGCCGCGGCTGTCTGGTGGCTCTGCGGCGAGATTTTATTTTCTGTTTCTTTCTAGTCCCGCTGTTCCTCGCCGCGTTTGAGAAAGATACTTTATTGGTACAACGCGATGCAGCTTTATTATCACTTGAATTCCCGGGAGGCCGCCATTATTCAGGTTACTATTAATTTGCTCTCCACTGTTATGCTAATTGCTGAAACTGTACGTGTGAATCTGTGAACGGTAAAGAGCGATTGTGAAGCGGAGTAAAAGTCAGTACAAAAAAAAAAAGTTTGGAGGTAAAAACGAATGTAGGAAGAGACGGGCGAATTTCACAAGCGTCTCTGTGGGAGACGAACCCATAGTCAGCGCCAGACATTGATCATCGGGTTACTGCACTTGCGTAACTATATATATATATATATATATAAAAAGCAGATCATCACAGGAAGTAACCTGTGAACCTAAGCAAATAAATATATTAAATAATGAAATTCATACATGCATACACATATACATACACACACATACAAACACCTTTCATACATACCTATGCATACATGCATACACATATACATACACATACGTACAAAAATACAATACACATACATACATAAACACTGTCTAGATTTATTTTAACAATGCATTAATACATCTCCTCTATATCCTGTGTATTCAGTACATTTTAATCTAGACAAATAGGCCTTGATTATAGTGAGACTCCAGACTCTGAGTGAAGAGATCCCTCTCATCTCTAACTTATAAAGTGCTCTGCAAGAATTGTTACACACACACACACACACACACACACACTCATATGTATATTTGTCATTTTGGGAGATATGCAGATTTTTGAATGCTTATACATGAGGTGTGAACTAACAGTTTTTTTTTCTCCTGTAATTTTGTTAACGTGTGTGGATTGTCATATTTAAAAATATGTGCAAATATTAAAAATGGAAAACCGCATTCGCCCATCTCTGCGGCTCCCGGGGGACTCGGGTGTAATCAGTTTTGCTACTCCAGTGTCAATTTATGCATTCTGTTAACTCTGCCATTTAGATTCATTAATGGAAAGTTTGGTACAATTAAAAGTTGTAGATGACAGGGAAGAGAAAAAAAAGGAAATCATCCAATTATGTCTTTTTAGCAGCGATATCATTTCCAAAACATTTTGGTCTCTGGGTGATTATTTCACATAAAAATCAGGAAATATATTAATGAATTATATATATATATATATATTTAAAAAAAAACTTCCTGCTCTTCCTTAAGGACTCAAAAATGTATCTTAATTATCAGTTATTTAATTAAAATATAAGACACATGCACATCTGGAGTACCTGTCAGGATTGTGGCATTGCAACACTTCCTGAAAGCTTTCTGAAAATGTAATTTCCTTTTTTATTCCCACAATTAAATACCAAACATTACAAAAAATATTTAAAGGCATAACGTGTTTTTGCACAGGTTGAGAGTGACTTCCATATCTACGTGATTGAAAAATGCTGCTCCTGAGCAGTGCAATATTATGGTGCAGATATTAAATTGAATTTAATCTGAGTGTTGTAAAGACCAACTTGACACAGGTTTTTTACAACCGTTAGCAACAAATGTCTCTAAATTGAATTTCACTTTGATAGACTATATTTCATTGCTCTCATTTCTAGTTAATGTGCTTCGGGATTGATTTTAATTGGATCCAATATTCCAAATGCATATTTTAATTCTCATACCAAAGCACGTCAAATCTGTTTCTGGATTGCAGACATTATTTATGTTCCTTTGTATGCATTTTATTATGCAAGTGCAGCTTTTTATCTGATTCATTTGCAGGGTGTCTGAGTCGGGATCGCAGTGCGTCTGATTTGGGAATCAGAAAGAGATTCTCTCGTTAGACTAGTGCTGTGAATTATTAATCCATGTGTTAATGTGGCCCCTTCCCGAAACAAAACATCGTCTGTCTCCAGATCCCTTTCATAGGATTTAAGTGATAGAGTTGTTGGTTCATTTTCTCTTTTTTTCTTTCTTTCTGCCAGGTTATTTATATCCCTTTAAGTGTGCTATTCAGACCCCAGAGGTGACAGAACTGCTATGCTAGAAACTGACAAGAAAATTACATGCATGCATACACATATACATACATATATGCATACGTTCAGATACATACTTAAATAGGTAGATAAGAAATTGGTGCAACACAGAAACCTTACTGAACTTTGTATGATAGTGGAAACCTCTCAGGCGCTTCTACACAATATCCACAGACTGACAGCGTGCAGGTCAAGGCACAGAGTCCAGGACATGGACAGGGCTTGACCAGAACCCACCCAGGACCCCAAATGGACTGCGATCGCTGTAAGAAACACACAGCTATTATAGTTGATATGATAAGAAACGATGAGAGTGAACTTCCTGGTTCGGGGCACCTGTTACAGCCCTCAATACTCATGTTCTTCAGCGGTTAAAACAATAACCCCGGCGCAGTTACAGAGACATTCCTGAGCCCAGACGGGCCGGGCCCTGTCTCTCGCTCTTTTATCTGCCGGGTGCAAGCGCAGGGTGTGTGCTCCGGCCTGATCTCAATCACAGCACCACTCCTGGGGATGAGTGTGTGTAAACAGCCGGGAGGGAGGCTGGGCGAGGGGTACGCTCAGCGCTCGCTCCTTACTCACTCAAAAAAGATATATAAAAGAAAGAGATATATATATACACATCATTTTAGTTTACTGGCCCACCTTCTGGGGGTCTGGCCGTGATTCCCACGTGCCCCTCACACCACAACTCACACCCACACTCTCCTCTCAGGCCCGGCTCCGCCATCGGCCTCTTCTCTTCAACAGATGATTCAGTCGTCCTTCCCGGATGTCAGCTGGGACCACCCCCACCTTCGCCCTTCAAGCACCCCTCCTGAAGACCACCCCCCGGCCCCCACTCTGCGACCGACAGCAAACACACGAGGGCCGCTCTCCCCTCTCGGAGCCCACGCTGACCCGGGCGCGTCCTGGAGGGATGAGCGCAGCGATTAATTATCTCTCCCTTTTAACTTCATCCATCTGAAGAGCCGTGAGGAATTAAAGTGTTCATTAAAGGTGTACGAGACGCCCTGCCGTACGCCCCGGGGGTGAAATCTGCCCCCTTCCTCAGCACTGCCCCGCTGTGGGGGGACCACAGGGCTTGTGGAGGCGACTGGGAATGGAGGTGGTGTTCCCCCGAGTCCACACACTGCCCTAGAGATGGACGCTTCACGAGAGTCAGGATAAACATGCCTGTATATGGCGGAATCGTCACCGTTATTATATTTTTCCATCTGTGGTTTCCGACTGATTGTCACCTGTGTTTGTCCTCACAGCTGAATCACTAAAGAGTCATTTTCATTCTGTAACACATCCCCAGTATTTCATCCGTCCTAAACCCAATGTTTCCGAGGCCCATGCGGTACGTGGTTCTGGGGGAGAACTGAAGGGGTCTGCCGTCAACAGAGACAAGTATTTACTCTTATTATTGTTCCCTAATGGTAGTCTGAAACACGGGTACATGCGGCGGGCTGGAGCTGATTATTTTCACATAGTTTTAGTGACTGTACGGTGCTATTTTACAGCTAAATGAAATGTTTTCCAGCTGTTTTATACACCCGGTGTTTTTATGTGCAATATAAGGAATACTTTGTCCAACTCTGCCACTTACGCTTTTAAAATAGAAGTGAAATTGCTCGGTAAGAAAGGTTGGTATTTGCATTCATGCGTGTCAGCTTTCAAGCCATTTCACTGTACAAAAACATTGGTTTCTGTGAGTGGAAAATGCACCCATCCATCAGCTATAAACAGTTTCAAAGCACTTTTTAAACGCACTGCAGAGGAAATGTACTTATCTTGCATTGACAAAATCCCAGTTGTTCTGGAATTGCTATTGTCCTAATACTTACGAGTCAATTTTAGCATCAGTTAACAATTTTACAGGATAGGTAACTTCTAAAACATTATAAAATGACAGAATTTAAACAATAGCAACTTAGCATTTTTCCTTGCCGCCTGTGACAGCTTAAAAACTAAAGCGCCGCTAATGGCTGCTGTGTTCAGTTTAACTCACTCCCTGACAAATGCTTTATGCATATAATAACAATGCAAAATGTCTCTAATGGCGTGATAAAAGAGCACAACATATTTGTCTTCAAATGATATTCTGTATAAATCTGAATTAGGGACAATTAACAGAAAAAAAAAACCTTTTAGATAGCAGAGGTTGCAGAATACAGTTCTGATATTATTTAGCTTTAGATGTACGTCGTGAATCCAGATCGCACAACCAATGAGCCAATTTATCAATTATTATCTCATGTATTGACGATTTGGAAATTCAATTACTCTGTTATTGGTAGGGACCATAGTTTGGTTTGGCAGTAATGGGCCTGTGCCGAAACATTGCACTCCAGAACCGCGCCGTTTCGTTTGTGACCTTCCACTGGCGGGCGCAGGGTATACGGCCAGACAAAACGGGTCAAACATGTCAGAGTGCAGTCGGATTTGGATCAAGGTTCACACACAGGTTGTGAGTTGTGTGAACAGAAGGCATTTGTGTGTTTCTGTCGCTCAGTGGGTTCCCCTGCCTGTCGTTTGCCTCCTGATCAGCCGGGAGAGAAGCACCGGTGCGTTGTTGTTGTTGCGTTACCTCCAGAGTAGCTCCTCTCCCCCTTCAACTCCTCCTCGAGTGAGCCAGAGCACCACAAGAGCAAAAGAGTGGCAACGGGCAACTGAATGCCACCGCTCTCGATCATTAAAAACTATCAATGGTGTGCTATTAGCTAACATAATTCAAATAGATCTTCATCTTCAGAGGGTGAGGCAGTCAGCTGTAGCCCTGAGTGTGTTTGCGTTTGTTTGTGTGTGCGTGTCTGTGTGTGCGTGTGTGCAATGTGTCAGTGTGTGTCTGTGTGCGTGTGTGTCAGTGTGTGTGTTTTCTGTGTGTAAATCCATTCATATCAAATGTGAACAGATCCTTTCTCTTACTTTTCACCTGCAGGCACAGAACCGATCTTGCACACATCGGGACGCTGACAGTGTTTAACACATCTAATCTCCTCGTAGGACTGAGGGCTTTGGTTACCAGCAAAGTATTAAATTGTGAGAGCAGTGAAGCCAGAGAACTGACATCTGAGAGCTGCAGAGGTTGCTCTTATTGCAGCTAAAAAAGCTGATTTGAAAACTGGAGTGTTTTTTTAAATTTTTGTTTAGTTTTTTTTTTCGAGGTGGGATTCAGAAAAGAGTGAAAGACTTTAAAGACATCCTGCATTTACTGGAGCATCGGAGAACATCAGACACACGCAGGCATGATGGTTTACCGATTCCACACAGAGAGCGTTTCTGAACTGGGGCCTCAGTCTTTCAATACTACACTGAACAGACTCTGCGGCAAATTCAATAGAAGCAATAGTAAAGTAATATACACCCTATTATTAAAGACAAAATAAAACCCCACACTGACACACTGTTACAAAGTGACTCCATAGACCCAGAATGCATCTGGTCGGGTCCGGTGGCGTGCAGCTCCTGGGTCCGCCGGTGTCACCGGGTCAGACCCCCTGCCCGGGACGCAGAGGTGTGGAGGGAGAGGGGCAAACCCCTGTGGGCCGGGGCCAGGGATTATCTCACCGCATCCAGCATCTCTCCTGTGATTGTTATAATTACTGCCATGTAAAATACTCAATCGAATAAAACAGTATTTTACTGCCATGGTGTTTTCTGTAGCCAATTGAATCCTTCATGTTAGAATACATATATATAACACACACACATTTATACATATATATATATATATATATATATATATATATATACACACACATTTATATACAGCAGAGAGATTTAAAATGATCTTTATTTAACAAACATTATAAACTCATACACCAAACCATATCAAGCAGCAACTCAACGAGATGCTAACAGTGGTGCGGCTGCTGTGCGCGGCTGACCTGGGGGCGAGTGCGGGCTGCGCGCGGGCCGGTGCGGGAGCGCAATCACGCAGGAGCTGGTTGCCATGGCTGCGGCGCAGGATTGGCATGGAAAAGCCCGTCAGCTCGGCCTGTCACAGCATGCAGCGCAGCGACTTCTTCTTTCCCAGTTTGTACTACCCCATGCTGTTTAATAATATCCATTTACTGGTTGCGGGATTGATCCAGTGCCGTGTAAAACCCCACATCCACAGAAGCTTTGCTTTTTTCTGTCGAAATTTGCTACAACAAATGTAACTGTGGCAATTAATTGACAAAGGCAATAGCTTTCAGAAATAAAATGTTTAAATCATCAGCAATGTCAGTTCGCGGAGTATGCCAACACGGAAGGAGTTGTTGGAGATATCAGTTTAGTATTCGCTAAAAACAGACAGAGAGGCTGGCACACTGGCACAGGTGCGGCTGCAGCAGCATCACGTCAATTAGCGCGTCAACCCGACCCAGACTGCAGCGCCCAGTCCTGCCATCCGCACCATCTCCCACACACAGGCTACTTGGATTCATGTCTGGAGATTAAACTGAATTTAATTTAGTCAGGAAGTCCTTGAATTATATAAACCCTCAATAAAGATTGATTGGGCTGACAGGTGCATGAACTCTGGCCTGCAAAAAGTATGTATTTACATTTATTTATTTAAGGAATTTTCTGAAAATATTGGATAATTTCATTATTCTGTAGAATTTTAAAAAGGCACTATTTTCATTATTATTATATAACAATAATAATAATGAAAATAGTGAAAATTACCTGGTTCAATAGCATATATTGTGCATAATACTATTATTATTATTAATAATAATAATAATAATAATAATAATAATAATAATAATAATAGTAAAATAGTATTAAGCACAATGTTTGCTATTTTATGTAACCAAGTAAGATCGGCATTAATGAACAAGCTCACAAAAAAGCAAAAAATGAATAGGATTTTTTTTTTGGAGCTGGTTAAGAAAATATTTGTTTAATGTTTCAAGGGAATTTTGTTTGGGCTAAAGAGCTGGGTTTCAGCAGGCTGTGCAGGCTAAGACGCCGGCTTTGTGTGCAGTGGATCCGGCTGTCCGTCCGTCCGTCCGTCCCCGGCCTGCGGTGCACAGTGTCCGGCCCCCGCACCGGGACTCGCCGCTTCTCTCCGGGGAAATAACCCAGACGCCCGTTTTATCTTCGTCCCTGCAGGCAAAACACGGCACCTACTTTTCCTGCGTCTCCAGTTTTGTAGGACTTTCAAGAACTAAGCAAATATATTGAATATATTCTAAATGGGGGAATAGACATTGATAAATAATTACTGCATTGTGAAAATGTGGCATTTTGGACTGACAATAGAGGAAAATTGCAACAAAATAGTGTATTGATGAGAGCGTCCGGCACAGTGTCTGTTATTCACAGCAATCACGGCGGGTCTGTGTGCCGGCGACAGCACCTCTCTGTGGCGCAAGAGCGGCTCATTGCGCGGCCACTCCCCGGCCGGACACCGCGAGGGTTGGCCGCGATCCGTCTAATCAGAGGCATTGATTTTCCGCAGCTTTCAGGCTTAGCAAGCCTGTGTCATTTGTTCTGGACGGGCTGTAACCAAACTGCGCTAAGTGTTGTTGATTTCAGGCAAAAGTGAAGGGGGTAAATATAAATTAACAAGCCATAAACATGTTGCAGTTGCGAGAGTCAATAAAAACAGTTTTAGCCGCGTCTCTGGAGAAATAAAATAAAGGCAGCGAGAAAACATAAGAACAGCGGCTGACGACGCGGCGCAGAGCAGGACAGCAAGACTCCCAGGCCCGGCGCTTTGTGATTAGGAATTGATCGCCTGAAAGCCTCCGATGCTGCCGGAGCTGCTGAAGCCGCAGGACGGCCGCGGCGCAGCGGGAGCCGCAGTTTGTTTGTTCAACTCCCATGATTCCAAGTAGATAATTGGTCTGTGAAATTCATTGCGGGAGCGGAGCCGGCTCCCTTGCATCCCAGCTGGCGGAGAGCAGGTTTACAGACCTTTTACACACAAATTTAGACAGCGCAAACCTCGCGGATTTCACCCAGAAGGTGTTTTGTTGTGTTTTCAGCTGCAGCCCGGAGAAGCGGCTCTGCACAAGCTCATTACAGCGGTGCTTTATTGCAGGCCTAGCAGAGCTGACAACAGTGGCATGGCTTAATATGTTGCTCTGGGTATTGGGGGACAGGCCCGAGACGCTCCCCTGTGCATTTGCTCGTCTGTTTCAATGCCTTCACAACTTTCGCATCACCTATTAGGTCTTGGAGTTGCAGCTGCAAAGCCGGGGCTGATTGCAATCGCGCAGCCTCCTCTTGCGCTCTCTGGCCATGCTAATTGTTCCATTAAACGCAGTGGTAATTATTTATTATTTAGACACTTTTTTGTATAACTAAACCCTGATGTTTAATTATGCAAAATCTTTCAAATCTCTGCGCGTCTGGATGCTTGCCTGAGATCTCTCTTCTCTGTGAGCTGGCACCGAGTCAGAAGCAGGGGACAAAGCGGAGGGATATTTATAGCATGAAAATATCCCAAAATCTCAAGACAGGGGAATTATACCCGCTGACACTAAACATGGGCATGAATGAGTTAGTGTTTGTATTGGCTTGTTTTTATTCATGGTGAACCTTCCTCGGAGAACACACGTATATATATATATAGATGTACACATCTATAGGCCACAACATCCTGTCCAGAAATAATGATTTCTCATTCATTAAAAAAATAACACAAAACAGGACCAGATGTATAATACTTGGTAATGACTAAAATTGCACTCCATAGCAAATGAGACCATGGCTTCACAGGAAGCCCAACGAGTGTGTGTGTGTGTGTGTGTGACAGAGAGAGGGTGTGAGTGTGTTTGTAGTTTTATTTATGCCCGTTGCTCCCATGTGTTCATTTTTCTTTATTGAACTAATGTTTTTCTGCAATTATTGTGCTTCATCATTTTTCTCTGATGTCTTATTGTTTATTGTGGTTGATGCTGTGTTGTTTTGTCTTACACTGTATTGTATTTCTCTGTTGTTGTTTTCTTGTCATACATTCTTCTGTGTCATCTCTGCAAGGTTTCTATTACTGCAAAACGAGCACCGTTTCAAAACAGCGTAATAAATGCACCATTAAAATCAGACACAGTCCTGGTATTCCTTTAATATGAATGATGAATTAAATCAAATAAATACAATATGCCAAAGGGGGTTTCCTTTCTTTTCAGAGGTGAAAAAAGAAACTCCACTCGTCTCTCTTTGACTTGAGATTAGATTCCCTCGAAGCAGATACACAAACAGGTTGCAGTTGTTTCTAATATCTGACACCTTCAGAGACATGATGGAGAAATACTTCACCACAGAAACACGGCTGGCTTCTGAGAATCGTTGGCAAGTTGAGACCCACTGAACACGGACAGTAGGGAATGCAGAATCGCAGCGTTCCTCTTTATAGCATGTGATGTCATAGTGTCACTTGAAATAAAGCTTGGCAACCACACAACAGTACACACACACTTAATGCACCGTTTGAGGAATGCAGTTCAGTATAGTATTACTGTATATATATATATATATATATATATATATATATATATAGAGAGAGAGAGAGAGAGAGAGAGAGAGAGAGTAAATACAATAAACCTGAAGCCACCCCCCATTTCTTGCGGGTCTGAGAGTGAGGAATAATTAATGATGCATTTTACCTGCTACCTTCACCTACAAAAAATAGATTACAGACAAATGCTAATGAGATTTCAACAAGTTTAATTCAGTGTCAAGAAATACGCCTTTTACAGTTCCCTGCACCTGTGTTTTGTGTATGGATTGACATACATATATATATTTGTCTCCTTATTCCATTCATCAAGAAGAGTATTTTTCTTGTGACACTATAATTATTTTCTCATTAGGAATATAGGAATGGATATTTCTTTGATATATGTTTTACATGTAAACAGAAATTAAGTGTTTACATATCGAATGGCTTTGACACTTATTATCATCAAAATAAAATACATACACACACACACACACACGATAAAGATGTATTTAGCCTCTCTGCGTTCCCCCGTCTCTCGGCAATCTCCCTTCCTTCGCAGAGAAAGAGAGAGTTGTGTGTTTGTTTGTTTTAACATCTTGTGTTTACAAAAAAACGCTTATCAGTTTACAACCAGGAGCTCATTTTCCCAAGGGCTGAACTTGAGTCATGCTTCTAGCATGACGTCTGAGTCTCAGTCCAGACTCCGAGCTCAAACTCCAGAGACGGAGGGGAAACAGTATAAATATGCGCCGTAGTAACTCAGACACAGCGCAGCGCTTTGTGCTCAGAGGGGTTTGTTACTCTTTGTGTTAATAAAATAATAATAATTCTTATTCTTAATATCTACTGACACTGCATTGTTCAGGGGCAATTATCTACCCCTTTATAACCTAATTGCTTTGACTACAATAGTAAAGTCTTAAGTTATCAGATTTCAGATTTCATAACAGCATTTGTTGGAATAATTATTTTAAAAAATGGTGAGACTGTGGCTTCATTCACACTGATACACAATACCAGATTAATAAATAAATGTCACATTAATCAGATCTGTTTTTATAGCATCAAAGCTACACATAACTTACATACGAGCTGAAATAACCTGAGGTATATAATAACTCGAGGTGGGGTTGATTCACCCCGAGACAAGGTAACCAATCCATGCACTGAAAACATCGTGTTAAAAAATGTCAAAGATAATGTAAGGAATGAATGAACACAATCATTTTAACATGCAGTATTATCGGTAAATACCAGAATGTCTAAGAAACAAATACCAAGTGCAAAGGACCTGCGTTTCATTGTGATTTCCTTTCACACAACAATATAATCTAACCCAGGCTGCATGCCCCCCTATTTATAATTATATAGCACATCTAAAACATAAAGCAAAACATTTCACAAACAAGTTACAAGGGCCTTGATTACAACAGAAAACATGCCCAGCATGTGATAGCAACACATCAGGCAAAACAAGTTGTGAAATTGTATTGAATATTGTGCAGACTGAGCTTCATTGAAAATCGCTTTAATAACAGTAAACAAAAAGGGGGGGAAAATCAAATCAAACCGGCTGAAAGCACAGTACAGACAGCAGACCTGAGACACACACACGCACACACACAAATACATATACGCAAACACACATAAATATATATATACACACACACGTATATATATATATATATATATATATACACATATATATACACACACACACACACAAATTCCAGGGTAATTTTACAGTTTGGTTGAGGTGTAAAACACAAAACTGCAGGTTTCCTGACACATAATTAATATACAAAACTAGAGGATTTCATTGACAAACACCTTTATTGAATAAACTGACAAACACTAGAATTATATATATATATACACACACATACACACACACACACACACACAAACACATAAATAAATATATATATATATATATATACACACATATATACATTGAGATACATATCAATAAATACAAACACAGTGGATTGATCTACACAAATATGGGTTTAAAATACAGTGATTATTCTGTATGTGTAATTAAATTAAAACTGCTTGCTGGTCATGTAATTATTATTGTTTTTATTTTCTCTAATCGACTGAAGGGCCACCGATTGTTGTGCTGGTTTTATTGTGTGAACAGGAAGAGCGATTATTGTGAAATGCATGATTATGTGTAGACCCTCGTCTTAAACAGATGAATATTTCAAACTGGATTGGCTTGGAAAAAGATGTATAAATGTTCTGCCATAAATTAAATTGAACAAAATACTGTGAATTATATATTCAATATTACACAACCAGACAATTGACAGAGTTCACGATGCAAAGCAGAAAAACCTAATACCACAAACAAAACAGGGAAAAATAAAATCCTTAGTTTCTCATGTCACTGTGATTTGTAATCGTATTGTATTATTTTGCATGTGTGTGTCCCTCGCACAATGAATCATTATTTATATATATTTCAGCCTCCAATGAAACAGTACCTGTGTGCTCTTGTTAGAGATCGTTTGTTAAGGTCACGATGCTGTTTTTCTTCCTAATCTTCCGGTGAGAAAGAACATTCTTACCGGCTCTGCGGTTTCCCCAAACCAAACAGACAGGCAACATACAATTAAGTCTGTAATGAGGGGCGCGGGGTGTTCTTGCGGGTTACTGGCGAGACAAGGCTGCGAACAAAGCATTTCAATATGGAAATACTGCTGCTAAGGTGGGGTTTTCCCCTAAAAGCAGGTCCGTCCGTCCGTGCGTTTTCGGGGGTGTGAGGCGGAATAAAGCCGGTGCTTCAGGATTGTATTGATTTCAAATCAAATGAATGAATGAATGAATGAATAGTTTTTTTATCACTACAACCATAGGCTGTTATAATCCCTTCTATATTTTTGTGAATAAGGTAGAGTATTATTTACTATTTTTGTTTTGTGATGCAGTTGTTAATACTGAAAATGACATTTTCACCTACAATAATTGTGTAAAAGAGTTTGTTTTAATAAATACTATAACATAAATATATATTATTTTTTGTCTGAATTAGTGTATATATCGGTATCTTCTGGCCTCCCATTTGCTTCAAAAGGCTTTTGCAGAAGCTCTGAGGTGTGATATATAGTATAATGTTTGTGTTAATTATGTACATTTTGTCAGAATTGAACTTACAGCTCAATAACAAAGTGCTAAATAAATATAATTAACAAGCGGATGTTGCCAAAAAAGTAAGAAATAAACTATAGGAGAGCTAACATACGTTTGATCCGATCAGCTACATTATTTAGTATGAATATTCAGAGGGAAAGATCCACCTACAAAAGAAAACAAATATATATATAAAGTGTATATTTCGGATGGTCCATTCTAGCCCTTTTCTAAAGATCTGCCCTGTGGGGTCAATTGATGGGTCAGCAGATTTCCTCCCAGACCCCGGGAAGCAACAATGCAAAGCTTTTGTTCAGGGTTCAGTCGGGCCCTGGGGAGCTCCGGCGCCGCGGCCGCTGAGCTAGAAGTTCTTCAAACACACACCTGACCGAGAAGACCCATCTGGTGATGGAACCGAGACCTGGCCGGGCAGGTGGAGGAGAGTTGTTGTCTGTGTGTGTTATCCCTGCTGGGGACGTGGAAGGTAACTCTGGCCTGAGAGAGGACTTAGCTCAACACACCCCTGTGACAGAAGCTGGCGTTGGTTTTAAGGTTTTGTTCGATGAGGCCATCGAACAAAACCTTAAAACCAACGCCAGCTTCTGTCACAGGGGTGTGTTGACTTAGTTCCTCTCTATCTAAGAGCAGATAAGCCCGGACAAGTCCAGGAGGCTTCTCCCTCAAGCGCAGTGTTTACCCAAGTCAACAGCCCGTGCGTCTTTCTCGCCCTCAGATGTTGCGCGGATGCTCGAGTTTCCTTGCGAAGCGTCGTTTATTTAACCGAGAGCACAGAGCGGAACCCTTGGCAGCGGAGAACGGAAAGCGTTCGAGACGGACACGGCTCAGACCTGGAACCACGGACGTACATAGCGCTGCGTTTCCGTCTCACTGGACCCTCGTCTATCGCACAACGTGTGCACCAGAAGCACATTCGACCACTTTACAAACACACCACAGCTCTTGTGTTTCTTAAAACACAAAACAAAAATAACAAAACAACAAAATGACAGTTAATGGGATTGATCGGACGACAAAATGACCACAAACTGACTTCGTCACAAGAGCAGGTCAAGCGATGCTAAAATACACACATTTCCCAAAGCATAATTTGAAGTCTTGGGAGAATGATGATCTCTTTATCTCCACAAAAGCCAAACTACAACAGTAGTTACATTGACAGAAAGGTTCACCAAGTTTTCTATTATTTGTATTGTATTTATTCATGTTTTTATTGTATTCATTCATTCATTTTATTTAGTTTTTCTATTATCCTACAGAGCGTGGGGATCAAAAGCAGGAAGGAGGAATGACGAGGTGTGAAGGATGCTGGGAAACAGCTGGGACCTGCAGGTCGGCCACACCCGAGCGCTGGAGGGAATCGCGGTGTTGGGAATTAGAAAATAGTTAATTATGATATAAATTGATATACTAATATTTAATTTGTGTTCCATTTGCAAAATATACATTTTAACTTATTATTTTGTCCTTTGTTAGAACTGACTGATATAATTCTGCAGTTGCTCAGAACAGCTCAAATACAGTTATAATAATAATATTATATTGTTATAAATAGGTTCACTAGATTGAAAAATAATACACTAGGTTGTGAAACAGCTGATTGACTAGAATGTGCATGTAATTATGAGCACAAAGCTACATTACAGAGTTCAGTAATTACATTTTTGTTATTCTTAATTAGTTGTGTCATTGCTTTGGGGCACAAGAGCTCCGTGAAGAACAACCCATAACACGCGTGTGCCACAGAAGCAGTGCGTGGTCACGCGTGTGCGAAGGCCTGAGACCACACCCTAAACCTCAGACTTCACACAGGACTGACGAGGCTGAGGGTCCCCCCCCCGACACAACCCCCCGGGGCGTCTGCGCGCCGATCTCATGACAAAAGAATTCATAACACTAAAACTTAACGCCAGACGAGAACGAGTCTTCAGAGACGAGCTAATTGATATTTTCCTGCTCTGAGCGTAAATACAGCAGGTTCTGATGTCCAGACATTGATTCATTTCTCTGTGCTCGTGATGCCGCACATTACAGTAACACGACTCCTGTTTTGTGTTGTGTTCGGTGGGAACCATGTGCCTTTTCTCTTGGAATACGATTAGACTGTTTGAAAATTAGACTCTATTAATTTCGATTTTTCCCAAAGTCAGTCAAGCACCATCGTTTGAAAACAGCTGTAAGGAAACCGTTATTATTATTCATTTAGGCTGGAATTAAATCAAAACTTTCACAAAACCGTACTCAGTGGCGGCTTGACTTGTTGAAAGATTGTATTTTTTTTTATGTAACCACTGTGATGACTTGTAGTTTTCTATTAGCTGGTGCGTCAAAGTTTTAATTTAATCCCACCCTTAGTCCTGAAATAACCTTTAAAATATATATTTTAAAATGTGTGGAAAGTATTATTAGTAGTAGTATTAGTATAGGAAAGGTGCAGATACAGAAACATACAGATGAAAAACTCCAACACAGAAGACTGTAAGGACTTCCCGAGTGATTTGAAACATACTAAACGCACCGTCTGTGTGTTCTTTATGAAACCCGGACAGCGGTGATGTTTCTGACCGCTCCTGGACTCGGAAATGAAGAACACAGACGAGACTGAGAGGCCGACTGGCCAACTGGACACAGAGGCTGCCGGACATGTCTCCCACACGGGAGTGTTTCACTTCCGGCCGACACCTGTATGACCCCAACTCGGCCAATCGAATCATCTCACACACATAAATAACTTGAATAATTAGAAAGAAAGGCCCGAGACTAAGACTCGAACCTGCAGTCACACGTCCAGCCCTCCGCCTGTCCCCCTAATGACCGCGGCTTCTCTGCGATATCTATGATACCAATTAGGCCTTGAAACCTCTGACACTATTATAAATGTATAGAGGGATCTGTAGGTGTCGGCTATACCGTCCCTCCCCGGCGAACATCATCCGCAGAAGATTTTCAGTTTGCCCTTGTTAGCCCATAACAGCACAAGGCACTTGTCTGACATTTTCCCTACCGGCGAAGTTTGAAGAGTTGTCAGCAGGAAATGACAAACCGATAATAAGCGCCTGGTAATGTATTTATATAATGATTGTCTCGGAGAACCATTCTCGGTTTCTGTTTCCACAGGGCTCGAGGCAGAACCGTCTCTATCGGAGAGACGGAGAGGGTGGACGGGAACCTAACAAGCTCAGAGACTAATCTTGATGTGTTTAACAAGCAGCTTAGAGAGAGAGAAGATGAATAATAAAAGAGCTTTTAGCAGCTCCAATTTATGAAACTTTAACTGAGGGGCCATAATGGAGTAATTAGTTGCGTCTCACGTTTAACGTTATTGGACACAGTCTGCTGGGGGGGAAACTTTTGTTTGCTAATTCTGAAGTCGCCGGCTAATAATTTTCAATCGCTTGGCCGGGGCGGTGGGGAGAGGGTGGTCTAATCCCGGCCGGGCTCTGTGAAGGATGTTCAGGTACAACACGGTGTTTATGTACTCCCCAAAGTGTATCAAAGCTCAGATCCACAGAAATAAAAGAAAAGTCAAACAAAACAAGCATTAGACTGCACAAAATAAAGTAGGGACACGGGAAACAGGTGAGGCATTGTTTAGGTGCTGGAGGTAGATCGATATCTCCGCTTGCCAGCCCAGAATCCTGACTGCTTTCCTCCAGCGCTCGGGGGATCACCTTACCGGCTGTAGACAGACTGTCGCCTCAACTCAACTGACAGACAACCTGCTTCACCCCGGCGGGGGCAGAAAAAAAAAGAAAAGAAAAGAAAGGGCAAAACAAAAAAAACAAACTCATCCTCGTTCCGAGCAGCCCGGCAGGAAAGAGGGCCAGGGACTCCCGCTTTTTAAGAGCATTTTGTTCCCCTGCCGCGGCGGAGCGGGACAATGGGAAGCTGTTTGTTTCAAAGTTGCACGGTGACATGAAGCGGTGTTTGTTTTGTCATCTGAGAATAATCCATTACACTCTCAATACAGGCTGCTGGGGCGGGGGAGGGGAGGGGAGAAGCTGGATTTGAATAATTGCATGCAATCTGATTTCAGAGTAATTAGTTTCAGATATAAAAATGTGAGAGGGCTCTATTTGGATTCCTGCAGATTCATGTGACACATTGTTAAAATTTCTAACAAATCACGCAGGTGTTTAACAAATTACTCTGAGTCTGTGAACACATGACTCGCATGCATTAAAAAACTCTCTGTGCAAAGTTCCCACCATCACCTGAGATTTTACAGGTCACCGAATGAGCAGCGGAGAGGGGGAAGCACTCTGCCGGCCTGTCAGTCCCCGGGCTTGACAATGTGTCTGTTTCGAAAGCTTAAAACATTTCCCCATCGGCCGGGAAAACACAAGTTATCGTGTAATCGTGATGGAGAGATGGATGCAAATACGGCCAATTCCACACATTTCCATGAGTGTAACGGACACCAGACCAGCCTGGCCTGCAAACCACAGCACGAACGGATATCGAAAGTTTCCGTTTGCCAAACCCCGGAGTGTATATTTATACATACGCTTGCGGGAAACAAAGGTATCTGATCAGACACGCGATTGCACGTCCCCTCCGCACACAGGGGACAGGACGGGGGGATGTTGACTTGTGAAAGGCCGGGGTAATTAGAGGGGTCGGAGGTTATCGGGGCTCCCCGGCTCTCGGAGGGAGAGTTCAAGTGCGGCCGTCCTTCACGAGGCGGACCATGTCAGGGCCGGATCGAGGCCCTTATTGACGGGCCTTTTTAGCGGCGGACGTGTAATTTACCTGTCAGATGCAGATCTCGTGCGCTGCGCTCCTGTTCGCTTTAACAGACGGGTTTTCCCACAACAGAGGGAACAAAACAGAGGGACGAATCGCAGCAGAAATATCCAGTTTTCAGGTAATTCGATAGTGCATTAAGCCCCGCGTGGTTCAGGGGACCCTGGTGGAAATAGGATTTAAGAGTAGAGGACTTTTTTTTTCATTTTATTCCGATACACGAGGGAGCTGTTCGTGGGAGGGTAATCTTTATATTTCGGTTTGTGTTGTGAGAAACAAAACAAGACACTGGTAAACACTCGTCTTATGCAGACCGAACTCAGGAGATTTGTGTTCTGAGCTGATTGGAGAGATCTGTGGGTCTATTGTCTTCCCTTGTTTGTGTTTACAGTGCAAACCTGGAGCTGTGAAAACATCAAGATGTGCCTCCAATCTTAACCAGATTGGCCGCAAATCTCCCCGAATAAGAGTCTAAATGTAGGACCATTTCTTAACTAGTTTAATCTTTCTCTACAATTTTGATAAGTCAGTCTAAACACACCTGCCCGAGTATTATGACTGAATTGAATATATACAATGTCATAAAAACAGCCTGAACAACATCCACTCAGAGAGGGTCCTAGGAGTGGAAAAGTCTACAGGCTCATGAAAATGGATGACAATCCTGCTACACAATTATTGGCCGGTTTGGGGGGATTCCCTGCGAGACACAGGTCGATGCTGTCAACACTGAGGGGTTTGGGGACGGCTCTCCACAGTCTGGGGTTCATACTTTACTGCACAGTGAACACTCCAGACACACACACTGAGTTGACATCCTGAGCATGCCGTTTCCCTTTACCACACTGTGTTTGGCACAAATTACACAACACACCACAACACTGGAGCTGCTCTCGGTCATTTGGTGTCACTTCATGGGCCAGTTATTATTTATTAAAGCATCTAGGGGGGAATTTCACTTTTCTAATGGTATATTTGCAAAACAACATTAAGGTAGTCTTCTTCATAACAATAACAGTAGTAATGTTTGATATAGTCATTGGGTGTCTTTATAGAAATAAACTGTCCAGACCCATTAAAATCCTCTGAGAACAACATTGAGTTCCTCACTGGCCGACACAGAACTGTGTGAATGGTGAAAGTGGTGCCTGTGCTGTGATGCTCGTGACCGGGCCCTGGCGTCAGTCCTGAGATTGGGGTCTCAGTGCGATGCCAAAACACCGCCGGCAGGATTCAGACCCTTCTCTCCTATTGAAGCCCCTTCGTTTCGTTTAAAATGAGCTCAGGGCTGATCGTCACCAAACCCCACGCTGTGCAGTTTGTAGAAATCACAGCAACACGTTAAACATATTCGTACTTGGAATATGAATGGTATTTGTCAGTCTTTAGTATAACCTGTGTTGTGTACCTGATACCCCCCCCCTCTCTCTCTCTTTTTCACCCCCCCGCCAGACCAGGGCCACTGCAGCCCATGTGTCCTCCCTTCTGGTGAATCTCAGGACCAGACAAACATCTTGGCAAAGCAGCCTGTCTGGATTCGACACCGCAGAGCATCCAGAACTTTACTACAGTGTGTGTGTGTGTGTGTGTGTGTGTGTGTGCGAGTGAGGGAGTTTGTGTGTGTCAGAGAGAGAGAGAGAGAGAGAGAGAGAGAGAGAGAGAGTTTGTGTGTGTGTGTGTCAGAGAGAGAGAGAGTGTGTAGATCAGTGGAAATCTCATTCAAGGTGGAAATAACATAAAAACACAATAACTGTCCTGATCCCAACACAAATACACCTCCTTGTGTAGCGTCTCTGCACACTTCCTCCGTTTAGGAGTAAAACAGTCTTTGCGGTTAAATCTCCTTCACGCATGATCCGTATTTTAAAGGCTGTGAGATTATTAGTCTGTTTAATGCAAATATTCTGGATGTGGGGTGAAATGATATGCAGTCCATTGGCCGGATATTTACATTTCACTTTTGCATATTCGCGTACAAAATGAAAAGTTGGAACCAAACGAAGAAGTATTAATTTACAGCCTAAAATGCAAAGTTGTACTTTTATGACATTTTCATTTCGTTTCCAAAATTCAAGTGTCACCACAGACGATACTTCGGATCGGATTAAATCGAAACTTTGACCCCCGCGCTAATAAAAATACCAGCCTGCGGACCTTTACAGAGCTGACTTCACCCGGGACAAGATTGTTATTAAAACGTTTTCATTAATTTTAGTTTTAGTTTTTCCAGACTACTATTCATGGGCTATTATTTATTTAACAGAATGACATCGAAAATGACTGAATAAATCATATTTATCACAATAACAATTCTTAACTAAATAAAAACAACAACCACCTTTCACGACGGGCAAGACAGCATACACATGTTATTTAATCTCTTCGGTATAAATAAATGTATAATAAAAATAATACTAATAATGACAATGATAATAATAGTATTAATTATAATAATGATAAGAATTACAATAACGATAATGTTAATGATAATAATTATATAATGGCAATGATCATTCGAATATTAATGATAATTATAATAAAAATAATGCTAATAATAATAATAACGCCGATAATAATAATAATAATAATAATAATAATAATAATAATAATAATAATAATGCTAATAAGCCGGTCAATATTGCCTGCAGGTCGCTATACTGGGCTCCAGTTTGGGGCAGTGCGGACGTTTGTCCTCTCTGAATCTATCACAGCCCTGTGCGCGTCTCTCGGTGTCTTTATTGGGTAAACAGAGCCACCCTGATCCCCGCTGTCATAATATCATTTTTCCACCTTCAGTCCTCGTTTCCCCGTCTGTGCAGCGGTGTCGCCGGCCCGGCCTGTCCCCGGTTTTACTGCACGTATTACCTGTCGCCTCTGGTCGCCCGATCAGCTCTCTTTATCCCCTCCTGGTCTACTGTCCGCGTCGTGTCCGTCTGAAGAGGGTGTCCGCACTGTCAAGACGGGACCCGTCCTCTTCCGCGGTCACTGGCTGCACAGAGCCGGCCTTCCCTTCACAGGACACGGGTTCAGCTACCAGCAGCACTATCACATCCACGTCACAGTAGTGTGCGGCTTATTTGATTTATTACAGTTTATTTTGATTATTGTTCATGGTTTGTTTGTTTGTTTATCAATCTGTAAAGCGCTCAGTTGCTGCCCTGCGAAAGGCGCTATACTAAATAAAAAAATATTGATTGATTGATTGGTGGATTTTATTATCTGAATTAAGCACAGTTATGCAGAGACAACACGATCTAGTATTGTAAAATGTAATAATAATAATAATAATAATAATAATAATAATAATAATAATAATAATAACCATTTGTTGCATATTTGTGGTAAGGCGCCTAATTAAAGACGCCAGAGTGCAGATATCCCTTTTTTTCTTGTATTAATCTGAAAGTAATATGAACAGCAGTTGGGAACATTGAAGTTGTTCCTTTCCATACATTCAAGTTATGATTCACAGTGGATCGGGTTCTGCGGTTTCCAATTTACAAAACTACTGAACGCAGTGATACAAAATAAAGATACATAATAATGTCAAAGTGAATAAAACTTAAATACACTATATCTATATCCACCTCGAGCATTCTCTCACCCCACAGTCCACTGTTGGTGAAAATGAATAATTAGGACACTTTTATTATTATTATTAGTAGTAGTAGTATTACAATTATTATTGTTTATTTAAAATAATCCGGTACAATTGATTTCAAGCATTAACCCCAAACTGAGTCGTTCTTCTGTGAACTCTGCTCCTGACTCGACCCTGGAGGAGGCCGCTAGTTTTGGGAAACACTTTGCGTCACCTTCAGCGCGGGAGACATAAAGACGATCCGTGGAAACGAGTCTTTAAGGCTGATGGAGGTCAGGAATCACCTGGCGAGGTTTTTGTTCGTTCGAGGATTTAACTCAGAATATTGTATTTTAAAGGTCTGCTTCATAAACATCTCAATATTATTGTTATTTTGCATATTTAAGAGGTAAACACGGTACTATATGTGATGAGGTTTCGATGGTAAAACAAGTGAAAAGACCGCGCATGTGGTTTAATCTTTATTAGCCCCTGTCAGGTGGAAAAGATGCCCTTCATTGCTCTGCAGGAAAAAGCTAAATTGGGTCTGTTTGGAAAATACAGCGTCTGATTTCTAGAGAAACTACAGCTACATTTTTTTGGGGGGAGGGCAAAGTCCTCGTGCTAAACCAAATAATCCCTTATAAATACTTTTCAACATTTATTACACACTGATCATTATTCCTGTAATTGTCCCCACAATGTTGAATAACAGACCCGAGGATAATAAAGGACGATTTGCTAATAACCACCGCAATAAACCTCCAAATTTGAAATAAGAATGAGGGTTCGGGTCCCGATTCCCGTGTGCGTCAGTTTCCCACCAGGAATCGGTTACTTTTTAATCCTCCTGTTTTGACGTCATAAATACTGTGGATTCTGCTCGCTTTCTACACTCTTACAACTATGTACCAAATAACAACACAATCATGTGTATTGTTAACACAATCATATGTTTTTCTCAGACTTGTGTTAAAAAGACACATTACATTGTGCTTGGGTACATTTTAACACAAAGTTGTGTTATCCTTGAACAAACACAGAATGTGTTAAATTTAACACATTAGTTCCCAGAGTGTACTCTCCCCAAAGTATCAGGAATGACAACAGAAGTGAACATTATTTATTTTATATATATATATATATATATATATATATATATATATATATATATATATATATATATATATATATAAAATAAATAATGTTCACTTCTGTTGTATATGTGTCTGTTTATCTATCCATCTATCTTTATTTCACTGTTTCTAGTATATATATATGGTTTGGTGTAATGTTAAACGTGTTTTATTATTATTATTATTATTATTATTATTATTTGTTCAATAAAGTGTATCTATTCATTATAAATTATTATTAAGTAGTAGTAATAGTATAGTAGTAGTCGTATTGTTGTTAATATTATATAATGTTGATTTATGTATGACTTGTTTGTTTTGTACATTTCCTCATTTATCAATGGCCCGAATTAAACGTGTAAGTTGTGTCACTCTTACGAATGAACAGCATCGTCTGCTAAAAAGGGCAGCAATTAATTGCGTAGGCTAAATAGTGTGTATGCGTTTCTTTTTGTTAAGAGTTTGAAATCCTTCCAATCTTAGCAGCTAAGTTAATTTACTTGATATCGATGGGGTTGCATCGCTGACAAATAAATAAACCACGTCAAGCCCTCGTCACAAACACAACTTAACCCATCTGAGCTGCGTTACACAACAGAAAGTGTTCAGCTGGATGGAGACGCTTTCAAAGCATCAATCGGGCAGGTTGGTCATCAGAGGACAAACTAAAGTACAAATATGCACTTAATTTAAATACATACGTACATGGCCAAGGTGATGAGGGTGATATTGTCGTCATGACAGTGTGTATGTGTTGTTTTTAAACATGGGGGTGTCATCCACAGCAGATCCCACTTGTTTGCACTGGTATATGATATTGTACAGTCACAATGGTGTTTGTGTCTTGTGTTTAAACACGGGGGTGTCATCCCGAGCAGAGCCCCGTGTTTACTCCCTCACGCTGTTACTGTAAGACACTCGGCATCAATAAACACGCAGTTCATACTGAAGCCCCGGAGGACGGGTTCTGGAGGGAAAAGCACAGTGTTACTACTGTGTAACTCCGGAGGTTATACGCTCGTCTTTCCTGGATTCATTCTCAAATACAGACAAATTGTTTCAGTCCACAAGCAGTGGCGCCACTTTACTGTGGTGTCGTATAAATCCGCACGGAACCCGTCTTTTTCGGTCATGGGCAGAAGCACATAAGGACATAAATTAAATGGCACATGTTTAAAAAAGCAGGCCTCACAAATCTATATACATATTAATGAACTGAGTGAGAAAAGGGGAAAAGGTCCACTTGTAACCGATTTATATATTTTATATTTGCAGTTATTTATTTATTTATTGGAAAATGTTTCACTTGTAAAATAAGCCCCACACCCCAGTATGTTGTCATATTTAAAGTTCAACGCATTTATCGATTAGACATGGCTCTTGTGTGTGCAGTCCTGGGTGCCGCTGCTGTAATAACACACACACAGATCATCAATAATAGGGCGCTAAGGTGGCTTGTGGGATTTCCGTGATCACCTTCGTGCGCCACTCGAGGCTGGGCTAAAGCAGGGCCTAAAAATAAATATCACACTCGCTTTAAGAAAATGTTGTTCTTTTTGTATAATTGGGACAATTGGCCCCCGCGTGTGGGATCCGTGGCCGCGGAGAGCGGAGCTAAACGGGAACGACACACTTTGCACTTTAACAATCCGGCTCCGTCAGGGTACGAGTTGTGTGTTTAACCCGACAGCTCGGAGCACCGAGTCGCACGCTTTCCACTCATTACAGCGATTATTCACGACCTGTCGAGTGTTTTCTGGTTCATTCACACGAAACCTTTAGCTCCTACATCCCGCCCAGGACCGCGCTAGTGTGCAGGGAGTGAGGAGTGAGCAGTGAGAGTGAGACACTAGTGCAGATACAGAGCCACTACCAGAGCAGCCTGTTGCTTCACACCAACTTGAATGAAGTTAAACAAAAACACGCCATTTATTCAGTGTCATATTTCACCAACACAGAGACACGTATCAACACATGTATCACACGCATGTGTGAGGAGATTGGGGGAATTACGTACAGGTTACTTTAAAAAGTTGTTCGCAACATTTTTGATAATCTGTTTCTACTGTCATCTATTTATCTATCTATCGATCGATCTATTAACCCGAATGCATAAAATGAAATATTATTATTGTGCAATCATTCAAATATTTGGATATAGTTGTAATCTAACCAGAAACCTATTTCAGTATTATAAAAGTATTGGTTCGATTTAAAAGCAACTGCTTTCTCTGACTATTTGCTGAATGATGACACTGCTGCGGCCCGGCCCGGCCTGCCGTGCGTGGGGCGAACCGGAACCCCGTGATTCAGTCAGACCCGGGACAGGGACGAGCACCGCAGGCGGACTCATGCGGGACTCTTGGACAATGTGGGTTCGGTCACATTCTCACATGGGAGCCCAGTACAGCACCACAGCAGTAAAGTGCATTCAAGAGAAGCCGAGTCGGAACATTGTCAGTGTTGCAGGTTTTGAAATAGTTAAATGCAAGTTGAGCTTTCAACACGAATAACACATGCATTTGTGAAATAAACGCAGAGGTCGTAAGAAAGGAGGAAATTCGTCACAGGATAGATTATATATATATATATATATATATATATATATGTGTGTGTATTACATTTCAATATATATATATATATATATATATATATATATATATAAACACACAAGCGCACACGCTGCGTATTTTGACCCGGTGTGTGTTTATAGCCGCACCTGTACACGCGTGGGTGCTGCAGCGGTTCTGTATCTGCCGCACAGTGAAGCACTTTGATTTATAAATCTAAAGATCAACAGCGCTCAGAGATGTGACGAGTGATCTCTTCACACACACATACATGTAGTGCTACTGTATGGCAATTATGTATTGTGTACACTTGCACAAACCACAGCAATGAAAAGTCACACACACATCTATATCTATCCATCTATATATATATATATATATATATATATATATATATAAAGTACAACCAAAATAATCTAAGTCCATCACAAACAGTTCTCTGTATTGATATATTTAACAGCAATGCTGTTCATCTATCTATCTATATGTTTTTGTTAAAAATAAAATTAAAACTTTACCCGCTTTAATCAAATTAAAATAAACTGTATTTGAATTAGTCATATAAGGAAGAATCACTTGTCAAATAAAAAATCGAAATACAATATTGAATTTGCAGCTGACGATTGGTTTGTAGGTTTAGACTTTGATTTGGTTTCGATTTGGGCCAAAGTGTGAAATATAAATAAATAGTTTGAATAAATAAATACCGCGTTTCTCCCTCTTCTCTCGGTACAAACACAAACACACACATACTGATGCCATTTAACATTCACAAACACACACCCAGCGCCCAGCACAGGCTGCAGCACAGCTCCCAATGCACTGCACGGTTTGTGTATTGAGTCAGTTATTTGTGTTTCACAACAACCGCACAGCCTGTAAGGCACTGAACGAGTTCAAGCAAACGCGTCACTACGTCTCTAAAATGTAGTTTTGCTAAATCCACAGTAGATTAAAATAAATGCAGAGATAACGGATTCATGGATATTAAAACAAATGTATTATTATTAATATTATTTTGTGACTACAGAATATATTATATATGAAAGAGAATTTACATATAATTTAAAAGGCCTTGGATGAAAAATAAACAAAATCAAAACATAATAATAATCATAATAAACATAATATTATATTATATATTTTTTCAAAGCCAAACGTAATTTACTAACAACATTATTATTATTATTATTATTATTATTATTATCATTATTACAATGTAGTTATTTGTATTGTTGTTAGTATGTATGTATGTATTTGTATGTTGTTATACAATTATGTTTGTCTTAGAAAAAAAAAGAATTATTTACCAGACTTTTTCGGAGAAAACCATACATGTGTTCCAAATTGTAAAGTGTGGCATTTGTTTACCAGCTTGTAACTTTTCAACCCGGTTTGAGTCTCTTCTCGGTGTAAATAAATCTTACATTTTACGGTTTCTCTTATTGGTTGACTTATTGTAACTATTTTCCCACCTAGGCCTGGAGAAAACTCTATACTGACACTGTAGTTAACTTTCAAAGTATATTGCTTTTATTATTACTATTATTAATGTTGTTATTATTATTATCGTTATTATTTGTGTTGTTGTTATCATCATCGTCATTATTATTATTTGTATTATTGTTATTATTATTAAGAAAAGTCGCTTTTTCTTCCCCAGTGAAACTCAGGGAAGTTCAGCTGCGTGATTCGAGCGCCCTCCTCCTGCGAGA
This sequence comes from Amia ocellicauda, assembly GCF_036373705.1. NCBI lineage: Eukaryota > Metazoa > Chordata > Actinopteri > Amiiformes > Amiidae > Amia > Amia ocellicauda. The sequence goes on along the minus strand of NC_089870.1, from coordinate 22,653,293 downwards.
GCGGGATTAAATCTGTGCCTTTGACGGGAACTAATAAAGATAAAATACAAACATGTATTCAATCAAGGAAAATAGACGGGGACAATAAGAGTGCTTTTTTAAAACCGCTGTTTCTGGCGATGTTACATTCGATAGTGTAATGTTTTTACCCGGTTTAAAGCGCTGTTTGAAATCGCGCACACGTTTGGACAGCTCTGCAGTGAAATGTGAACTCGCACAAAGGGCCGCGCAGATTTAAACTACACCGCAGGACGTTCCGCGAGTCTGGGAGATAAAATGACAGTTTGCGGACGAGGTATTGTGATGCACAAAACCCAGAGACTAATCCAAGCAGGAATGCGAACTAACGCCGTCTAAATTCCTCCCCGAAGAGCCGGTTCTGGTTTGTGCTGCTCATGGCGTGCAGCTCCGCCAGCCTCTCTCACGCAATCCTGCATTTTAAAACAGCGCCGATGTGCGAGGCGCACTTTAATGTGCAAAACACTGCAGAGCACCCATATGAACACAGCTTCATAATCTGCTTTGAAGCTGAAATATATTGCGACTGCATTCTGGGGAGAAAAAAAGTAAATACTTTTGGTTGTGAAGTTAGTTTATTACTATTGTAATTATTATTTTACAAATAATTTAGCACCAGTACTATCGACATCTTAATGTTAAATCGATTATTTAATTTCAATTACAATTTATGTGCAATACACACATATCGTCAATTGGAAGTGCATGTTTGGGTCTGTTTGATATTTTATTGTGAACCTCTGCACAATTGTCACCACAATTGCAATATGAAACTAGAAATATAATTATAATTAATTCGTTAATTCGTTTAGATATATAGATTGTTGAATGGATATATATATATATATATATATATATATATATATATATATATGAGAGAGAGAGAGAGAGATAAATAGATAGATAGATAGATAGATATATGCGTGGAGGGATAGATAGAAATTAGTCTAGATTTAACTGACAAACAAATTCTTGCACTTGGGGCCTCATACTCTTCAAATGCACAATTTGCAGCGACACATCCAGCCCAGACCACGTCCTGCAATCCACCCCGGTTGTATCAATACAACAACCATCGAAAGCAGCACAGCGAGAGATGGCGCATTTCTGAGCTACACAGATGCATCTGGTGCTGTCTGAGGCGGCGAGGGAGTCGTGGACCATGGTGCGGGACTGGAGAGAGGGGCCCTCTGCCCGGGAGCCGTGCGGGGCTGAGAGCTGCTCCTGCGGGGCCACAGGGCCCTCTGTCCCCCCGTGCCCAGTCATCCCCAAACCCCCTTCCGGAGCACAAGCCCCGCGCAGAGCAGGCCCACACCCCGCCACGCCAGTGTGGGATTTGCCACAGTGATGTGCCAGATTTGCTCACGACATGTATTGGTTTCGTTTCGCTCTGTCCAGCAAACAACAAAAATGTGTCTCAGACCACATTCCCGGGCATTTGGGAAACGAAAAGGGGACGAACTGGGAGAAAAAAAAATCAACCACGATCACATTCAATTGGAAAAAAGAATAAAAGCAAACATACATACACATATGCAAATTAAACTATTATCATTATTATTACTACAATCCTGCTAATAATAATAATAATAATAATAATAATAATAAACAAATGTTGTATATGTGTATATTTGTATATATGTGTATGTTTGTATTTGACTGGGATATGCGTTTACAATTTTACAATACTGATTTAATAGTGTTTGAATTAATTAATTAATTAAACGGTACAGGAAAAGGAAGCTCATTTACACATAGACCTATATATTTAGATATGTGTGTTTAAAAAATTAATTAGATTTGTTTTTTAAACCGATACATATACAATGACGCAAATCATACTCTTGCCAGACGATGTAAGATCGTCCTATACTGTCTAATATTTACCCCCTCGGCCCCAGGCGAAGGAAGTGTGTTCAAGTGTACATCCAGACACAACATTATTACACACAACACGATTACACACTGTTACTCAGGGCTGCTCCCTGGATCTCAACGAGCAAAGAATATTCATAGCATCTGAAATGTAAATCACAAAACAGATATAGGCCTTGATATATATATATATATATATATATATATATATATGTGTGTGTGTGTGTGTGTGTGTGAAATCCACACAATGTCTTATACAAAATCATGTTGTTTTTATACAAACCAATAAACTACACAACAACAACAATAATAATAATAATAATAATAATAATAATAATAATAATAATAATAATTTACAAATGTGTTTTACTTGTAACTGAATTTTGTAGAAACTTGCAGACTGCATTTTAAATATTTCCCTTGCACGGAAATCGCATGTAGTGGTTTTCAGATTATTCATATTTGTGAGTGTATACAATTGTAATAAGTATCTTGACACACAGCAGGGTCGAGATGAGTAGTTCACATAACAACTGGTGCAATTATTTCATGCAGAATGCAGGAGAATGAAGGATATATAATTAAGCGTATGGAGTATAAATAAATAGACGATGCAAAATGGTCCCGTTAACAGATGCGAATTAAATTATTAATATTACCGGCCACAGACGAGCATTCACCGTTTATTTATTTAATTTTTTTCCAGTGTTTGTGTTCTTGTTTGCTTGTTTGTTTTCTATTTGATTTTTGAATCACACGGATTTTGCTGGCGTATGTTTCACCCATTAAGATAAGACGACATTATCTCTTTATTAGCTGCATTGCTGGAAGTAGGACTGATAAATACAAATACTACCTGGAACTGGAGGGGATAATACAACTACATTTTCTCAAAATATAGGTTTAAAACGTAATACTGAAAAAAACAAAACTGTTGCTGTTTAAATGGCATTTTCTGTGCCGGTTTACCTGACTCCGCATTGTCACCCCATTTAACACGGGGCCGATAACATCTCGAGCAGGGAGATTGATTTTCACGGGCCTCTTGTGAAAAGCGAGGAGGTTATTGCATTACAGCTGAACAAATACAGGACAAAGCCGTGCAGGAACGAGCAAATTACTGTCGCGGGGAGCCGAAAAAAGGAGATCTGTAGTGAATAATAATAATAATAATAATAATAATAATAATAATAATATATATGCACAATTGCACTACCTGTATTAAAGCAACCGGACTCTATACAACCATCTAAACCCATTGCAACCATTTTTTTTTTAAATACAATTGTACAATTTAATTGAAATCGTGAAATGTAAAGGGAAAACATATATACTGCGGTAGTAATAGTAGTAGTACTACCACCACCACTAATAATACTACAACAAATACTACTACTACTACTAATAATAATAATAATACTTTGGCGAAGCTGTTTATTATATGTATTACTCCTTATGATTGCGATCACTGCAATACTGTGCTGACAGGCTGTTTTGCACGCACTGCTCTGGTGAAGTGGACTTATTTTACTTCGTATTCCTCATTTTTAAAGCCCGGATGCGCGCGGGGATATTTATATGATTAAACCATATTTACGCATTTAGTCTTTGGATGACTGCAATGGAGAGATTAGGAGATCTCGTACTGAACTGACAACGACTCAAAGGTAAAAATAGCAGCCCTGCAGTTTAAATAACCGTTTCCCCCCCGGATTGCATTATTGTTTCTGGGAAAAGGCTGCTTTTCGAAGCACAGCTCAGACCCAGTGATACACACACGGAGAATAGCACTTTTGAAGGTCAGGCTCAAAGGCCTGCTCGGTCAAACCCACCAACACTAGAGTTCGGGGTTTTGAGGACTGGGAGTCAAGATTTGGACACAAACCCCTTCCTAATGCGCTCTGCAAAAAAGACAAGGTGTTCAGGGTATATGGACGTCACCTATTGTTTTATTGTTCGGTAAACATTGTAAGCGACAAACACTGGCATAGGACCACAATATCACAATCATGAAATTTAAAGACGACATTAACAATCACTCTTTTATGAGGCATTGACCCAACACGGTTACACGTTCGCAGTTTACCTATAATTACAATAGGTATTAACATTTCACTAATTACAAAAAGAATGTGACCTGTTAGTGACCACATACATTAAAATATGCACAACACAAACTAAAGGCATTCATTGATTTTGTCCCCTTCTGGAACTCGTTCAGATGGTGCAGAAGACTGAAATAAAATAAAAAATAAAATATTCGAGCGTCTCTAAAGCCATTCTTTGGTCTATAAAGTAACAGTAAGAAAAGAAAAGAAAAGAAGAGAAAAGAAAAGATATCCAAATGATTAGTTTATTCTGAAGAAAAGGACAAAATAACAAACGGCCAGAGGGTGGGGTTGGGCATTATTACTGACGGATTACCTTTTTGTCCCGTTGTTTATAACACATCTTCATTTAAAAATAATAATAAAAAATTAGTATTTAATTTTGAAAAATCATAAGCAACCAGCGAACCCATGATAAGTGATAATACTGCAGACATGGGGACCTGGCGGCTGGCGTGATGGTAGTTTTAATATTAAAATGAAGTAAAACTGCAGTCACTATTTAAATACACATTCTACAGTAATTATACTGCCATTCCAAAAACATCTACGGTTTCTCCTCACATTGCACGTCGCTGACAGTGGAATAATAAACAACCCCCGAGACTTGACATATGTGTACAGAAAAATGGGGAACTGGAATAAAAAATACCTGGGCTTCTGTTGTTTTCTTTCTTTTTTTTTCCTTTTTTGTTGTTGCTTGTTCCTGGATATATTTTACAATGTAAATGCGTGTAAAATGTCCACTCACAGTCCGCTCCAGTGGGTGTCTGTTAGTGTATAAGTGGGTTTGAAGTAGAGCCCTGGTTTTGATGTGTGAAGTAGTCGGACAGTCCTCCGGAAAGTCCCGTCGTGAAACTTGGCAGAGAGGGTCTAAGGGACTCACAGGGGAGGCTGGACGGCGCCTGCGGGGAGGAGGACGAGGCGGCCCGGGCCGTCATGGACGTGCTGCTCTGAGAAGTCATTGACGGGTGGGGGACGTGAGGGAAGAAGTAACTGGTCTGTCCTGCTAAAAGGTTCACCGAACACGGGTTCAAGGAGTACGTGCCCGAGCAGGGCACCGAGAGGCCACAGGGCACCGAGGCAGCCAAGGCCGCGGCCGTGAGGTGGTGGGTGGCGTAAGGAATGTCCCCGTTCACCAGTCTGTCCACACTCAAGCCATTGGACGCGGGGAAGGAGTGGTTGTTCCCCAGACTGTTCTGAGTCAACACGGAGCTATAGGACATGGGGTGGCTGGGGTACGCCGAGGCGGTGCCATTGTAGCCCAGCGCGCTGCTGGCCCGGGGGTGGTGCAGGGACAGGAAGGGGGACATGGGCCAGTAAAGGGACCCAGCCCTGTCCATGAACGTCAGCCCGGTGGACGTCAGCCGCGCCCCGCGTTTGAAGGCCAGCTTGGCTCTGGAGGTGGTGGATCTTCTCCGGAGTTTCCCGGTTGTCCCACCGATGAAGACGTCGTCGCTGGAGGGGTCCAGCATCCAGTAGTTCCCCTTGCCCGGGTCGTCGTAGTGCCGCGGCACTTTGACGAAGCACTTGTTCAGACTCAGGTTGTGCCGGATGGAGTTCTGCCAGCCCTGCTTGTTCTCCCGGTAGTAGGGGAAGTTTTTCATGATGAACTCGTAAATACCATTGAGCGTCAATCGCTTCTCCGGACTTTGCCTGATAGCCATCATAATCAAGGCGTTGTAGCTGAACGGTGGTTTCTCGTATTTGCCATTTTTCTTTTCCCCGTCCTTTGCAGCGTCCCCCTCTTTGCAATCCTTCTTCTCCTCCGGCTTGTCCTTGTCCTCCGTGCACCCCGACTCGGGGGAGCTGTGCTCACTCTTGCAGCTCTCGGACTTGGGGTCCTGCCCGGGCTCGGGAACCGGGTGGCTCTCCTCGTCCTCGGCTCGGTGCTGGTTGTCACTTTGCACGGCTTCGGGCACCAGGCTGTTTATACTGAACGACGATTTGGGAATCATTTTCACTTCTTTTCGTTCTCCCATGTCCAACATCACACACACAGGGTAAAATAGCAGCAGCAGCAGCACAGTTGGATCTCAATCTCATACGCTGGCAACTCCAGTAGTAGTAAAAAAAAAAAAAAAAAAAAAAAAAAAAAAAGAAAAAGAAAAAAGGGAAACAACTACTTCATGTTCTTTAAAAACACGTCGATAAGAGACAGCTCGCTACAATTAATTACGGAGCCACAGACACTAGGCTGTAAAAAAAATGTGGTTGAACCCTTTTAGACTCCAGCCAACCACAGCACCGGAGGAATTATAGCGTCTTCCCCCCTCCCGGCCAATCACAGCGCAGGAACCGGCAGCAGTTTAGCGCGTAAGGATACACAGGTTCACCAACGCCACGCAAAACGTGCCCAAACTGCCCATCCCATCAACAAAGGTCCTCCCGCTCGGCTGCAAACCCCACCAGGAAAATAAATCACATCGCCTCCATCCAGCCCACTGTATTGGATAATTTTAGTCTGCTGATTCAATATTGTCTCTCTTTGTTTAAAGTTTGTTTATACCTGCCTGGAAAAACACGAGCGCGAAACAGAAAAGGTGGTGGAAGAGGAGAGGTACTACTTTATGTCTCCAACACCGATTTTATTTTAATTAAACGGTTTAAATTAAATGCGTAGTGCACAAGTTAGATAACTTGCAACTGGAATATAGATTATGATTTAATTTTAATGTTTGCATGATACACAGTAGGACAAATCTGCACTAAGTAGACTTTTTTATGATGGAATAATAAGATGTAATTAAAGGCAGTGTGTTTTAGCGCTTTCTTCGAGATTGATGTAGGCCTTGAACAAACCAGTCCTGCGTCTTGGTATTTATTCATTTCCTCCTTCTTCCTGTGTTGACTACGCGGTGCAGGCTTGTCTTAATGTATGTCAATCGCCTGGGAGTGCACGCATGTACATGTATGTTCTGCAGACAGGGCTGCTCGATTTAAAACAAACATACATTAAAAATAGCCTGTGCGGTTTCGATCAGTCAAATCGATTTGCACTTCATTCACCCGTCCACATACAGAAACTATATATATATATATATATCGTAATATATGAAAAACATATATATGTGTGTATATGTTTGTGTGTGTGTGTGTAAATGCCCTGCAGCGCCGTGACGTTACAATCCAGAATCAGTCAGCAAAAGCTAAAACCTTATTTAACGAAAAATAAAATTAATAAATGAAATGTAGTCATATAAGGTCTCACGAATTGATAATATTTAAATAAATTAAATGTTTGTTTAGGCACGACGACGTTACAATGAATTACCTGAGTGATGAAGCTCTGATTCTGCAGATAAGAAATAAATAAATAGTTTTGACAGCCGCGGAAGCCTTGTTTAAGCGCTAAAATGTAATCAGTAATAACAATATTAAATAAATAAAATATAATACTGTTGGAATTTAATATAAACAACTCAAAAAATAATATTAATGAAACTATTCAAAGCCTAATAATAATAATAATAATAATAATAATAATAATAATAATAATTTGATGAGAAAAATCGGCAATTTCTGTTTTTACAATATTCACTAGAAGTGGAAACATTGTAAGCGAACTGAAATAATCGTGTACAGTTGTGTAGGTGTAAATGTGTACAGTTGTATAGGTGTACAGGTGTACAGATGCATCGCTGTCGCTGGACTCTGGAGGACCAGGTGACCTAAACATGTGTGGCTGTAGAGTAATACCACTATTTGCACTTTGATCAGCAAGAGAAAAGTGCTGATTAACACACACACACACACACACACACACACACACACACACACCAGATTAGTTGATTGCACTGTCACTGGAAGGATTCAGAGAATAGGCTCCCCTGGAAAAATGCTTTGTGTTTCTTCGAAAACTGAAAAACGCATAATTTTGTAGGCCAGACATGAAAGTGCACAATGTGCTGTGATTTAAATTCCTCATAAAGGGAATTAAAGCCGTGTAAATGATGGCTACCCTCTCTCTCTGGATCATAACATGCCATGACAGAACCCACACATTTTGACAGGTGACTAACTGTAAACTACTCCCTCACGCGTCTCAAAATAAACAAATAAGTCATAACCAATAACAATAAATAAAGAAAGAAACAGCGTTTTTCTTCCTGACACATCATTAGATTTCGGAAAGGTTTCCTGTTACAGGCCATACTTTCCACACGCAGTTAGTGCTCGAATGAAACATATTTAAAACGCGTGTTCTTCCGCAGATGAATGGGAGTTGATTGGACATAAATAAACTAATATGTAATACAATACAATGCGCATTACTCAGTACTTACATTTGCGTTTCGAGAGATTGGAAAACACACCGCAGCTACACAGTCATGTCAGAGATGCACCTTTTAAATTGTTATTTAGTGGCTTTTGACTCTTCGTGTATTTATTTCCCTTCCCAAAAATGTGACTTTATTATAAATACTATAAGCACACTTCTGTGTATACTATGTAAACTGAAACTGTACTTTTTTCCACAAGGGTTATGTATCAATTAAGGATCCCTGCAGTAGCACACCGAACCTGTTTGTGTGTCCGTTTGTGTATTATTTTCCCAGAAGTCTAACAGACACCCAAACGAGAAGGTGTTAAACGCGTTGTTTAAGAATCTGACTCCAAGTTTCATTCTGGGGCTGAATTGTCAGGTTGAAATCTGTGCCAACATTTAGTTTCTCCTTAAAAACACAATGGCTGCAGGTATTTTGAAGATAAATATGCATAGAAAGCCATAATACAAACAAAACAAAATGTGCATTGTTTGTTTGTGATTATAGAATAACTGTATATTGAGAAATATTTAAAACCATACAATTTAAATTGAAACTGGTACAAAACGGGTTAATGTCTGTGGGGGAAAAAAATCTAAATATTTTACATATATATAGATGTTAAACAAATAATAATCACTCTCGTTTAAACACAAATTGTGTTTTATTTTAACAGTTTACAGTGTATTATTATTATTATTATTATTATTATTATTATTATTATTATTATTATTATCATCATCGTTATCACATGTTTGTGCGCCCCCAGTTTTTCGGGAGACCCTCACTGCGTCACCTCACCCGCAACCGGGCTTCTGCACACTTTAAGGTGTTAACAATTAGTGAGAGAAAGTTACTGTATTCTTCTGTGGGTTTGGGTTGCAGGTTCTGCCATTAGCTTTGCGGGAACAGGAGTGAACTAAACTTCCCAGTCAGAGGTCTTCACGCAGGGAAGTGTGACTTTCCGCGGCAGCCTCGCCGTGCTTGTCAGCCGGAGCCCCGCACTAAAACCAAATTAACATCCCGATGATTAAGACGAGCGTCTACAGGGCTGTCACGTCAGCGTCTCTCCATCACAACATTGTGGCACCGCCGAAATGCGCTTGAAAGGTGCGGAGAGACACGGTGCGACTGTGGAGGCCGCCGGTCCAGCGCCCGTGCACGGCCCCCTCCCCCTCTCCGCCAGGCCAGTGCCACACCACCCCCCGCCTGTCCTGGCCCGCACTGCCCTGTGTGCAACTGCGGCATCTCCGCAATCAAATACACATAGTTACGCGCAGAAAGGTGAGTCGTGTTCAATAGATGGTCCGAAGGAAACAGCCACCCAGCCCCTCGGCGCTGTGTCTCATCCCAAGTAAACGACACACAGGGTAATTTAATGTATGTTTTGAAATTGTGATCAAATAATCAAGCCCGGTGTGTAACAGTATTTATTTCCCCCTCCTTCTCCACAGATGGATTGGCCTGTGGGGAATGCTTGCTCTGAACCAGGCATCTGAGCGGTTGTTACCCTGCACAAATACAGCCGTCAATAACACACAAGTTGCTCGGGGCCTCCTCCGCCGGTGCCCGGTTCTCAGACCCGTCTCTCTGTTTGTGTTGCAGGTGGAGCCGGGGAGGACCGGGCCCCTCCGCTCATTAGGGAGAAGAGCCCGAAATCACATCCATGTTGGCCACCTGCGGAGCCCCTTCCTCACACGGGGGGTGATGGATAGGTTTAGCCACAAGGAATAGCGAGGGATTAAAACAATAATCGATGCATATGTGGCATTTTGTGATTTGCCAGCACACACAACCCTAGCGCACTTTGATCCCAGCCTGCTTGTTACACTGTTGTGGGGGTGTTTATTGTCTTTATAAGGGTGTTGGCAACGCAATGCATGCATTACTTTTATGTCTATACCAATACAAATAATAATACAATTGACGCAGGGCTATTTATCGGATGAACTGCAGTTTTTATGAATATAGCCTGTCACATTTCCCCCCACAAACTGGAGATTATGTCTGTTATATGCATATATTTGGGAAAACTATTTCCAATTAAACTAAACTGATGCTTGGATTGTGTTTAAATACAAGCCGCCGCTTAAAGAGGTGATTTAAAACATGCTTCTGAGCTCCTGCTATACTTTATTATCCCTTGAAGGTTTTCTTTCTCCGGCACTTTCATCCTGTTTGCTCGTTCACTCGTTGGTGTTGGATTAATTTCACGAGTGAAATGTATATAGATGCATCAGGGATAAGCAATGCCCCGCACGCAATACGAGGAACATAAGCAAAGAAGCAAAATATTCGCAATTATAAATATATAATTAATTTGTTAAGTGGACCGTCTGGCGACAGAATTTCTTGGTAACCGCAGTATTTAAAAACTAACGCGTCCCTTGGGTGGCTTTTTTTCCACTTCGGACAGACTGAAATTGGACATTATTTGTATTTATCAGTAGTCTGTTTTGCATGTCATTTTGTCTGCTAGGTATTTAGACTATTTGTGTCAAACAGCAATGCGCGATATACACGGGTCCCATGTGTGAACGAAATAACTCTCACAAGACAGCATTTGGAAGAACTCAAGGTCTATAAACAAAAAAAACACGATTTAATAAATATTTACTTGAAAACTGAAGTGTTCATATTGTGCACAGAACGAATTCGTTTGAAAAACTGAAACACTGTCTGAGGTTGCGCTCCCGAATTAAACTTCACATAGAATAACGGTACAATATAGTCAATATAAGTTTATTAGTATTTTAGTTCGATAATTAAATGCATTAATCATTGCAATCAAATAATACGAGCAGCGTCCACAACAACACAAATAAGCCACATAAAGAAACAAATACACAAATAAATAAATAAATTCATACATAAACCGTTAACCCCGCTTTAAAGTTTCCATTTCATGTTTTTAATCATCGCTGTAAACTTCCATACATGGTTTGTGTTGAAGCAGGTCGTACCCCTTCATTTGTAAACCTGAGAATATGAACACATAATTACATTAATTGCGTGGAAGATTATAATTGGCAATGCTGTATTAGAGTTGCATTGTGTCTGAGGTGTGTGTCCCATGGTAAATATTTAAATTGCGCAGCTTGTCTCGACTTGCTCCTGTTTTAAATCAAGGATACAAAACAAAAACAGTTCATAAACCAGTGTAACTGTTAGTGACGGCTGGATTTATCCAAGTGTCTGAGCAGAAATCACCTCAGAGCCGCTTCTGTGGTTTATAAGAGAGGGAAGAAATATAGGGCCAGATATACTAAAGCTTTATTTTTAACCATTAAACGGAATGGCTTTCTAGTCGATATTTGCAATAGTATACATTTCTTACTGGGGGAAAAAGAAAGAAAAGCATAACTGCAATTTAAAAACATTACGAAACCATAAATACAAATCGTGGCATCAAAGATGTATAATTCAAACTAATTATAGAAAATTGTTCTAAAACTCAGAACAATGACGGACCATTATGTCTTTTCAAGACTGACAAGCACAATTACTCTAAAATACTGCACGTTGTTGAAGATATAATTGATTATAATCGTGTTACTGTTTGAATAAAAATGACGGAAACGTTTAACGTTGACAACAAAATGTTTATAAATACGCTATTTATTCCAACAGAGCCGTGATTCACTGTAGGGGCACAAATACTGTGTGTTTGGGAATCAGAGGGTGCGGAGAGAAACAGCACTACCTGCACAGTCGCATCTCTGTGGCTGTTGTATTGCTGTCCTTGCACTGCCCTCTATGGATAGAGTTAGTTACATATAGAGTTCTCCTTATTCTGCTATTTATTATTATTATTATTATTATTATTATTATTATTATTATTATTATTATTATATAATACAATCATTTAAGTTCGGTTTACCCAAACTTTGACCCAATCAATCGCGGTTACATTTCTTATCAGAATCACTTTCCACTCTTTATACAAACGCGACGGGTTTTTGGTTATTTTCTTATTTGATCGGGTCTTTCTGTTTTTAAATCTTTTTTTTTTTTAATCAGCCCTGCTGTTTTACTTTAGATTTAAAACAGCGATAACAATGATAATGCATTTGCTTTTACAATCAAACACTTGTGCGAGTGTGTTATACACATCAATAATGTGTTCGTCTCACCACAAACAATGCATTTATTTGTAACGTTTGAAAATGCAGCAAATCCTACGTTTAATTTATTGAACTAAACCATGAAAAGCAAAACACAAAACACACGTCACGGCCAGTTTGAGTAATTTAATTCGATATGCAACCGCAAGAGAAATAAGGCTCGTTATTCATGATCAAATGTTCTAAAGGCATTTTAAGTAAGTAAAACAAAACTAGTTTTAACATAATATTCCTTTATATATATATATATATATATCATATGGAATCATAACAAGAGTAATATTGGTATGATAATAATCATAATAATAATAGAAATACCAATATTATTATTATTATTATTATTATTATTATTATTAATTCGAAACCCAGCCGGTTTTGTTAATAACCGGGTGAAAGAACGGGCCTCCTGTGTACTGAGACAGTTCCCGGGCGCGTCCGCCGGCGGCCGCAGGTTTGACGCACAGGCTCGCCACGCAGGGCTACGTCACGCTATGTCACGTCACGCAGCGGCCCCTCCTGTTGGCACGGGGCCTTGCGGGGCCTCTTACGCCCCTGACTCTGTAGGGGTCGGTAGAAACAGCATCGCTGCAAAGACCCGCCGATACAATATTGTGGCAACTTGTATTATTATTATGATTATTATTATAGTTGTACCATTGGCACTGCAGGCTACAACACAAGCCTCGGCACCTTGATTATTTCTAAACACACACACCCAGTGTTGGCACGGTCACTGCGGCTATATGGAGCCTACAGACAGACATTAAAACCACGGTCACTATGGTCTATATGGAGCCTACAGACAGACATTAAAACCACGGTCACTATGGTCTATATGGAGCCTACAGACAGACATTAAAACCACGGTCACTATGGTCTATATGGAGCCTACAGACAGACATTAAAACCACGGTCACTATGGTCTATATGGAGCCTACAGACAGACATTAAAACCACGGTCACTATGGTCTATATGGAGCCTACAGACAGACATTAAAACCACGGTCACTATGGTCTATATGGAGCCTACAGACAGACATTAAAACCACGGTCACTATGGTCTATATGGAGCCTACAGACAGACATTAAAACCACGGTCACTATGGTCTATATGGAGCCTACAGACAGACATGCGATGGGAAATAATTGCCTGTTGCAATTACACGTGTATATCAACAACATGACTCACACTCATAAATGCCACGACCGAGCCAGGCTAGAAACGCGCGGGTTTACTGAGCCCGAATTAAACTCAGCGGCGCCGGTTGTGTTGGGAGAGGAAGAGGGGCGTTAGGGGATGTACAGGTATTTCTGAAATAGCGTGGAAACTGCGATACATGCGATACATGAACCAATACATACACCAAGACAGAAGTACATACACACCACACAAATACACATGAATACATCAATTCACAAACAAATTAATGCATGCATACAAACAAAAATACACAAATACACACAAACATACATAAATACATGAATACACAGACAAATACAGAATTTCAAACATACATACAGAAATAAATACATGCATACAAACATAAATACACAAATGAAGTATCTAATACTTTGTGACATTTTTGGTTTGGTCTGGGTCATAGTTTAATTGTGCCAAGTTTCACATTATATATATATATATATATATATATATAATCAAATCAAAATAACGAATGCAAGTTTGTGAGCTTTCACAATTGCCAGACAGAGTACGAGTTAGTCACTCCGCCACTTCAACACAGAGCTATATAAATCAATACACAAATTAATAAATTGCAGCTCCATTAAAATATCCATCTCTGTCTCACACACACAACGTCTCTAATAAAACTATCGCTCTCTAACGAGATACATTTTCTCTTTAAATATCTATTGACAGTAATTTAGATGTACGAAAAAAACATAGGAATAGTGAGGAATATTGACCTGCCCAAACATTAACGAGCAAGCACATATTGTAATCAAGATTTAGTAAGTCCGTTTACCAGAGCAGATTAATATTATTCCAGATGTGCACATTTTATTGGTTTATTCCTACCTGTATAAATAGATGGCATTTACTAGCCTGTATTTCTACCACTGCTCAACCGCCAGTTTGCAGAGATTAGGAAGATGCATTTTATTCAGGGACATACACGATTCAATTACCATTTTTGACTTAGTAACAAAATATCACTTCTTAAATAGTTCACTACCACAACAACAACAGAATAATAATAATAACAATACAATATAATAATAGTAATAACAAGAAGGAGAAGAAATTGGACACTATATTAACACAAGCAATCAATACTTTACCAAAGCCCCGAATTACAGTTGTACTGTATCAAATCCCACTTTCTACATTTTTATTTTGATCTAGACCCAACTATGACAAGGTATAACATTTTCAACAGGGTAACACGAATTTGCATATACAAAATCTCACAGCCAAATAAACCAGCAATGTTATTCACTACAATACACTTCTCACGCTTTATATATCTAAACTGGCTCCTCGCAGCCAATACACACCGACAAAAAGGGTTTCAAATTGAGTTTTAGAATGAGACATAAAAGCCGTCATACGGGGTGAATTTTAAAAGCTTTTTAAATACATTGTACTTTGAACCTTCAAAAGATTATTGTATAATCTTTAAAAAGCATCCGTTTCGGGGAAATTAAAGTATTTTTCGAGTTTAAGACGTAAAAACAAAACTAGCAACAGTGGTTGTAAACGGGAATGTAGAGTCAAATGCTGGAAAAGAACATGACGCATAAAGATAATGTATTATTAGCCGACAGTATTAGAGGATAGAAAGTAGATCCAAATCACACAAATGTTATTTCCACCAGAATATTGCAGACATATATTATTTGTTATTTTGACATTTGACTGTGTAAAACAACCACATCTTCGTTTGCTTCCAGAAATAGTTATGCAAAATAAATTAAATTAGTAAATCAAACTACATTATGACGCGGAGATCTCAAATAGTGGGCCCAATTTCAAATACATACAACCATACATACATACATACATACATACACATATATATATATACATGCACACATACACAACTGTCTAATCCTAAGGATCCAGTTTAAAACTATTGTGGATATAAGCATATACGTGTGTGTGCATGTGTAGATATTTTCCGACGGTGGTGAAGTGTAATGGCATCAGAGTCAGATATCAGCTGTGACAGAAGGAACACAGTCCGGAGCTGCTGTGTCTGAATCTGCCCCCAAAGCAACAATTAATCCGGCATTCAAACCCCAGCAAACGAAGTCAAGGTCTCGCCAACTGTCACGGTGCTCTGGCGCCACCATGTGGTCACAGCTGCACATTGTTGACTCAATTCGTATAATAGATGCGGCTGCAGTGCAGGCATCCCGGTGTAGGATGCAGCAAAGGACAACACACTTACATTGACAAAGCTTAAAATAATCGTTATACTTGTGAATATAGCACAGTCAAAACATATTTCCAAACACCCGGTTTTATATATGTTACGTTTCCGTCATGATGCTTATATAGCTACACACGTTTAAAATAAATCTAAACACCTGACTGGCAGAGTGAAAGCGACCTGTGATAAACTATGACCACATCCTCACTGGTCACTACATTCAAATCCAATCGCTTAGAAATTGTGAAGTTAATTTACAATAAAAACATACCACCACATTTGTTGCATATGATGCTGGAGATCTGAACTAACCCAGCAGCCTAACAGCGCTTAAAACGCTTATCGAGATACAGAGCAACGAGTCTGAAATGTGTTCAGCTGCTGTTTTACTGATATATTTCACATACATGTCTTTAAAATATGTGACATTTGTAGGGAGAGAAAAGCACAGAGGTCTATATTTGATGTAAACAAAAGACTATCAATATTATTATGGCAAAAGGAAACATTTGTAGATTTCTTGGCTATGAGTATAATATAAAATGGCAAATTAACATTTATTATTTATGATCCAACCACACCCTCGACCTAATAATGCGTCGAAAATAACCTCACCACTCACTCGCTGATGTCAAAAAATACATCATTAAAACAGACAACACCCGGAGATCCAGTGCCTCCCACACAACACCCAGAGGACCAACATCTCCCACACAACACCCAGAGGACCAACATCTCCCACACAACACCCGCAGGACCAGTGCCTCCCAAACAACACCCAGAAGACCAACATCTCCCACACAACACCCGAAGGACCAGTGCCTCCCAGAAACAACCCAGAGATCCAGTGTCTCCCAGACAACACCCAGAGGACCAACATCTCCCACACAACACCCGGAGATCCAGTGCCTCCCACACAACACCCAGAGGACCAACATCTCCCACACAACACCCGGAGATCCAGTGCCTCCCACACAACACCCAGAAGACCAACATCTCCCACACAACACCCGAAGGACCAGTGCCTCCCAGAAACAACCCGGAGATCCAGTGTCTCCCAGACAACACCCAGAGGACCAACATCTCCCACACAACACCCGGAGATCCAGTGCCTCCCACACAACACCCAGAGGACCAACATCTCCCACACAACACCCGGAGATCCAGTGCCTCCCACACAACACCCAGAAGACCAACATCTCCCACAAAACACCCGAAGGACCAGTGCCTCCCAGAAACAACCCGGAGATCCAGTGTCTCCCAGACAACACCCAGAGATATCAATGTCTCCCGCACAATACCCGGAGGACCAGTGTCTCCCACACAACACCCAGAGGACCAGTGTCTCCCACACAACACCCAGAGATATCAATGTCTCCCGCACAATACCCGGAGGACCAGTGTCTCCCACACAACACCCAGAGGACCAGTGTCTCCCACACAACACCCAGAGATATCAATGTCTCCCGCACAATACCCGGAGGACCAGTGTCTCCCATACAACACCCAGAGGACCAGTGTCTCCCACACAATACCCGGAGGACCAGTGTCTCCCACACAACACCCAGAGGACCAGTGTCTCCCACACAACACCCGGAGGACCAGTGTCTTTACCTAACAGGCAACTTAGGGTGAAATATTTGGTTTCATCATTGATCACACTCAGCCAGGAGAAAGACCATGTATTTTATTGGTTGGAGTGAGCCAGTTACCTATTTTATATAAAACGTGAGAGCATTTGATTACTTTTTCCTCTTTAATATCAGAGAAAACACATACACATAGTGAACACAATCTCGGTGTGAGTATAATATAATGAACGTGCTGGGGGTATTCAGTTAAGGGGGGCATTATGTAAAAATACTTTAGTGTGAAGTCAAGGATGGACATGTAGTGCTTACTTTCAACACTATTCAAAACTGAACAGAAAGTGACACTCTTAAAACAACCCGATTCCCTGGGACGTGATGATTCACTTGGGCAGATGACACTGACTGTTACTGGTACCGGTTTTCTCTCAGTGACAGCAGTGCAGCTCAGCGACAGTATTTCTGGCCCTGATGAATGAGTGAATATGATCCCGCCGCCTGTTTCCAATCACAGTATTCAAGCCACTCTGTGTTTCTGTACCAAAAACTCACAGACGCTAATTTCTTGCCTGCACAACCTCGAATCTCAGAGTCCGTGGTCTGGCTGCTCTGTGGCCGCAGCTCCGCCGACCATCGCTGGATATTGTGGGTTCAGGGACAGCCCTTGAAGGAGCTAAACTACTGCTATAGGAACACGTCCATCTTCAAAGCCAATTGAAAAATGCATTTACAATAAACGGCAGTCTGGCAGTTTCTATGCGTCTCCGCCCACAGTGACGCCACGCAATTAAATCTCTGCCGTCCAGACGCAACCAGAACACCAAGGGGTAAAACACGGCATTTCCAGTAGTATTTCGTATTAATTTTACACAAAAACATAAAAACATAAGACAGTGTCCAATCGAGAGGAGGCCATTCGCCCCATGGTGCTCGTTTGGTGTCCATTAATAACTGACTGATCCAAGGATCCTATCCCGTCTGATTTTAAATGTTCCCAAATTTTCAGCTTCTAAGCAAATAGAAGCAAAAATACAGCGTTTTTAAAATCGATTATTGTGCTTTAATTTTATTTAAAATTAGGAAGCACTGCATCTAAACTGGGGAGGGGAAGGCCCCCTAAGGCCAGTCCTGGGTATTTATGCTGTGTTCACGTCATGTGGAAAGGATGGTAAATATGAGCTGCCCACTTTGAACCTCTGACTTTGGAGATGTACCCCCATTTTCCACGCTACAAGAATCCTGACATCACAAATGCAGAAATCTTATTAAACAACGGGACAAATGGCATCCAATCCGGTTGTAAAGTGTAATTAAACTCTAATAATTCATGTATTCAATAATTTTAGCCTACATCAGTGAACGTTCATATAATGTTTTTCAACTTTATCACCTAAAGTGTCATTAGCCAAAAACACCACTAAGTAAGAATATACACTTTGTAAGTTACATTTTTATAATTAGATATTGAATGGTGGGGGGTTTAATCTTATCGTGAAATCACAACAGCTGGAGATTATATGGGAGAAATAACCTATTCATTAAAAGATGCAAAGAATCTTGCAATAATACATTTTATAAAGGATTTTTAATACAAACAGAGTTAATGCACATATTTACATTTTCAATATCATAATAGTAATAATAATGGTATTCCTGAAATTAATGTTGTTTATAACATACATTTGTATTTGCTATTATAATGTACATACTTGAATTCACTGCTTGACTCCCACCCACACATTTTTTCTAGAGATCAAAAATAAACAATGACTGAACAGAATATAAACACCGGAAGACACCCAGAGGAGACGTACTGTGGCAGCTTGTGTCACCGTCACTCTGCCTATTGAATGTATGCATAAATTACATTGCATTTATGATTTATCTTAAAATACAGCGACGGATACAATACAGAAACACCTGCTGTGCAAACCGAGGGCATCCCCTTCACCAGTGCAGTCGCTAAATTACTGTTGATTTGCACAATGCATTTACTGCTCTGACAAACTTTCACAAAACAAGTTTTTAAGAAGTCTATAGAGGGGAGTATTGTCTGTCTTTTCTCCAGTCGCAGTATTCATGAATCCTGGTGGAAAAAGGACCCCTCCCTTCACACAACTGATTGTGTGCTGTGGTTAAAAAGCACACACAAACCGAGAAGAAGAGCGTTAGGCAACTCAA
This sequence comes from Amia ocellicauda, assembly GCF_036373705.1. Taxonomy (NCBI): domain Eukaryota; kingdom Metazoa; phylum Chordata; class Actinopteri; order Amiiformes; family Amiidae; genus Amia; species Amia ocellicauda. Next base: position 22,633,735 of record NC_089870.1, on the reverse strand, counting down.
CCCCTGGATTAAACGGACTGTGACCCTTCCTAGCATACTGCTCAGGAAATGACATGTTCAGTCAAAGTTTGCCTTTATACCTAGTCGGTGCTGTGGAGGATCGTGCCTAATGGTGCAGGGAAGGGAAGTCTGCGCTATCTGGAGTGAAGGCAGTGTCTCGAGAAAACGCACGTTATTGTGAATGCGGCGGGGGTGCACTGCAGCGATTGTGTCACGTGGGAATTTGGGAATTCATTATCCAGGACAGAGGCAGAAAAAATTCCAGAGGATTGGCTATCGAGCTGGTCGGTGGCCAAGGCCTTATCTAAAGGATCTGGCAAATCCTCCGCGCAGACTAAAGAGGTCTGCTGGCAGGGAGCATCGGGTCGCGCACGGCAGCAGGCATCGGTGTGACGACAGCTGCGAAGGGCTGCGGAGGCCTGTGTTAATGCGCAGCCAATCGCGTGACAGCTCCCTCCCGTCTAGAGCATCGAAGGCGGCGCTGGCTGCGGATGCCAGCCCTGTCTAGAGGCCGTGACAAGTTTGGCATGCTATGCCTGAAACTGAACCGTGGACAACTGGGACGCAAAGTGCATTCACAAGTGACACGTTCACTTTCTGAGCGACGCCTTACGGTTCAGATTCATCTGGGGTTGTGTAGTTGTGCGGTGAAGAGGCACAAAGAACTGCAAGAGTCTGTAAGCACAATATTTGACCTCATGCAAAAACTGTAGGCAGGATTTATTCTCTCATGTGTGCTCTCTCCAGCTCAGCTGCATTACGTCATCATTTTTCTACATGTGTATATGTTTGCCCATTGTACCAGCTGCACCTTTCATTAAACACTACAGACGTTAGTTTACATACATTGTCAACTTAATATAGTGGACAGACTGTTGGCTCATCTCTCATTCGCTCTTAAGATATATTTACTTGGCCTAAAAAGGCCAATCACCTGATCAAGCACCTTAATGGTGTTACAACATTAAACATTAAACTACGTGGGGACTTGATCCAAGTCTTCAAAATCATGAAAGGCATCGACCACATCAAACCAGAGGAGCTTTTCCAGATCAGCAGGGACACACGCACCCGGGGACACAAATGGAAATTGGGCTTCAAGGCATTCAAGACAGAAAACAGGAGACACTTCTTCACACAGAGAGGCGTCACAATCTGAACAAACTCCCCAGCGATGTGGCTGAAGAGACAATTTGGGAACATTCAAAAACAGACTGGATAGGATCCTTGATCACTTAGTTATTAATGGACACCAAACGAGCACGATGGGGCGAATGGGCTCCTCTCGACTGGACACTTTCTTATGTAAACATTGCACTCTAGTTGTGATGTGATAATCTAAAACAATTAGATGATCCATTATAAAAAAAAAAAAGCTCTAGATTGTTTTTACGAAGCTTACTGCACAATATATTTATCACACAATATTTTAACTATGTTGCAGAGCTTTCAAAGAACACAATCACTCAAATGCCCTTCCCATTCCCCAAACTATTCTAACAGTTAAATTCATTTAGTTTTAACTCGGCCAGTAAGAAAAGCTTTAGAAGATGCAGAAAAGCATCGCACCCAAAACAAAATGGCAAGAGACACAAAAGGCAACAAAGCGTGGATTTATGTTGCAGTAAACGATGCCCCTGTGCTGAAGCTGAGGGCTTGGTATTGTGATCGGCTTCCCGAGTAAAATCAGTTTCAGTCCTTTCACGCGCTCTCAAAAGATAAATGCTGTGCTTTGAAATTAATCAATACAGAGAACAGGAACATGTAGTGTAACATAAATATATGAGTTGTTAAACAAAAAGTTAGAATTGTATATTTCCCAGGGCTTATTCATATTTATGAGAAAATAAGTGCTTTTAATTTTGAATGTATCGCTTCCTAAGGTCAATGGTTTCTGTTCATGGAGAAATTGTAATCAGTTCATTATTTGCCTGGTGATCAATTCCTAGCAAATATTTATTTATTCATAAGATGGGAATTGTTTTCAGTTTTTTTCACCTTCTTTTAATTCATAGTGAGACAGTGAACTCAACTGCCTGATTTCCTATTCATGATGTGGGAATACAGCCCCAATTCCACCCCAGCGTTTCGTAAAGGTGAATTAGGTTTTGCTTTCATCCATGTCGCAGGATTTATCTCCGCTGAGATACTAGATTACTGGTATCAATGCCATGTTTCCTTCCACTTAAACGCGAGAAACTGTAATCGCAAAGATTTAGCAAAGAAACAGAAACACACAAACAAACCCCTCCCTTGTTTGACTTCCTCTGTCCGTCTCTCTGCAGTGAAGCCGGAGATGAGCACATCGTTTAAAAAACATTTTCCAGGTAAACCTCCCTTCCCTTTGCTGACGCAGCGAGTACACATCGCGTTTGTTCTAGATGTTCGTGCCTCCAGTGACAGAACCCTGTGAATGTATAAAACGCCACAGAAACCCTTTCATTCCTGGAGGGAGAATGAGTAAAAAATGACCACACGAGCGACGGGCCTTCACACGTAAGTCCTTGACACCTGGAGGGGCGAAACAAGAGTCTCACAATGAAGACACAACCACTGTACGAGTGAAAGAGACAGAGGATGCTAACCTTTACTAAAGATAATTTATCAGCTTAAGGCATCTCAAGGGAGAACACACTCCCCTCCCACGTTCAACCCTCGACTATTCTCATCTCAGTAACACTTGGTAACTGAGCAGTTAATAAACAATCTGTATACTATTAATAGTTGATGAACGACAACCTGTAAAAGCATTATTAATATCGTTATTCACCGCTAAGTTCATCACAGGGATATGCTGGTTGTAATTGATCAACTCTGAGGGATATATGATCGGACATCGAAACCCCAGCCTTGTTCTCTGACAGATATAATGTCATGTCTCTGATTGGCATAGATTAACTAAATTTAACCGGTTGAATTTTGAGTGCTTTCTTAAAGGATAATTAAGTTAGAAAGAATTATAAACACATTAATAATGGCTTAATGCATTATGAATCATATATTAATGCTGGATAGATTAGTTATCAACAGTCATATGTACAATGCATGTACCATCTGTTAATAACAGTTAAGCATTAGTGGACGTTGTCGCATAATAATAATATGTTCCAAATTCATGTGTGCAATTTGCAGTCAGTTACAGTGCATAAAGTGTTCCCCTTATTTCTCAGAAAGGCAATGATTGTACCAAAGAAAATCGCACAGTATCCGTCCCGGCATCTGACCTGTATTCACTTCATCACCGCTTTGATTACACCTCTCATTATTACAATAAGGGCTCATTTTACAGAGGCAGGGCCCGGTGAGCTGCCGATTCAATCCCCAGCTGTGGCGCTCGGCCGCCTGTGGCCCGAAGCTCCATGCCATCGGACTGAGAGGAATAAAGGGCTTGATGTTCCCCCAAATCACCGACTATGGAGCGAGCTGTTGGCCCACAGAGGACCAGATTTCAGTTTGGTGACGAACGGCAACCTGTAAGACTTGATTTCTTTGCCTGGTACTGTGGGTCTCCCCGTGAAAGCATTGTGGTTTCGGTTACAGGGTAAAAGACATGCCTTGGAAGAAGAGGAGCGCTCTCGATCCCCCAGCGCTCGATTCAGTGTAGTCTAGCCGACATGCAGACAAATAAAAGCTGTTTCCCAATCAAAAGACAACGAAGTGGAATCGTGCTCAGAGCCTGACACCACGTTGCGCTTTTACTCACAACTGCACAACTGACTCACCTCCTTTTGATCGCGATGAATACGGTTTAACTGACCCGAATCAACAATTTGAAGTCTGTTTCCCTTAGACAAGGTGAAGTGGTTTGTATAGAAACATCAGCTTTAATCTCAGCCGTTGCCCTCGAAACTACACACCTGAAACAACACTGCGAGAGGCAGATTCATTACGTTCTTGAAGGAAATTAACTTTTTTCTGTACCAGTAAGAGACCATATTAAGCCGGGCTCCAGAGGGATCATTACAATACCAGCAAGTGTAGTTGGGTTGCCTGGAAATCTAATTACAATTAATGAGTCAGGAATTGCAAACGCGTGTTAATTGTCCTGCAGGTGTGGGTGGAGGTGAGATCGTGGCGGCGGAGCCTCGCTAATTGCCAGGAATTGTGATGAAATATGATCTGATCTTTACGATGTTGACGGCGTCTCTTACATATTCAATTACTCCATCAGAAATCTGCTGGGACCGCCGATAATTTGTGCAGAGTACTCGAAGAGTTTATCTTTTCACAACATCAAATAATTTGGAAATAATTACAGCGTGTCGCCTCTCCCTCGCTATATGTTTTGGGCCCAACGCACACAGTGGCAGGGAAAGAGCTGCAGAAACGCTTGTGTTGTGTAATAGAGACTTAAAGGGCAAGTGTCAGGGAAACAAAAAGCTTTAGAAGGAGTTTTTACAAAGTAAATAAAGAAATGCAGGTGGCTTATCTGGGGCCAAAGGCGCTTTTCACTCTCTCTCCATACCTCGATTTGGACTAGATACAATCTAACTCTTATTACCGAATCGAGCTGCAGACTCGAAGAAAAGCCAACTCTTAAGATCGGCAGTGGATTTGCGAATAAACTCGGGTGAGGGTTTTTATTAGGGATGCAAGTAAAAATAACAATTCTAACGAGGGCTGTGGTTAAATGTAGTTTATCGGTGATATTTGGATATATGTTTTTAGACTATTGTTCAACTTTCGCTGCTCACACTGTGGCTAGTCTTTTGGGCCTAGAATATAGTGACATTTCCTGGTAAACACTGACTTCCTAAAACCAGATTTGGATATTTACCAAGTTAAGTGCAGACTGGGCACTGAAGCAGGTGTATGTTAGTATGTGCAATACTGCCTGCTGTTGCTTTGGATCTATCCTGTGAACAGGTGGTTTACAGCTCTCCAGGCTTACTCGATTATGAAAAACCAAACAAATCAGAATTAAATCCAAATTAAAAATATGGTATTAAAATCACAGCCAGCACCCTCATGAGAGATAATGATAGTAAACCACAGTAAAGCTTAATTAAAGTGTAGGAAAGCGAGGTGAATTCCTGGTAGTGACTTCGCAATCAGAGAGGTTGAGTAAAACATAGTAAACACAGAGAACCACAGGAAAACGATGTGGAAACCCTGGGGAAGCAGCCAAATTGAGCTTAAAAAGGGGAACCACAGCAGCTCTTCCTACAAAGTAGCAAACTTCGAATCCCTGCCTGTGTGTGACAATATACATGTCGTAACAGCTTCTAAACCCCCCCGCACCTCATGTCTTAATAGGAAGTGAAGGTTATACACATTCACTTTATAATTCTGTGCAGTTATTGAGGCGGTTACGGATCTCCCCTCCGTGCTCAGGAGTTAAACGGGAGGACGCTCCTTCTGTGATTTCCCTCTCATTACGATACCGAGTGTGAAAGAGATTCACTAATGAATAATACTAATTTCCAAGTTATAATTACTTTGCCAAAGCAATGATTTAGAGTAATACCCCAGCTCCTATATTCCTTTAATGATAATTTAATTATGCTAATTATGAAAAGTAATTCAAACAAGCTTTTTTTCCCCTCTCTCCGTTCTCTTGTTTTTATATTCAGAATTAGGATTTGCATTGTCGCTGGATAATGAAGTGTTTCTCACTGTTTTCCATCGGCAGCACAACTAATCACAGACAGATATGTTCACAGCAGCAGTCGAGGCTTAAAGTAGGCCTTCGAGTCTGAAACCGCCGCCGAAGAGGCAATGCAGGAGAACCGCCAAACAATGACATTGACAAAGTCGCAAGAGTTCAAACTCAATTCTAACCGCACACAAGTAAAGTTGTAGGACTGGAAAAGTGTAAAAGAAAAAAGGCAGAAATGTGATTCGTATACCTAGTGGTCATTCCTCTAATGTCACAAAGGGAGGTGACATCTTAAATGAGAAGGACACAACAATCCATCCCAGCTCTCCTGTCCCAAGTCGTGTCACTCAGAGGAGACGAGAACAGAGAACTCACTGAAGACGGACAGAGTATACAATCTATGTGAACAGTACTAGTCAAACAAACAGGACAACAGGGGTGCATGTCTGTATTGTTGTGTCCCTGGGCTGGATTGGCTTTGTGTTGCAGGATGAGAAAAGGCTGTAATGAGAGGGTTTAGCCGCCAGAGGGCAGCAGGGATCGCAGTCCACAGAGCGTCACTGGGGACCCGAGAGGAAGACGGGCAACAGTGTCCACTGCAGATATTTCACCAGACAAAGAACAACAATAGCCTTTTGAGCCTCAGATTCATTGGACCCCAATCCTATCATCGCCGACAGTGCTGTTGTTGTGTTGTGGTTTGTAAAGCAGTACGGATATGGCACAGACATGCTGCGCTGTGCTTCGGACTTCAGTGCCGTCAGCTGTCATGTTTCCCAATTACTCTCTTTTGGGTTTGCACTTTGGTTCATTGTACAAACGCCGGGCGAAGACACGCATGCCAGAGAGCTGGAGAGCAGATTACAGAGCCTGTAGTGCGACTGGGTTCCTCTGTTTAGCTCACTGCACAAACCTGCTCACACAAACCAATACATACATGCATACAAACACACACACAACTACACAGGCACATCAAGGTGTCCTCCAGCTCTGGTCTCCAGCAGGAGCTCGGCTCTGACAAGCCAGTCTGAGATGACAGAGCGATCAGTGAATGGCACTGTCGCTTCGCTGCCCCACAGGCTCAGTGTTCAGGTCTGCTCAGGGGCAGGAAAGCCTCGCACGTTGCAGTACAATGTGTCTCACACACATAGTCACACACAAACACTCACACACATTCACACAAAGCCAAGATTCACGGTTGTGAGAGTGATATTGATGTGGGCAGCCTTGGTGTGTGTCATTTCAGCAGATGGCCACAAGAGGTCACCCTCTCCACAGTAACGGCACATTCACAACTGAAGGGCTCGGACTGGTGGAGACATCTTGGGCAGCTGGCCTTCATCCCACAGGGGAGCGATATAGACTGATGGTGATGATGATGATGATGGTAGATATATAATACACACACACACACACACACATATATATATATAGAACGACACTTCATTACAGTTTAACACTTTAATCAAGTCAGTATGAACAATAATAAGTATGATTCTCATGTGTCTGAGACGCCGAATCACCAGGACATGTCTCATTATTATTTTATTTTTTTAATGATTGTTAGTTATCTATTGTTTCCCTCTATTAAAATCTGTCTGAGAACTAACAGTTTAACATTTAAGTGTTAAATACCCATAGGAATATGATATTCTCTCTCTCTCTCTCTCTCTCCACCCTATATATAACTTTGTAAAGATGGCTGAAGTTTGAAATGAAATGCTGAATTACCAAATGGGTCGCCTCAGGCATCTTTAAGACAAAGACAATCAGAGTGTATTCTGTGTGTGTGTGGGCGTCCGTCACCTCGGTTCACATTAGCACAATCGCTACGAGACGAGCGATAATATCTTCAATATTCGTCTGAGTGTTAATACCATCATCATCACATTTCTGCATGTTGTTGTTGTTCCCCCTCGGAGTCCATATATCAATCGCAGAATGATGTAATTAATATCACACTTGGCTGTTGGCTGTGTCGAAGAGTTCAGAAATCCCCCAGAATTGCCCGGGACTTGTAATGGCACGTTTCGATAATGATGCTAATGATGATAATGATCGAGGAAGGGGACAGACAAGGTCCACTCTGGGTTGTCCGCACATTACAAACGAGACCCATCCTTCTCTTCCCTGAATAATGCACTGTGAATCACTCGTCTCCGGATCCAGAGAGAGCGAGAGCTGCTTGAGATTGCAGTCAGGTCCACAGTACAGCGCCGGCTCCTGACGTGAGCGATGCGGCCATTACAGCAGGAGTCTCAGCTCCAGGGTCACAGGCTCCTCTGAGCTCTTCTGCCTCTCACAGCCGGAGATGGAAACGCAGACCCAGGGCAGGCAGTACGCAATCTGTAGTTTCTTGACAACACTTTCCACACTGTAATCTGGTCAGGGTCCTAGTTATTGTGAGAACAGTTCCCCACAGTTTGGTACAAAACTCCTATCAATGGAAGCTCAGTTTAAATCCATCAAGACCTTCTAAAGAACAAGTATTTTAACTGAATTATGATATTATTGATTATATGATTATATTTTTAAGTGTGTGTATTTAGATGTACATCCAGTAAGGAATCATTCTCTGAGTAATAAGTCATGGGTCAAAGGTTGCGTTGTGTTCTGTTGTCTCAGTACAAGGCCTGTGCTTTGTGCTCAATATGCCTGGCGTGTTGGGGGGGCACTGTTTAATTAAGTGGACAGTGTGTGGGAAGTGAAGATAACTGAAACTGAAATCTGCGTATGTCCACTCTGAGGACGCATTGTGTGCTTTGCGGTCAATAGGTCAGTAGCTTCATAAATGCGAAAACCAATGATAAACACTATGTGGGTTTTTCACTTCCTGAAAAGTGATGCTGAAAAGTGTGCATAGATCAAAGGCGAAACAAAAAAGAGTTTTGAGTGACTTTAATAATATTAATCTCGGATTTCTCACTTCCATGCAAATTTGAATTCCATTTAGAACAGGGACAGTTATAATTGGTAATCGTGTTTGGTAAAAGTCGTATTATTATAAAGCTCATTCCTCCACCTCCTCCTGTTCTTAGTCCTCTTTAAGTGTTGTGCTCTTAATGGTAAGGGGTTCAGCTACAGTTTGCTTCATTCCCAAGGTCACTGTAAAGTCTGGGTAAATCCAGCATCATTTACATAAAAAATCCTGGCGTGTTTATGCAAATCATCCGGCAGCTTTACAGGCCCGATAAGTCCGCCTCCAGTCTGAACACGCTGCGCGGCGCCACGGCTCATTAACCCGACGCACGCATCGCTGTGCCTCATCCACGCACTAAAAACCACCTTGATTTCCATAATATATGATCCGTTTCAGACCATCGGCGCCGTCTCTACCTGTGGGTCAACCGGCACAGACAGGTGGTGTGACCAGGTGCCTTGGCCGATTTCGTTCACCTCCAGGGCCGCCAAGCAAATGAATGTTACATAATTTTTAAGCTAATTAAGAACTGATTAGTATCACACCCTCTGTTTCCGAAGATTATTCCGTCTTGCCGGCAAAAAGCTCCATCCTAGGGCTCAGAGCGAGGCTTATTCACGAGGATCCTTGAAAGCTTAAAATTGGAATTTAATATCACCCCAGTGCAGATCTTGATTTAAGCAAATAGGCTGCATCTAAATCAACTGAGTTTCCCTCTGCAGTTTGGCTTTAGCTTTGGCATAACTTTCAGTGCGGCAAAAAAGTAAAGTGGTGTAGGACAGGGTGGAAGAGAGTAATCCAAACATGACTTCTACTACCAAAACAAACAAATATCCAAAGGGGGCTCATGAATAATCCCGCTAACCTGGCTCTGCTGCATTATGTAGCAAGTGATCCAATGAGGAGCGTCTGCATGCATTAGCGCTCTGAAAAGCCATCTCCGTCCCACGGTAGCCAGACTTACAGACGGGAATCTTTTCACCGGCTTATAAATTACCTCCTCACCGCTCTGCGCATTAATGAGCACACACTTTCCCTGCTCATCTGGATGTACATTAATTCATTGGCAAGCAAACGATAATGACTAATCTGGAATGCATATGCAACGGGGTTTATTGCTCAACAGATCTGCAGGATTATGATACACCGGCGGTGAGATGTTTCATGCATTAACAGGTTTTGGCAGACGAGTTCTGTTCAGAGCACGCCGCAATGTGCTCGTATTTTCCGGCCAGGTTACTGGGAAGCGGCTCACGCTTTTCGTCTGCTTTCCCGGTGTGATGACGAATCCTGCACCGCCTAGAGAGCGTGCACCCCCTAGCGATCACCTTGATTTCGCACTTGCGCAGGCCACTCTAGACTGATTTGGCGCATGCGTCTCGTACTCGAACAAAAGTGAATTCTGAGATTGTTCACATGCATTGACCGTGGTTGTTCATTGGACACCATTACTTTATAAATTGTCCACCAATCTACAAAACAAACAAACAAACAAAGCCACATTCCTCACAAAGTTCTTGACTCTTTTCCTCTTGTTTGACATTGCCATCCTCACTTGCTCCTGCTCTATTTCTCTGCTCGTTTGAGCCTCGGATGAAGGCACTGTTTATTTTCTGTAGCCCGCCTCGAAAACGCACACCGGCGGATATAATATCCTCGCAAGCTCCCGATCTGCTATGATTAACTTGAACACTGGGGGCTAGTGATACATATGTAATGACTGCAGCTTTGTTTGCCCTTGAAGATTGGTTTGTTAGCTGTATGCATTCAACAAGCTCTCGCTGCCTCCACACCGACAGCCCGGCTTCATTTCTTTTCAATTGGCTTTGCGAGGGGAGGATGTTTTTTCTAGGCTACTTATTTACCTTTACCCTGGGTTACAAATGGAAGGAACACAACAACAACGAGAACAAAAACCTATGTGATTGTTTAATTAATTTAGGCTTTCAAGTAATACATCAAGTTTCTATTTACACATCTTCTATTGTGTAATTATTCTCCGAGTCAGCTGTTGACAACTCAATTCTTTCCAGGTTACTGAACAGTTCAACCTGTGGGTCATCACTCTTGGCTGCTACGAGGCTGCGATAGCCCGGCTCTCTGGGGAAATGCACAGAAGAGGAGAGAGACGATTGTGGCGACTCTGCAGAGAGGGGTCTCTCAGACACCTCACTGTGGCACGGTCAGCCAGTAGACAAAGTGCCTGTTAATAAAGGTGCCATAACACATTCTGGAATGCTAAAATCTGCTCGTTGAGGCCACCCGCTCCTGACAATATATAAAACCGCAAGAACTGAGGAAGAAAGACTGACCCAGGCAGGTGTTCTTCTAGCTGCGTAGCGTAGGCCACACCACTGGCCAGGAGAAGGTCCTACACAGGCCACACACAATACTGCCATTCTCACACGATCACCCTTCTGTTTACTCTCGTCTTCGTCAGATTTAAAAAGCATCATTCACACAATCGTAGACTACTTTGTTCCTATTTTGTCATTGAAATGATAAACATAGGATACATGTGCATAAGCAGTAATTACTCTGTACGTACACACAAAGACTGAACATCCAATCTAAAGAGGCACAGACAGGCTCATCAGGAAGAGCCTTGAACATTGCCTATGTGGGAGTGATAGGTGTCAATGCTCACTCTGAAGGGAATCAGTTCATTCTTTGTGGCAAATGCAGGATAAATCACTTTTCTTTAGATGCTCAATTAGGCCCGAACTCTGCACGGTTCAATAAAATGGTCCAATTAAAAAAGCCATAGAACGTTCCCTGTTTATTACATTTAGATACAAATAAACCAGAGTTGGAAACTAACGCTAGTCCGCTAGCCCAAGGCGAGTGAATTTTTGGAGGAACTACCTAAACCTATCACTCTCACTAGTCCTCATGGCGAGTGGAACCTGAGGAATTTTTATCATTATTTATGTCAGGAAAAAGACCTTCTCGATAAGTGAATGGGTAAACTTTCTACTATTCGACAAATCGTGCAGACTGTTTTGGTCCGATTTTTTTTTTTTTTTTACGTAGTGGCACTTTTCATCACGCGGGCCTCCCTTTCGCCACCGGCCCGGCCCAGATTCATCTGCGGAAGAAATATAGATTGTTAAGCTCTTATCACTGCAGCACATCAACCAACACTCCATATTATTTTTGTGATCTAACAAACATACTTTATCTGAAATTGAAATAAACGCCTGCTTTATTCATACTCCTAAAGTCTATTCGTGTTGTTTTTGGCACCGAGCGATCGCGGCTTCAACGACATGGTGGCCGTGTTGACATGCTGATACAACCCAACGGCGGACTATGGCTCGATTTTGAGCTGGTACGTTCTGAGATGGAATTCCTCAACCGGGACATTTGAACTGCTGCACAATATCTTATCCTGAGTTTAACCTTCCTCTTCACTACAAACCTAAATAATGCAAGCATCGCAGAATAGCCTCAATTATAGGCCATATCATAGCTGACCAACACAACATCATAGAGCATTGACAGAAATCTCTCTCTCTCTCTCTATACACACACACACACACACACACACACACACACACACACTGAACACCACTGGAAATGTAAAATGGACGAAGTTCCCAAGGAGTCTCAACTGAACAGTTTGGATGACCTAATAGGATGGACTTCAGCCAGACTTGCAGAGGAGAGTCTTTGGGGAGTCAAGCTGAGGCAGGTGAGCGTAAGAGAGGGTCATTAGTGCTCAGTCAGGGGTATCGTTAGCCCGACCCGGGGGCACCGGGGAATTCAGAGTGATGGACACCTTTACACCTTCCAGAGAAGGAAAGCACACACTTTCTGAAACACATCCGCGCCATTTTCGTGTGTGTTTGTACCCGTGTCATTGAAATGGAGGCAAGTGTTGCATTTGATTTAGGGAATATGAAAGCCTGATCAATGCCACTTCTGCCAAGAGCCTTGCTTCAGTATTCTCCGCATATAAAACTGGCAGATTAGCTCATTCCCCGCAGAGGCTCCTGTAGTTAATTTTTCATTATAACACACTGGATTCTCCAGCTAGGAAGGGGGACGAGGCGAGCAACAGGGACTTTGGGACATTCGTTTTCGACACACAGGCTGATTGACAGGAGAGGGATGTGAACAGACTTCAGATTCGTGCACTGCTCCCACCCTCTACGAAAACAAACAAACATGAGATTGCTATCAGCCGAGGAGTGACAACACTGTATAAACAACGAGACTCCATGTTCCCCCCCACCCCAATCGTACATGTATTAATCGGATGAATTTGTGGTGACACCCAGCGCTCCTTTGGAGAAATGAAACATGATGTTAAGGATAGGCCAGCAGGAAACATGATCTGTATTCTCACCTCAGCTCTTTGAGTCAAAGGGGAAACAACAGCTCTGGGAGTATAAGTCATAAAAGGAAGCTAATTATAGATAGTGCATCTCCTCAGTAGGGGAGCCGGTGGAGACCTTACAACAGGTGACGCGCAGATCTTCCTTTTTGTGTTTTAAATTTCTCCATGCAATGTGACATTTGCAATGACTATAGAAACCACTTAATCTTATACAAATGTTACACAACGAAACTGAAATCACACATGGCAGTGCGGACCCCCACGGAACAGACTGTGGGGGCTGCTCTGCGCACAAACCCACCGAACAGATAAGAAAGTGATAAGTAGTGTCACACATTGCAGATGTTTTCAAGTTCGTGCACATACAGAAAAGTGTTTTTTGGCATGATAATTTAAATAATAACCTGGAAATAATAATGTCCAGGTCCTTTCCTGGGGTTGGGGGGTGTTGAGGGAGTCAGAACCCCAGTACTTAATTGTCCACTTGGGGAATAAAATATATATAAGAACCTAATTGCACATAACATAAAATTACCCCATTTCAATCTGAATCTCCTCAGGTTAAAAATAAATCTCCCCCAAGATCCCCCATACAAAAGCCCCAGCGTACTCAAGCCCCCAGTCTGGCCACACTGACGTCAGCCGGAAGAGAAACAGACGCACTTCCGGGAGCTCCTCCCCTCGCGCTGGAAACACGCAGCGCCCGGCTCATCTTGCGTGCGTTTACTGTCTCTTTCAATAAAGCTGTTCAAATACAAATGCTACAGAAGACGGGTGAATGGACCCGGTTTCGTCACGACGAGTCTAGGTAAGAGTCCATTTTCCGCACAGAGCCGTTTTGACAACATGTGACGTACCTGTTCTCTTCCGTCCATAATGGCGGCCCTCGATGTGTCCGTCTCTCCCGTTCATCAGGGCTGATTTAGCCCAAGTAGAGGCAGTTGGGTCACTTTCTCCGAGTCTTCGGTGCTTCTTCCGTGTCGTCCCGGTCTGTTTAGCCCGGCTTTGTCTCCCCGGAAAGAGAGAGGCAAACGAGCGATTTTCCAGTTTCGTTTCCGCTGAGGCGCTTTTCTACGTGAACCCATCTGTTAACATATTCCGTCTGTTCTCTTCACAAGCTCATCGGCTCATGAGGACCCACACGACTTGTTAAAATGAAAACTATTAAAATAATGTGTATAATAATAAACGGACTGTTTATCTAGACAGGGCGGGTTTCAACTCGCAGTGCCGGATTGGCCGCGAGTAACACGCGCATGCGCAGTAATGCAAGTTGCCAAGGCGGAAGTGCCCCTTCATGACGCGTGGAAAACAGTAGACCGCATGCGCGACGTAACATTAATGGCGTGCTGTTTAATTCAATTCGTATTTTCTGTAGCGCCTTTAGCAGAGTGGCCACGAAGTGCTTTACACATTAACAAACAACAATAATAACCAAATAAATAAACCATTGTAATGCTTCATTGCAGTAGAGGCAGGTCTTATGACCTCTGTGGCTTGCCATACTGAATAACTAGGATATTTCATATTGCCTTATCCAATAAAATAATAAGTTTAAACTTTTAAATGTATAGACTTTATTTCCTTTTATGTTTTTGTGTGTGCCATTTTTCAAGTGCCCCACCGGCCCATAATGATGGGCGGCCACTAAGCTTGGTTTACTGTGGGCCGTCTGCACCACAGGACCAATATGTAGACACTGAAGTGAAAGTCATTTTAATACAGCATTCTAGCAAAGATAAAGCACACTGAGAGGGATCATATTATCTCAGTGCAAACAACAAGGCAGAAGCTGACAGCCCCCCAAAAAAGTTCTTAGGGTATTTTACATGATCGTCCTCTGGAGTTGCACAAGGAGAAAATAAAGCTTTTCTTTTTCAAACGCCATGGTTGTTTGTTTTACCCTTTAGCCAGCTATTAGTTGTTTGCCCGGGTTAGCCTGTCCCCGTTCTCCTAAGGTACCTCTGTGTCTACAAACACTGTATAATATAATATATACGAGTGTGAACGTGGCTTTATCTAGGAACAGACTTGTCAGAAATCGAAATACGTTTAATTTATTTCATATGGCTTTTTATTCTTGTTCTGTTAAGGGTAATGTTAGTATAATAAAGAATGTTTTATGAGTAAATATTTTCAAGTGAGATGTTTAAAAATGCATGAGGAACTCATTTCAGGACCTAAGGACTAACACCCCATATACACCAAATATATATGTTTAATATATGGTAAAAATGTTTTCATATGCCAAAAGTGGAATTTTTGTTGATGATTTAAAATATTCTAGTCTATAATCCATATATTGTCAACCTATATAAATAAATGTATGGATTACAGACTAAAACATATTTAAACTCTATAGCTCATTTATTCTAAATAATTACCAATATATGAAACATACATGTCTGTTCCGTGGGACTGTGGTTTAATTATAGCGCCTCTTTCTTGAATTTCTTACTCTTTTTGTTCCTGTTTTGTAATAGTGAAGACAGATTTCAGCCCCATTAGCTCTTGTACCAGTGAGGGGTCTTAGAAGACTCTTTTAATTTTGGACTCGTATTCTGTGTGGAATGCACTTTAATTGATATTGACAAGATTGTTGAGTTCTACATGGAAAACAGAATGATAAAATAGGATAGATGGATAGACAGACAGATAAATACAAGACGGATGATTTATTTATCCAAATTAACTAAAGCAAGAAAGAGAGAGAATTGAAATGGTCCTCTGTGCCCTACGTTTCAGAGCTGTCCTTGCCCTGAGTGGCTCTTCTCCTGCCAAGGTCAAGAGCCAGACTTGCTCCTCTGAAACACGGTGGGAAGAAATTGGCCATGAAAATCGATCCAGGCATTTCACAGGCAGGACCGTCGCCTGGGTCACACTGACGGGACGCACCGTTTCACATAATCCAATAGTGGAGACGATTAAACCTCATCACAATGAAGGCTGCAGATTCTCTTCACCTGGTCTGTAATGTCGTGTGGACGTCTTTCCGTTGAAACAGCCCCTTCAGAAGGCTGTTATGATTAGTTGTTTGTCGAATTGGGGAAATGCCCCTTACATTATCTGGAACGCTTACTCCTAGTGTATAGTCTAAACCTGACTTCTTTCCCCACCCACATTTTCTACTACTGTTTATTTGTGTTCTTCATTTCATATGGGTAAGATTGTTTGAATAATGTTAGGGTACCCTGATGCTTAACTAGGGTAGATAGATTGTATTTATATTTTATCTTATATATATTCTGCTTGACAATGGGATAGTTATTGGACAATTATTATAATTATTTGAATGAAATACTAACTACACAACACTGTAGAGGAACATAAGACATAACATATACAGTAATAATAGATCATTTTTTAGAGACCCTTTTGAAACTGTGAAATTGATATTGTAGTCATCATGTATACTGAAGTAACACAACACAACAATAGTAAATTTGTATAATTTATTTTAAGGCAATAAAAAAACTCATCTGAAAATGTCCTCCTCTCTCGGTTTCTATGCACACTTTTTGTCTCGTGTTGCCGTCAGCCTTGCCGTAGTGTCTCAATTCAATGCTTAAATAATGTTCATCGCGTATCCCTTTGCATGACAATCGTTCCATGGCAGATAATGTGAGTTAAAAGCTGGTCATGCAGGTCGTAAACCCCAGACAGGATCATAGGCCCTCTGAGCCCTGTGCTCGCTTATCAGCGCTGGCTTTTTCCACTCCGCTGCCCCGGCACTATTGGTTATTTAAGGTCCAGATTAAAAAGCAAGTGCTGCACCAGAATCAGTCAAAGCTATTTTTCTGCTCATTACCGAACCCTTCTGAGAACACCCTAAGTTGATTAGAGTTATACGGGAGGAGGGAGGGCTTTTGTGTGATATTTCTTCTACGCAGGACGTGAAAGCGCTCCCAAGGCCGCCGACTGACACAATACATCTCCTCCAGGAAGAGATCATTGTTATCGCAGATTAGCCCCAAAGCACAAGTATATTGGAGGCTTAATTTATTACGGTGTTAAACTTTCTTTCCTTTTTTAACTCAGCATCTGTGAGTCTCAGGGGGGTCACCCTGTCAGTGTTGATTCTGTGGCCTGGATTTAGTTGAATCAATTCTCCATTGAAATTCTGCGCAGGTCCGGGGCTCAGTGGAGATCCGCGGTGAGTGACAGCTCAGTGGCAAAGAAGATAAATATGCTGGCAAATAAGATCCAGCCTTCTCTTCGGAGGATTGAATAAATTACTCTGCCAATGGAGTGCAGGTAATATGTCGGGGAAGAGAAAGGGAAAATGAAATCTAAGCCAGTTTAATTCCTGGTTTGTTAGAGTAAAATCATTTAAGCTCTACTTAAACTCCTAACTGTATTGAAATATTTATTTTCTTTTCTCCCAGCATTTATGTCCATACTTTAAGGCTTAATTTTCATCCCGATTTAAGACAGCCTGCGAAATTTACATTCATGTAGCACTTTGTGTATTGCTGAAGGCCTGCCAGAGACTGCAGCTCAGCATATTGATTCAGTAATTTGATAAATACACAGGGAAGGGGGCAATGCGCTTTAAGGGTTTTTCATGCAAAATGCATTTAAATGACCTCGGATAATTGGAAAGAAAGCGTAGCTGCGAGGGCTCTCGGTCTCAGCAAGGGCTGCATTTCATTACGCCCAAGAAACGAGCCATGAAGTCAACAGAAAGCCTAAAAAGACCATGCCAGCCCTCGCCCGGAGAGACTGTGTCCGTGCCCTCAATTACCGAGCTCTCTTTTTTTTCATGAACACACCTAGCATATCCATGGTCTGGAATCACAACCCCTCGAAACTTTCCCGAGAGCGGTCAAGGACTTTTGCAATTAAAGGAGGAATTTGTCACGATTCCCGCTCTCCTCACACTGTGCTTCACGCTGCTTCTCATTTCGGCGACGCCTCTCCCCGTGCTGAGATCTGCCGAGGTCCTGTTTCACGAGTCCCCCCGGTACTCTTGGGACTGTGTGTACGGGCTGGTGGCGAGTTCGTTCGTGGAGGGAGTGTCCCCCGCAGTGTCGTTCTGCTCAATGAGACGGTTCACTGCCCGGGGTGCCGTTGCAGAGTCACTGCTGTGCTGAGGAGTAATAATGCTGAAATTGATCCTGCGCTCAAATTAACTCTGGTTTTCCATCAGCTCTCAGAGTTAGGAATCTTTCTTTTACTGCCTTGGATCTAATGGATGGTTTTTATTGTGTGTGTGTGTGTGTCTATGTATGTATGTATGTATATATATATATATATATATATATATATAGGTCTGTGTATATATAATATATATATATATATATATATATATATAAGTTTTCCTTTTAGTTTATCTTGTTAATCCCCAGTTAATTTATTATTGCACAGGTTTGGTGGATTTCAATTATTGAAGTTGGCAGTTTAACACGGCGACTTTCGAATATACACTTGGCCTCATGCCAGTGACTGTAATGAATCTCCGAATCCACAGATAACAAAAGTTATAAATATGTAATTTAGTGCTTCTTCTGCTTTCTGTATTGTTTGCCATCATAATAAATTAATGTGCACCGTGGAAACTTTTTCCTCCACACTTTATTCCTGCCGGTAACCAGGAACTTTAATTAGTTATAGTTTCCCTGATTTCATCTTCCACTTGTATCTACCTCAGTTTTTCGGCAGAGTCTATATTCCATTGATTCCCCAGAAATACATATTCTCCGAGTCATTATTCATATTCTTTCAGCACAGAAAGCTGGTGCATATGGTCTGTGGGAGTGCCTGGTGGTATTATTCGCTAAGCTATTCCAGAGACTGTAAAGCAGTGTTGGGGAGGCTAATTTAAAAGAGTAGTTGGCTAAAGCTACAAGCTACTCATGGGCAAGGTAGCTAGCTCCACTATAAACTACTTTGGGGGGAACTAGACAGTTAAAGCTACTTTTGAAAAGTATGTGGCTACTTTCAAAGCTACTTTTAATATTTGACTGTACGTGTGTGCGTTGAAATGAAGAACAAATTCAAGCAGAAAACAATGGCAGACAACTGAATCCTTTGCACACAGAATGACGTGCGTTCGCAGGGACTCGGACTCTCTCAATAATATTCCGTCCACCTGAACACATTGGGTGACAAAACGTACAATTTGCGAAGTTGTGAATTGTCAAAGATACATAAAATACAACCATATAGTTCCGTGTCAATTTCAGTGTTGATAAGATGAGTGTCTTCTGTGAGGGGAGAGTGTTTGCCATCAGAAATGCTCTTCCTCACTTATGAAGCCAACCTTACAAGCCTTGCAGTCACATGGCTCAATCCATCCTCAACTTTTGTGTCATATGTGTCAGTGTTCGAAGTCTTTGACATTTGCAGATATTTTTTCCTGGGTTGGCAGAGCCTACAGTCATTAACTTATTTAAACAGTGTAAATGGCTGAAATCGCGAAAGATTTGGAAACGCATCAGCAGAGGGAGAGGGAGTTGAACCTTGGCCGTCTTTCTGTTGATGTGTTTACAAATCTTTAGTGATTTCAGCCATTTACGCTCTTCCTTACTGTACTATTGCTTATTTTTCCTTAATTTAAAAATATCCTGTATTTTATTATAACCAAAACAAAATAAATATCATTGAGAAAAACAAGTTGGCTTCTCCTTCGTTGTTGGATGGGAAGCTGCCAGGACCTGCCTATAATCTGCCTTCATTGATTTAAAAAAATAAATACAAAATTGCAGACAGTTTTGGACAAAGCACTCGCCTGCATGTAGTGATTTGTGACACTTCCGAATTCTCATTTGGAGAATTAATGAACTTGGTAATAGACTATACCTGCTACTTTATTTGGAGGGATTTGAGCTTCCCAGCAGAGAATTCAGCAATAAGGAACTGAGTTCACCATGCACAGTATTTCCAAGCCAAGCATTTCAGGACTGTGTATATAAGCAGCACAGTCAACGCACGAATCCTGTCAGTTCATTAAAGACATCCTGCCAAAAAGACAGTAATTATCTCACCGATTCCTCGCGTTAAGTCTTCAGTCTGGCTAAAATGAAAGCAAGCAGGAAGGGCTGCCTAACTGTATAATGACATAAATCCTACGCCTCTCTTTGACAGCACTGCCCTCAGCCACTGCTGGGGCAGTTTCTCCTTCCTTAGAGTTGCCATTAATGCTACGATCCATCTTCCGTGGCCAGGTAGTGGCATCTGCCTCTGTCGTACTTCGTAGTGCAGTCTTGTCACCTTCTAACGTTGCTATACCTGTGTTCAGCCACATGCGGTTTCATCACCGTTTAATGCTACGTATCTCTGTACGTCATTGATTCGCATAGGTCAACTTCGTGGTCCTCAGAGGAGTCTGCTGTGGTCAGACGGGTGTCGCAGGGCATTGTGCTGCCATGCAGTTATCTCATCCACTCCTTCCATGGCAAATCTCAAACACAGTGCTCTAAGGAGAGGCGTCTTACTGGAAAGAAACAAGAAGCCTCTGCAAAACAAAAGGGCAAGATCAGGCCCCCGGCTCATGAAAAACTTTCATTATTCTCTTCTCTTGCACAGATTTGAACTTTTATACTTTTGCAATGACTTTCACAAAACTACAGGGGTGGGGGGTCGACTCTAGTTGTGCAGAAAGCCTTGACAAATCATCCTGCGAGATCTCTTTTGTGTTTTTTATAATTCTGTGACACACTTTTGTTTGCGTAAACCTATTACATATTTTTATTTCATGCTGTCTGTATTCAAATGGAGCAAAACTGCAATCCAATTTCAAATCTCCAAAACAAACAACACAAATAATAAGTCTAAGCAACAGCAGGGGAACCAGCAGAACTGCAACGTCCGCTGAAACAATCCTCGTTCCCGGAGATAAATATGCTAAGAGATGCATTTTGGTGTGCAGAGGTGTACCAGGACAGCTCAGTGCAGAAGCAGGTAGAGATGAGAAGTTCACGCAGAGTTAACAGGTAGGAGACGCTTTGTTTACAGCTGCAAGTTTTCATAATGAGCTGCTGAAGGCAATTTCATTTCCTGCTGCACTGCTTTTTCAGTTTTTTACGTTTACAAATGAGAGCTCGAGAGTCCCCGTTAACCCCCGAGGAGGTTTAGGACTTTCCAGTAATGGGACCCAATGGCTCCATCTTGCCGCGTTTATCAATGGCTGCCAAGAAACGGCGCTGTATATCAGAGCCGGGAACGGGGAGCCGAAGTAATTAAATTATGACTCGAGGCGTTTGAAAGCGAAAAAGCAAAGTCGACGGCAAGTCACTGCAAGCAAACCTGAGGAACCAGAAGAAAAACAACAAGAAAGTTGTAAAATGGAGACTCGAATGTGAACCAATTCCTGGTGGTGTGGACTCAGAGAAGCTTGACACCAAGTTGGGATTCCTCAGCGATGCACAATACTCGGCAATTCTTCAGAGCAACTCGTACACATGAAATGGAGTGAGTTAAAGGGGATAGGAGGTGCCAAGTGTGACTATACATTACAGGAAGTGTTATTCTATTTATTTTGGAATTTTGTACGCCAAAGAAACATGGATACCAATCCTGGATTTACAGAACAGAGACAAATGTGTGACTAAAATGGACTTGATGTACATCTCTGAAGTGTTTGCTAGCATGGGTCTTCTGCTATTGTGATATTTTTAATTATTTACATGTATCCCCTTTGATTCACACATTAGGCATTTGTAGTCAGTGAATAAACGCCCCAGAGTTGTTGAACAAAACAGTTTAATGTTCATTCTTTATCGAAAACTGTGCAAAGTGAGTCAGCTACACATACATACATTTTGTGGACCACATTCGTAGGCTGTATGGACTGATGCTTCTTGAGAAATGCAAGTAGGACTTCAGGTATCTCAGCAGTGGAGAGAGTCTGTCCATGAGGTTGTCTCTTCCGATTTTCTCTGTCGATTCCCTGGACAGTCGAGGTGAGGAACAGGCGCTGCTCGGCCCTCGGCCGGGAAATAAATCGATAACACAAAACTAGTTTACTGTCTCATTAGTGTTTGAAAGTTTATAGGTGACGTCACATGAAACAGTGGCTTTAACTCATTGATATTGTGATTGACAACTCGCCCTCTCTCTCAAAATCACGTCCTAGTGTCCGCCTTGTGCTGCACGACCTTTAGAGTGGCGAAGAGGGTGAGCGATGAAGCATATGCCTCTGACGGACTAATGGAAATAATACTTCTTAATATGTCTAATCAGGGAGATGGAGACGGGTGATCTATCAGTGAGATTTTGTTCTCTGGAGCATCAAAGTGAGGATGGATAGTGGGAAGAAAGGATACTCAGTATGTAATGCATTTGCATTCATAAACTTTACGGAAAGGATGTTGAGGGTTTTCTCGAATGAAACGATTTAATCAAACGAGGCAAGCAATCAAGCTTATTATTGAATCAACCCAGATGCATAAATTCTTTTAATAGATTAATCTTTTCCTGATATACTGTCTCGCTTTTCCAATGATGGTGTGTGAAACAAAAAAAATTCAGCCAGTAAAATTAAAATAGACTTGCAAAATACTACATTTTGAAGACTTGGACAAAATACAAACAAAATTATGGATAATCTACTTTTCTTTTCATTTAAGTGATTCATTGTTGTCTTATCTGGAGAAAGTCTCAATATTCATGTATGAGGGATGACTCACACAATTCATAGGTAATCAAGCAAGAAACCATTTTTTTCCTACATAAAACAGTAAGCTGTAATTAATAATAGAATTACTTGTCCCAAATCGTTCACAGCTCCCTCTCAACAATTTGTTCCACTCTGTCCCTGTGCAGTATAATAATCATAATTGTAATTATAGCATTGTGGAGAAGTGATGAGTTATGCAAGGTACTGCAAAAGCAATCACTCCTTGGAAGGGTGACCTCCTCAAAGTTTCTAGTGAAGTTTGATTTAGGTAATACATATTATTATTGTTATAATCTATTTATTTTAACTGTCTGATTAGCACTGATTGTCATAAAAGTATTAATTACAAGGTTCAGAAATGCAAAACCTCTGCATCCATTTCTAAGCACAAACTCGCAGTGTGTTTTGTGAAATTCCTCCTCGATCGCAGTGGCGCAGGCTGGGTTGTCTCTTCTCTGTGATGTAAACAAGGACATTTAAATACGAGCGAAACGCCTCCTCTGTGGAAAATGTTACTATAAGGCACATCTTACCCAAATCATCATTATATCGGTTCATTTCGAATTAAAATATTTTGTGGTGTTGAAACTGAGCACAAACGGCTGGGCTTCGAATGCAGATGCATTAGCACGACGCTAATTGAGAACAGCTGCACCAACAATTAAATAAATGTAATCCACACAAATAAAGCACAACTTACCGTGAGTCATGCGGGCCGCGTTCATCATATTCCGCATTACTTTTAGCATACCATAATTAGTTTCCATGGCAACAGGCACCCCGACCGGAGCAGACGAAGTTGCTGAATGTTTTTCCCAAGGACGAGAGGACGACTCGAGCATCATCTGCACGTCTTCCACCACACGTACACGCATTAAAAACGCACGAGAAGGACCAAATTAATGAATAATAAATGTTTATGCTTTTGATGCTTCGAAGTTGTCAGCGTCCCCCTGTTCAAACAAATCCAACAACACCATTCGCACAGTGGCTTGTCATTCTTCAAATGCTGCTACACAAACGGCACATATGGCATCTTCTGTTACCCAGTTTAACGACCATATGACATTACATTAAACTAACACTGTTTATCTTTGAATCAGTGTGTATCTGTCATTTCTTTACAGCTCTCTCCTTTAGTTCAGTGCTTTACGTGCAGTCATAGAATAGAATAAAAACACTCTTATTCAGGGGCATGTTAAGGATTATCCACGTTATTGCAGATGGTTTTTTAAAAGTTTACATTATTTCTGTCTTATGAAACAATCATAAAAAAACAAGAGAACTTTAAGAGAGGGATGTTATTTGTGTGTGTATTCTTTGTATTTTAGTCTCAGAATTTCGAAAAACTTAATTCTTGTTTTGTTTTTTTAACTTGGTAAACAAAGCGCCAGTGAAATAACAGAATAGGGAATCATATTGAATTTATGGCACAAAATACTGTTTACAATTTAAAAATACATAAATATTTCATGACAACTCACGGGGTCTCATCATTTCTGACCCAGAGGATACTGCAGTTATTAAATTTGTGTTGGGGGGGGGGGGGGAGCCATGAAGAATTTATTGAACAAATCATAAGTTATGTATCAATTCGTAGCGCTGAAAAGGGCGGCTCCGCTGGGAAATACCTATAATATCATCTGTTGAAAACATTTCTCACAACCAAGGATGCAATTACATCATGCAGAGTAGAAAACCTTCGACTCGACGATCTGTGAATATGATTATTGGATTATCTTAACTATGAGACATGAAGGGTGTTGCCATTTTTCTTTATCGTTCTATCTTTCTTTTCCAATCCAATTTAAAATACGATCAGATCTATCTTTTGTAACGGCAAACGCACTGAAAAAGCGTACAGAGAGATGCACGGCATCCAATTCATTACTGCTCATTGTTCGTCTAAGCAGAGGTGTCTCTCTGAGAGATGTGTAGCAGGGATTGTTGTGCACAAGCAGGAGAAAAAAGAAGCTCCGAAGGTCTTCTGAAACCGCACAACAATACGGACGTACAACAGCAATTTACTTCTGGTTTTGTGTTGATAAAAACCATTCCTGGAAACAACAAAGGAAAGACACTTCAGCCGTTTATATTCCCAGAGAGAAGAAAACAAGTCATAAAACATTCTTCGTATCACAGAAAATATAACAAACGCATGTTTAGTCAGGGCATACTCTTTTGTGTGACTAATGTTCGCACTCAGCACGCAACGCTGCCGAAAACACGACAAAACTTTCATTCCTGGACCGGGATTTTCTCTGGCTTGCTCACGGGCTGGGATAATGCCCAGGAGTGGACATCTGCTCACTTAAGGATCTTCCCCCCCTTGCCAGCTCCTATTTATTCTCCGCAGTTCATGACACAACATACCTGCCGTCGCCAGCTGCCCCGATATCTGCCCAGGCCAACGAGCGTGGCCGCGGGAAGCAACACAAGGCAACTAATGTAGCGTTGCGAATTGTTGAGCATGCGTTTGTCTCCCTGGAGGTTTACTAGCTCAGGACACAGTATTTATCTGGTGTGGGGTTGTGCCACTTGCCTCGAGAATGTCTCCATCATCGCATATAACCGCAGTTCCACTTTAGCATGCGTTCGTGTTTTAATTGGTTTAAACCGTTGTAAAACTGCAAAGTGTCGGTATCGCACACGCAGCATATCCTTGATGATGTGGTGTGCGGTTCTCACACTAAAAAGTTTTCACTATGATTAAAAGCACATAAAAAGTTGCCTCTCTAATAGGTATTGCTTTATCAGCACTATTATCTCCTCACTTCTGGCATTTTGTAGTTCAGATAGCATAAAGTATCACAGATAATTGTGAGATATACAATGTTCGTTTAATTCCTCTTTTGAACTGCGGTTGCTATATTTAAAGCCCCCTATCTTTGCTCATCTTTTAGCAAGACAGCCCAGAGCTACACATTAGACGCTAATGATGGTTTGAATGCCGTTGAGCAACACGTGGATTGGAGGGCATCCAACAATTTACACTCGATCACATCTGCCGGAAAACAATATCAAAATGTTGTCGGTCAGGCTAATTTCATTGTGTTTTCCTGTGCTTTGTTGTTTTGTTTCTTTTCACTGGTGTTTCAAGCTTCTGAGAAATCATGTCTCTTTGTACTGTTTATGCAACTGTTTAGTTAACAGGGTAACGCAGTTCATTATTGACGGGGTCTGTTTTGTCTTTGATCGCAACGCTGGCTCCTCCAGCTCCATCGCATCGTTTGGACACACATTTGGTTGATATTTTGAAAAAGTCAAGGGAAACAACACACTGGAATACGATGGCAACACAAACCACAGCATTGTTGATCACACCAGTCCAAGACGTACACCCAGCACAAGCACTGACCTGACGCCATTTCCGTGTGTATCTCTTGCACCTCTTGAGAATTTACTTTGTGTATTTTTATTGACGTACTATCAGAGATTCTGTAGATTTTCGGTGGCACTTTTACGGTTCATCCCAACATATAATGCACTTAATTCTCAGACTGTTTCTTTGTATCTTTCCACCCCTTTTAATTTTTAGATGGGTGTGCCTTTAAAAAAAAAAAAGATAACTTTGCTGAGAAATACAGAGACTCCCATAGCAACTCGTATCCATCTGTGGAGCTCTTTGGTAATTGCCTTTCCAGTTGCTAATTCGGGTATTGCCTTAAAGTATTGCACAGTACATCAATGCAAATGTTACATTTAATATTTACCCAAAGATCAAATGGCATGTTTGAACATGATCAAGGACTATAATCCTGTAGGAACTCATCCAACATCAGCGTTCGACATGTGTTTGTGTACTTTCTAAACTTCTGTGAATCTATGAGGATCGTTTATTACTTTCTAATGATGTGTTCAGCCGTGCTCGGGTTACATTATTTGAGTTTAGATTCTGGGTATTTTTGATTTTTAGAAAAGGTCTTTTCAAACATAATGGCTCTCCTGTTCTCCACAGCTTCTCGGCATTGCAAATTACATCACTTGGAAGCCGATTCAAAAGCCCCCAAATCTCCAGAGTGTGAGTTAGCCTGTGAAAAGGGTTAGGCAACTCAGCCCAAGCCCATGTTTTGGCAAGTCGTGTCCTGTGGAGAGAACAGAGCACTTGGCTACATGCTAAAGGAGAAAACTAATACAACAATCAAAGCCCCTGCCATATTTCAGCAAACGAACATTGTGCGCGTGGGCATATGGACGACTCAGGATTTTGGCACATAGAAAAAATATGAATGCCATATTTTTAATAAATGTCAGTATTTTTGCCGATTCCCAGAGCAATTAGATTTGTTTAGAAAAGAAGCAATGACTTCAGCCCCTGGCTTTATAAGTGGGCGTCAAACAGATTACAGCTTGCGGAAGAGAAATCCAGGGGGAAGGGAGCTGAAAAAAAAATGTACTAACATTGAATTGTGTTTATATGCACACCCCTTACTGGCAGACTTCTGCTGGTGTTCTGGGCAGATGATGACAATGTTTCTTGGACATAAATGGATAGGGTTAATCCTTTCAAATGGCATTGTACAACCAGAAACTATAACTTCATCAGACATTACTCAAGCAGTCAACAAGTTTTGCTGTGCTGTTGTTACTGGAGCATTACAGCCAAATGGCAGGTAATAACATTGTAATAAACAACTACACCTATGCATGACCTTTCCTCTCCTCTGTTCTCCTTGCCCTGCCTTCAAACCTCTTCCTCTTCCTATGGCTTCAGTCTTGACACATGGATTTCTAATTTCTTTATACAACACAAGTCCTCTTCGCCCAAGATGGTTTTGAAAACATATTATTCTTCTTCTAACCCTCCTTCCTTCATCTCTGCATTTAGATGTGGACAGGAGACCTCACGTTTGTTACCGTGATGGACTAATCAATCTGATTACGCCACATCGTCCCAATTGAACCAGTGCGGGAGAAACATTTGGCTCTTTAACTTCATGCCGTCTTAGATAATCATGTTATCTACAAAACCGCTAAAACCTCTAATCAGATTAAAGGCCGGTTGTTGTGATGTGAATTTATTAGTTAACCGCAGCTGTAGTGCGACCACAGGGGACTGGCCATCTGAATTATTCACTTTAGTAAGATCTCTACACAGGAAACACCCTGGCAAGTTCGATCATTAGCTAGGTAAGCTTGAATTGAGTGTCCTTCCACCTCAACTCACACAAACAGATCCTACAGCATTCAAGTGAACGTTTTAGGACCAAGGCTTGCAGAAGGCCACTGGAAACATCTAATAGAAAATCCCGTAGGACTTGATTCTCCGCCAGTCTGAAGGATTCCTGACCAATAATGGCCAAAAAGTTAGGGGGTGTGAAGTTTGAGCAGATGAGAAGAAGGATGTTTAGATACTTAAGATGCCTCCATAGTTACAGAACTGATTGAGTACAAGACATTTCGTAGAGTTCCCCAAGTATTCTTTTCGAGATCAAAGCAGATTTATAAAAAAATAAAAGAATCAGCAGACAAGAAAATTAAAGTGCCAAAAAATGATGCTTTTGGTGATTGAGTGTTCCTGGGGTTCATTGGGTTCGGTCACGTGGTCCAGTTCACTCAACGGGCACACTTGGAATTGTATGGCACCCCATACATCAGGTATTAATCTCATAACTACAGCATTTAAACATTGCGTTGTGCTTCGTGAACCTGGGATTGTGTTGTCCACAAATCAAAGTGGTTGTTTTCCATTACTAGCGCTCGCACAACATCCTGGAACATCTTCTGTGCATATGGACGGCCGTATCTCCGGTTAAGTGACGGGTGCAGAAGGCTCTTCTTCAAATCATGCCTAAATGTGTGGCATTACGGTCCACCGGCTCCCAGCGGGAGTCGTCTTTAAGAAGGCAAACGCATCGAAGACGTCCCTCATCTGGAGGTGGTCTTCTCCCCTGGGGGCTTCTTAAATCATCAACAACTGTTCTTGAGGAAAACAGCAGCCCTGCTCCCTACAATCATTAGCAGCCCAAAATGAGAACAGATGCACCACATCTGTTGTGTTCACATAAAAGGGTACATTGTGTAGAAAAGAGAGTGAATTATGTTGAGTGGGAAACAGTGATGTTACCTGAGTATGTAGGCAGAGACTGGAATGTATGTTCTCTAATGTACTATAAACAGCGTGCATTGGGAACAACTATAGGAGAAGGTTAATGTGGGAAATATATACTTTGTCTTCATTCAATTTAAAAAATGCATGCCTTTCATTTTCTGTTTTCAATTGATTAGCCTTGCTATGCTTCAGACAGTGTGAGTATTATGAATACTATACTGTGTGTGTGTCCTTAAGCAATGGAAAGCAAACACACACACACACACACACACACTTTTTTAAGTTTTCAAAAACACATTTTGTCCAAGCAATACAACCCTACCATTGAATATGTCTGAGAAACATTATAATGTATTCCATACCCACTGTATGTGCTCTGATTACCTTCAATTTTTCAACCCGCAATCTCTGAGCTTATCATAAGAGAGCAAACCCCGTGTTATCACATTTACGGAGCAGTTTCTGCAACGCATTTGGCTTTCCGCAGGTTTATGTTAATAAGGGAAGTGAGCTCTAGTATAGTAAATAAATAGATACATACATGCATATATGCATTAAGAAAGAGTAAGTTAGATAGATATGTAAAATCCTTTTAAAATAATTATTGTGTGCTGTGTGTTCACAAGAAAGTGTTTGAATTATTGCTTTGAATTTACTGTGAGGCATGTCATAATACCTCAAGGTGATGTCTGTTAAAATAGATGAGAAAGACGAGGCGAGAAAACCCAGAATCCGTCAGTGTGGAAGACGAAGTAAATGTATTACCTTTCCGACCCAAAATTATTTATGTTCCCTACAGGTGAGGAAAAAGTGAAGACATGACATGAATGTATTTACTGGATATTAATTGGAAAAATAAATAAGTTGCATATATCTGTGTGTAACACGCGTACAGGTTTGTGTGTTTCAATAAAGACTGCGTTGTAACTTTCACTTCAAAGGTTAACGTTTGCTCTGCAATTAGAAATCTTTCACCCCTTATTTGCAATCGCGGCCACATTTCCAATTGGCAGCTGTTGATATTTTTGGGAATCCATCCATCCTACGTGCGGCGACCTACTATTTTTGGGAATACAAAGTTAAATAAAAAAAGCAGAGCCTGGGAGTTTAAAACAAGTGGTCTAGGGACCTCATTTTTTATACAGAAGAACTTTTGAAACCCCAGTTGGGCTGGTTCTGTAGAAAATCAAGGTGTTGAGCTGCAGAGAAAACAGCTGTAGGACTAAGGTGGGGAATTAAAGGGGGATTATTCCACAATGGCATTTCTGTGGTGAGAGTCTGCTGTTGCATATGGATATAGTGGTCTCTGTTTCTTCCTCTGCCTCCTTTTAAAATGTACAGGAGCGTGTTTCTTTTAATGTGACACGACAGGGTACAAGCCTCCTGCCTGACTGATATGACAAAGATGAAACAAAATGCATGTGAAAACGGATCTCAATGTGACGGGGCCTTGGTCTGCTCGATATAACGTCTAAACACAGGCGTAAGGCATTGTTTATTGGTGGCTTTTTTGTCTGTTTGCCTTTTAATGAAAGCGAGTGCTCGTCCTGGCATTTTCAATTTGCCGTGATGCTTCGGCATGAGGTAAATGTATTGTGGTTGCCAGGTTTAATTTTTACAACTAAAGGGATGGAGAGCAATTCCTAATACAAAGCTGTCAGGTGTGTGTTTTTTTTTTTTCGTTTGTTTTTCCCTGCTAGAAAAATCTTTCCCACATTTGCATCCTAAAATATTGTGTGCCACTGTATCTTGCATTACTGATGCAAAAAGGCTAACCACAGCAGATGCAAAGTCTTTGCAAATTAAGCCATTTGTGCTGATGCTTTATAGTTGCTTTGCGCTGTTTTGATCCCAGGAGTTCAGGCTTTGGTCTCCGCAGAAAGGCCAGCTGCAGGAACTTGGAGAGATCTATATCGTTTCAACGGAGGACGGTCTTATATGACAGTCTGAGCTTGCTGCAGACCTATAGATGTTCAAATATTGACACATTACAGAGGAAGGGGGCTAAACAAAAGTAGGTTAGCTTATTCAAAGAAATGTTTGGTTTCAGAATTTGCAAATAATCCCAGCCCTGCTTTCAAAGGCTTTATACGACTATATCCAGCTTACACCAGAGAGCACTGTCTTACAGATGTACCTGTGTCCTGTTTCTGCACAGATACTCACAAAGCAGCAGAGTGAATTTAAAAACACTGTATCAGGTGAGAGAGAAAAACGGATTATCTGGTCCGTGAACGCACCTGGTGCTGCCCAGAAAAGGGGACTCGCTAAGTCCAAGTCCAGCCCGGTGGGAAATCAGGGGACAGACACTGGGAGCTGAATTAAAACGGTTCCACCAGAAAATGAAATTACATTTATTGGTGTGGTCTACATGCCATTAATGTTATCGGAAAGAATGATTAATAATATACATGCACAAAAAAACTTCTGTTGGAGTTTTGAATTGCAGAAAATACGAGTAGATGTTTGTACACGTAGTCCTGCCCTGCAATGATTTATGGTTTTCTCTTGGTGTTCATCTTTTCAGTTTATTACTGGATATGCAGCCACCTCCAGTATGTATTAATCCAGCACACAGGCCCGGAGTTTCCAATTAAATATAAAAAATGCCTGGAAGCAGTGCAGCCGCTAATTAATGTACTGTAACTACTTTGATATAACTGAAACAATTTAATGAAGCTAGGCGTGCACACCGAAAAAGTTAATTAATAACAGTGTAATTACTTGTTAATACCGCGGAAGATCTTGGGCTTTATGATCCGACACGCATATTCTGTTGTAGCCCTGTGAAGGTAAAAAATAAAATAAAAGTTACGTTCCCTGCAGCAGCTATCCAATATTGCCACTACGATATTACTCTACTCATAGAATTACTGCCGCTTAGACCGAGGAAGGATGACTGCTGTGCTGTTATAACGCAGTGTTTTATGGCCTTTCTCGGCTGCCAGCTCTAACCAATACATTCATCTGTAACGGTTTAAAAAACGTCAAGTCAGGCAGTTCACAAGGTGTTGAGCAACAACTCTAAGCACTGCTATGATTATTTGCAATATCAGTCCAGGATAATCCCAGCATGCTCTTTATTTGTTCACTTGAAACTCTATCTGCACTCTATCACTCTGGCGATACCCGCTGTAAGAAATCAGATGTGTGAGGAATCCACAGGGCCATGGTGAGTCGATAGTTTATTTTGTAATGGTAATAAAATAATATAGAGACATGGGTGATGGAGATACAGAGGATACCCAGACTCGGAGAAGGATTTGAGCCCCAAGCGAAAGGGTGGTTGAGATCTCGAAAGCGAACAAAGAAAAATCTATATATGGGAATAATTAGGAAGAATCAATGAATATGCATTAAATCCTGATTAATATGCAAGGCTAACAGATTATATTGGTGACTGAAAAATCAACAATATGGCTAATGAGTAGATATGTCAAACCCTCTTGTACATTTCCACTGCACCATTTCTGCGACTCTCAGAAGCAACAGAAAGGTTTGTTATCAATACAGCCGTGTTTACCTCGTCCCCTGAAAGTGTCCATGCAGGGAAATCGGATGTTTTGAGAACTATCTCTGTCGGCTATAGACGTCTCAAGACACGGACAGAAAGGCAGAGAGACGCAGGTTGCTGATCAATACTAGAAATTCTTAAGCTGAACCTCATCCCTGAACCCCGAACCCAGAGTTGAACCCTCACCAGAAAATGCCCTGGAGCCTCTTTGGCGTCTCCCAGAGGAGTTGGAAATAACAGCACCCGTTATTACAATAACAGCAGTTTGGGAAGCACTGGACTGTCCCGGGATTGGCCGCTCATGTTCACTGTGAAAAGGTGGCCGAGGGATGATCGCTACATATTGCTATTCTATTAATAAATACATTAAATAATTAAAACATCCAATAGTATCTCTGTCATGTGATGAGTCGAACGAATGGACGGGAAGGCGCGGAGACACCGGAGCGTGGTTGTGACATTTCACAGCCAATCGCCTTCCCCTGTTCTACCGCATGACAGCATCCAGTGACCTTTGGAGCTCCTCTCTCCTGTTCACGCGCTACCTGCAGAAATTAACATTAACTTGCCTCTCCACGCCGGCGCTAATGTCACCAGGGAATTGGGATTCATGAATTCATTTATTACACAGACCGGAGACCCATTTTACACTCTTACCGCGCTGGGGTCACTCGGGGGAGCTGGTATTTTTGGAAGCAGCTTCAACTACCTCTGCTGTTGAGGGATAGCTGGGAGCTATGAAATAAGAAATGTCACTGGGAACGGAGGAGAAGAAAAAAAGGAAAGAAGGAGGAGGAAAAAAAGTGTCGAGGACAGTTTCAAGGAGAAAGCTAGAGGCCAAACATTTGTAATGTGCCCAGAAACTGTACGGAGACCAAAATAAAACTGTCAGAACGAAGCAAGCAATTAAAATAAAATTTAGTGGAGGCTGTAAAGTGATGTCTGACCGTATGGAAGGTGTGGATGGAAAACTTTTTCTAATCAGTTTCACACCTGAACGAGCACTTAGGGCAGTATTTATTAGGGTGCTGTGCGGCTGTGGTCTCCTTCTGGGTGTGTGATTTGCGGTGCCACGCCATGGCCATCCGCACACTTCTTTGTTCGACATGCAGCCGGTTACGCCCAACTAAAACCAGATGGATGTGATGCCATTCGCTCTCCGGATTGAATTACACTGTACTTAAACGCCACGGCGCTTCAGTGTTGATAAAACACCGGCTCCCACATGTGCCAAATGCGGAGTGGCTTTCAGGAGGAAGATACAGTCTGGAGACAATATTGTGTGCCCTGGAATTAGTCTGTTGGGTTATGAATTAGGATGATGTTGACCGTTTCAGTTTATTAACATATCAGTCCTGCTAATTATGATTTATGATACCTCTGTTGTATAATCTGTTGAAACCATCTTCATTTATGTTGGTTTCACAGAACTTGAGTAATCTCACAAAATCTGGTGCTGAAATGAAGGCATTTTCCACCCTCTGTTTTGCATGTTTCTTATCTGTGTCACTCCAAATTGTGACACAAACTCATAGTGTTTGTGGTATTTCTTGCCCTGAGTGCGACATGACTTCATACGTGTCTCCACAGGAAAAATTTGAGTGTTGAGAAAGAAGACTACATGGGGACTTGATTCAAGTCTTCAACATCATGAAAGGCATCGACCACATCAAACCAGAGGAGCTTTTCCAGATCAGCAGGGACACACGCACCCGGGACACAAATGGAAATTGGGCTTCAAGGCATTCAAGACAGAAAACAGGAGACACTTCTTCACACAGAGAGGCGTCACAATCTGAACAAACTCCCCAGCGATGTGGCTGAAGAGACAATTTGGGAACATTCAAAAACAGACTGGATAGGATCCTTGATCACTTAGTTATTAATGGACACCAGACGAGCACCATGGGGCGAATGGCCTCCTCTCGACTGGACACTCTCTTATGTTCTTATAATGACCATGAGGTATCTATATATGTCATTCACCAGTGCTGTCATCGTGTTATAAAACAGTGCCAAGGTTACTTATCTGACAGGACAGTCAATAATGGGACAGCCTTATTTAAGACCACTGTCGGAATGCATCGCATTTCTTACACAAGGTTACTTTTCAGTGGCACGTGTTGTGTGGTAATGCACCCATTAAATGGTTTGTCAGAAAAGTGATTGACTCACAGAGCCTACAGAGAAAACAATCTTCCCAAACAGACTGATGGGAATGCTGTAATACAGTTTAGTTTTAGTTTGAAGTTATGAAGCACGGTGAAGCGAATTAAATGTACAAAATTGCAATTGGGTTTCAAACTGTCCAATCAGATCACGGCTTTCTTTGCGGGATCCAAAATGTAATCACTGTTATTGCTTGTGTGCCAAGGTGGGCCACAGGGGTATTGTGTAAGACTCATTATAAATACAAGGCAATAAAGACCTTTAAAGTTGCTTTGGAAAATGATACCAGAAAATAAATAAATAATGACTTCACTCGTATACATGAAGAGAGTTGTTTGTAGCACAGGGGTGTCTGGAGAATGCTTCAGGTATACCTCCTGGAGACAGATGAGGATATTTCAGGATCTGCAATCTATGTCTCAGCTTTAACATCTTTTTAGTTGTTGTTGTTCCCACTCTTTCAGGACTCTGGCAGATAGTAAACATATCTACATACAGCTAACGGGTAGAGCATATTGTAATTCTTCAATATTGTATTGTCTTAAAGCAATGTTTAATATAAATCTTAATTTTCCTTTGAAAAGACTGAGACGCCCAGGTTCATCTCACGGATTACTTAGTGGGTTGTATTGCGTCTGAATCTGAAATTATTACCTTAGGGAAAGCCAAAACAAACAGACAATTATTATTATTATTATTATTATTAGTAGTAGTAGTAGTATAACTTTGACAGAAAAGGAGGGAGAGGGAAACTCACTTTCATTTGACCTTTCTACCTTTCGAAAGCTACAGAAACGGGGATATAACGCAGGTGCTAAAATGTAACCCCCTTGGCGATAAAAATAAAAGTTTTTCATTATATTGCAGCGCGTTGCTCTTCCCAGTCACGTTTCTCCTGCTGTCATGTCATCGCAATATAAAAGCCATTTGCAAGAATTTGCATTTAGTTTTCTTCCCAATCTTTTTCTCCACACGCATTTTTGTTTTCTTAGAAAAACAAATGGAGATTGTCTTGAGAGACGGAGAGATGGGTCACCTTTACTGCCGTGGAGAGCTGCCCTGCATGGACGAACACATTTCGTCCATTGGCAACGGAGACAGCCAATGTTTACGCATTAATTAATGGACATTACTGGAGACTATCCTCTGTGTGAGAGATCGCTCCTCCGCCGATCAATTAGCGCTGCCCGTTCCGGGGACAGTTGATTTGCTGTGACTAAAAATACAGAGGCAATTAAAAACAAAACTAGATAATTTAATGTTGTCATTGTGAAGAAGCTTTGAAGATTTGTGTCACGGTGTTAACACCATTTTTTTATGATATGCAAAATTCATCTTCATATCGTGTGGGTTTAATCTGTCTTAAGAATTACTATTACATTATTTATTTATGTGTTTAGTTCTTCGTGATTTGTTGAAATGTGCACAACAACATAGTCCCAAAGTTTCAGCCACTTGGTAATAACATATGTGATTTTCTCCTGCTGTTTGAGTAATTAGTATGACCTGTTCAGTACTGGCCTGTTGTTTCTGTGAGATACATGTATCATTATGGGTCTGAAAAGGCAGTTAAGATGCAGACAGTACAAGTGCCACAGTCCACGGCACCGCTGGGCCAGAGAGGCCAGTCCGCTGAGATGTAGGTTATTATGACTCGGGTCAATACAGGGCTGCAATATTCATTGGCGTTTGTCACTGACAGCAAAGGTTGACTCAAGGTTAGTGTGCATTTGTCAAGTGGAGATACGGCAAGCCGTGCAGGACATTTCACATGCCCACGTCTGAAGAAAGCTGTCTTCCCTGTTTCTTTCTTTTCTTGTATCTGAGACTTCATAACGGTTGAATAAAGCACACTAAATTGGTTCTTCAGTTTTAATTTGTGCTCCGCTTGACGATTTCTGAGGTTCATGATGTCGATTGGCTGTAGATAGTTATATAGTTATATATCTTAGACACCCAATAACAGCATGCAGTTGATTAAAAACATCAAGACCCTGTCAGGCAGCTTTCACTGGGACTGACACACAGTCATCCATCGCTGAAAGTTTACGATGACTCACTCTCTGATCTCTGAGGTTCAGTACCTGGAGAGATCAAAAAAACTGCCCATAAGTGGAGTTCACTGCCGTCTGAGTCCCCGAGGTCCATCTGAAGCGATTCTGACACAACAACTGCAGCTCAATCTCGAGTGCGCTGCTCTTTTAGGTCGTCTGGGGAGCACAGTGTCTAAATATAACTGCGAGATGACAAAGAGAGAAGTCTTTATTTTAAGACATTCATTAACACACACCGGTGAAGCCGCGCCAGAATCTGGACATGGTCAATCAGTTCCCTCTGCCCTCCTTTAAGAGCTGAGAGAGAGAGACCCATCCAGGGATCATTACTGTGAGGTGCATTTATAGCAGGATCTCTTGCCAAGATGCTGCTGCTGTGGGTGAGGTTGTCTGACGAGGATTTTGACAACAACGGACACAGAGAACAGTGTCAATTCTCGGGAGCCTTTTAAATAATAATACCAAGAGTTCTTCATCGGTAAAATGTATCGCAGAAAGTGAAATTCACTGCTAAATACCTGTCTGGCTGAGCTGCCATAACATCTCTGCTGCATTCGTCTCACGTCACGCTTGTAAAAAGCAAAGCACAGCCTCTCGCAGCGCTGCCAGAACAAGCCACGGCCTTTGCTCCCCGTCTCTTGTCCAGCTTTTCTCTCGCACACAAAAAAGAGCTATAGCTGGACATTGTTTCAGACTATAGAGCCAAAAAGGAGAGGCAGGGAGATTTGCTGTTATGTATGTATGGATAGATGGATGGATGGATGGATTATCGGTTTATTTTTCCAAACTCTGCAGGGAATTGCAAAATGCAAACGCACAATTGCCCGTGTATTCTCCGTGCCCGACGCAGCCCCGGTGTCTCTGTGCCGACGGTGTAAGTGTGGTGAGAGTGTAAATGCCAAGGAGACCGATCCACTGAGTAAAGTGACGAGTACGGCAGCCGAAACTGGGACTCAATTGCTGGGAGCATCGAGCCACAGCCGCTGAGCTGTAGAATCAGCTCAAATAATAGGCAGGTCCCTGTGCCTAATACATATCACTTACTGGAGGCATTTATAGATACAGCAACTAACAACAACTCTTTATTTATTCATTTATTATTTGTGTGTGTGTTTGAAGAGGCGGGGAGATATTGTACTGGAAGTATTTCTAATAAAAGAGGAGGCTTGTAAATAGAGATGATGTATCCCATGATTTGTTTCTCAGTAGGAAAAGCTTTCACATTGTTTGTTTAATCTGGAGTTGATGCTCTCAGCAGAAATAAATAAATAAATAAATAAATTGGCAATCCTTAAATTAAGTGCATATAGTCATGCCTAATTGCAATTGTAGTGTTTCTTTATTGCCTTAAATGTCTCCTTCAGGAACAATTTTGTGATAATTTGCTGTATTTGTTCTCGTTTCTCAAACAGAGCTGCTTCAGATTTTTTATGTGCTATGAACCCCCCCCCTATTGAATTGTCTCTTTATTGTGCCTCTGGAAGCCAAGCTTGTCAATGTGGGTAACTTTATATATATATTTATAGCATTTATATATATTGTATTGAAAGATTCAGTGAACCAGGGAAGTGGGACAGGGATTCTTATATTGAGTTCCTTGAATGAAGAGGGATGACCTGAAGAGTAGAGAGCTGTGGGAGGGTGAAATCTCAAATGCTAACAATGTCATGTTAGTATCTCATTGTATGGACAGATGATGTTCCCTGTAATAGGTACCTATAGAGTGTCTTATTGAAGAGCGAATTTGCCTTTTTATGCATCTCTCTCTATATACAGTTAGGTCCATAAATATTTGGACAGTGACACAATTGTCATCATTTTGGCTCTGTACGCCACCACAATGAATTTAAAAGTGTAGACTGTCATCTTTAATTTGTGGATAGGTGGATAGGTACATCCAAATTGGGTGAACGTAGGAATTAGAGCCCCTACAATTGGGGGACCACATATAAAAATGGGT
The DNA here is from genome assembly GCF_036373705.1 of Amia ocellicauda. Classification (NCBI taxonomy): domain Eukaryota; kingdom Metazoa; phylum Chordata; class Actinopteri; order Amiiformes; family Amiidae; genus Amia; species Amia ocellicauda. The sequence continues at coordinate 22,595,506 of NC_089870.1, read as the reverse complement.
GTAATTCCTACACTGTTCACCCAGTTTGGATGTAACTGCCCTCAAATTAAAGATGAAAGTCTACACTTAAAGAAAATCTTTATTGTTTCCTTTCAAATTCATTGTGGTGGCATACAGAGCCAAAATGATGACAGTTGTGTCACTGTCCAAATATCTATGGACCTAACTGTACTGTGTCTATCTCTATCTCTCTATACTGTATATATGTATCTGTACATATTTCTATACTCTCTCTCTACATATGATATTGGCCCAGTTTAGTGGTCTTGTTTGGATTGTTGTCGGCACCGGGGGCTGCTGGGGTCTGTCAGATCCCCTGCTGGGCTGTGATTGGAGTGTGTGTCCTACATCTGATTGGGTACTTAACTTGCCACCATGAACCGCATGAATAAAGCAATCCGAACAGCCCTGATTTACTGTGATGGGGACGGCCAGCCCTGAAACTTGGATCCTCAGAGATTACTAAAAGACTTCAGAGAAGCTGCTTCTTCTGTTTGTGTCCAACAAAGCTGTCTTTGAAAGTTGCTTGGCTTGCTTCTTTCTCCTCGACACAGATAACCCGTTTGCCACAGTATTTATGTGGAGACACATATGCATGCACATACACACACACACACACAAGGATAAAGGCGCATACTCAAAGGGGTTATTTATTATATGATAACATAAATTGTGGAGCAATAAAAAATAATGAATCCTCAATACACACATAAACGTAGTCGGTTACACATTATTTACTGAACGGCCTGTTTCAGGGGTTTGGCTGCAGTATTCAGATTCGCTTGGCATGGGGACATTTCCAGTGGGTGACAGTTAAAGACAATGCAAACGCAAAAGAAAAGTTTTCTTTACCCCGTGGAGCCACTGAAACTCTGCTCTCTGATGAGGGGGATATAAAAGTGCAGGTCGTATTTTTCATGAAGGAAATGAGAGGTGCTGAACACCGTGGGTTTTCTCTCTTGGCATGAATCTAGACTGAGCAGCCCGAGATTTTTGACCGTAACGAGACAGGAGGTTCTGTCTGAAGGCGGAGCGAAAGGCCCAAACTGCTCCGGCACCCCTGCAATCTCATTCCATCACAAATCATTTCACACCGTTTAGCAGCAGTTTTCGGCGGAGCCCGGGAATCAATAGCCCTTGTTAGACGGTTACAATAGGGATCAACCACCTCACTCAATGGAAAAGATTGACTACAAATTACAGATGGAGATGTACTGCCTCCGTGAACTTTGATGAAAGCTCGGGTGTCAGACTTAAATTGTGTGTGCGGACCTTGAAACCAGTAGAGCAAGATCTAAAAAGAAAAATAATTGTACGTGGATTAATAATGGGAGATGCGTACAGAAGATTATTGGCCAATCCTCAAGAGCAGTACATGTCTAGTTTCCATACATAATACATGTATAAACAATGTCATACAGAGGTGGTGTATTTAAAATATACCATAATAATAATGCTGAAATGACCAGGAACTGGTTCTCAGGACTACACGGGTGCTTTTTTGTTGAGTCGTCTTCCTTCTTCACTCCCACTATATATATACGCCAATCAGCCATAACATTATGACCACCTGCCTAATATTGTGTAGGTCCCCCTTTTGCCGCCAAAACAGTCCTGACCCATTGAGGCATGGACTCCACTAGACCTCTGAAGGTGTGCTGTGGTATCTGACACCAAGACGTTAGCAGCAGATCCTTTAAGTCCTGTAAGTTGTGAGGTGGGGCCTCCATGGATCGGACTTGTTTGTCCAGCACATCCCACAGATGCTCGATTGGATTGAGATCTGAGGAATTTGGAGGCCAAGTCAACACCTTGAACTCGTGATTCATCAGACCAGGCCACCTTCTTCCATTGCTCCGTGGTCCAGTTCTGATGCTCACATGCCCATTGTAGGAGCTTTCAGCAATGGACAGGGGTCAGCATGGGCACCCTGACTGGTCTGCGGCTACGCAGCCCCATACGCAACAAACTGCGATGCACTGTGTGTTCTGACACCTTTCTATCAGAACCAGCATTCACTTTTTCAGCAATTTGAGCTACAGTAGCTCGTCTGTTGGATTGGACCACACAGGCCAGCATTCGCTCCCCACATGCATCAATGAGCCTTGGCCGCCCATGACCCTGTCTCCAGTTCACCGCTTTTCCTTCCTTGGATACTTTTGATAGGTACTGACCACTGCAGACCAGGAACACCTCACAAGAGCTGCAGTTTTGAGATGCCCTGACCCAGTCGTCTAGCCATCACAATGTGGCCCTTGTCAAAGTCGCTCAGATCCTTACGCTGCCCATTTTTCCTGCTTCTAACACATCAACTTTGAGGACAAAATGTTCACTTGCTGCCTAATATATCCCACCCACTGACAGGTGCCATGATCACGAGATAGCCTATAGCAAGCCAAATTATAATTTAGAGATGTATCTTTAATTTTTTTTAAATGTATCTTTAAATGATTTAGAGATATCTTTAAATATCTGAAGGTATCTGTAAATGACTTCCTGTTTATTTAGAGAGATCTCTAAATCATTTAACGATATCTGCAAATGACTTCCTGTATGTAGCCCAAGATTATCACTTCCTGTTCACTTGTTCATTCATTTCTATGTATCTGAATGAGGAAACGGGAAGTGATTAACTCGGCCAACATACAGGAAGTAATTTGAAGAAATCTCGAAATTATTTAGATATCTCTAAATAAACAGGAAGTCATTTGCAGATATCTTCAAATATTTCAAGATATCTCAATGGTTTAAATGTATTTTGAAATAATTTAGAGATCTCAAAATATTTAAAGTTATCTTGAAGTGCATTTTGCGATCTCTCTAACTGATAATTTGGCTTGCTATACAACACCTTAATAAATATATATAATATGTTACTGTTCCCAGTTTATAAGCATTATACTTTTGCAATGTGTTCATCCCTCGCTTTCTACACAGGTTTTTGGTATGAAGCGATGTCATAAAGGCAGACTGTGTTCAGACAGTGACAGATTGCTCCATCAGTGCCCTGAACGCTGGGGAACAGAGCGTTCATCCTCGGCCCACAGAACCAGCCAGTCCGCTCCAGAGCCCGGGCGGCTTTTTGTCAAACCGCAACGCGCCCCAATGTATTCCTCTTGGCTTTTTGAAGACTTTGTATTGATTTATGTATTTATTATTGTGACAGAGACCTTGGGTTTTCAGAGGCAGTGAGTGGATCCATTCCCCCCCTTATCTCCTCGCCGGCGCTGCACTGCTCAGGTGTTCAGTACGTGTTGCTAGGGAATGTGAACGTGAACAGCAATCTCGACTATTTAATATAGGTCAGACAAACTCAGCACGGAGGAACTAATCCCTCTACCCGTAATCCTGCATCATAGAGTGCAAGACATGCACAGAATGGAGAAACATTATTTAACAAACGCTTTATCTGTTAAGACGGCATGCTCTAAACCAATAAAGATCAATAAAAAGAAAAGAAAACATAGTCCTTGTAGCCGGATTGCGTGAAATCCTGTCAGTTGCAGCTCCCTTTAAAGAGACAGTCATCTAATTATAATATGTAAAATACTGAATACGGCGGAGATCTCTCTGGGGGATTGAAAGTGCATGAGATAGGTCGTCCATGACAGACTGTAAAGCAGCTCGACTCCAGCAGCTGTGAGAGTTGTGTCAATTATGCTATTGTGGCAAGAATGACTGAAGTATCATTTTCCCTTATGCACTGCTTCCTTTCAGTTCCTTGCACTTTTACTGTGGTTTTACTGTGGTTATGCCATAGTTTTACAGTGTTTTCCAATGGATTGAACAGACCTTTACTGAGCTTTACTGCACTGGACCATGGGAATACCTTGATATACCAAGGTGTTTGTGTGACAAACCACAGTTTAGTCATCGGTCCAATTGAGTGAAACGCAATTAATAGGCATGTCTATCCCTCTAGATTTCTAGAACTGGTAGATTGGTTGGGTAAAAGAGTCCCTACTGAACTACATGGTCTATGTCATGTCCCTGATTTGTACCGTTTCGATATTTAGTGCTGCATCACTGCCGTACCATTGTTCAGCAAGTGACGTTCAATTTACTCCGATATGTTTAGCGCTAAGCTTTGACCAAGGAGAGAATATTTTATGGAAAGTGATGCTCAATACGGCACCACTTGCATGACGGGATGAAAACAATGAGAATTGGTGCACTCTGGTTCGCCAACGTTCAAAGCGTTGTATTTTATTTTCAGCAGGAAATGTGTTTTTCACCAGGCTCAGCCTCTTTTTATGTGTGTGTGTGTGTGTGTGTATGTGTGTGTGTGAAGAAGAGTATTCAGGATTAAATCAATACAGAGATTTTAATTTATTTTCGGCATGCAATTGGAAATTCCTTTGAAATCTCTTTCCCCCGTCTACAGACTTACTGCGAATGAGGTCCCACTGTTGATCAAGAGTAGTTTTAATTTCTCTAATTAGTATTCGTAATAGTGCTGAAACTACAAATAAATATCAACAAGAGCAGTGCATTAGCCCAGCTTGGTTATTCCTAGGGAATTAACAGCAGATAAAAGCAACTAATCAACCCAATGAAGACTAGATTGGTTGTTGATTGTCTCAGATTAAAAGCCTCATAGCTCAATAATAACAAACACTTACTGAACTCATCCACGTCTCGGAATGAGAATTACTCGACAGCAGGATCTTTATTGTACAGTCACTCAATAGAGTGCTGCGAGTTTGTAACTGTTCCACAATGGGGTTTCATGAACATGCTAAAGTAAAGCAGTTAAGTTAATCTGCTTCTGAAAATGGAGACAAAAAATGTATTACAAAATGAAGACACTCAGTTTATTACACTGTTTGTGTGCAATATTGAAACTGGTTTTCATTGCAGCTATTAAACACCACATTATGTATTTGCCGTAGCAGCACATGGATAGTTGGCCTTGGGATGAGGTTCATGGGATACATTTTTTTTCTCAAGCCAAAGAGAAAGTCAATCCTCCTCAGGGTTCCATATTTTCCTTCCTACTATTTCCCCTTTTCCCATGAAGAATGGTGAATTAATTTAATTTTTTTTCCTATCCATTTAAAAATTGCAAGTCTGGATATTATACAATATGCAAGTTCAGTGCACTGTGGCACAGGAGACCAGCGTTCAAGTCTCACTGTGGCCGCAACCCCACAGAATGTTACATTGGTGGTAGCTATGGGATATTACTAGCCTACATCGGTCCATCTCGAATGGGAGAGGAAGGAGCAGCGAGATAACACGTGTAGAGGGAGAACAGGAGGGGGCACAGGACAGATCCTATGGGCACACTTGTGAGGAGAAGTTGAGGTGTGGACAAGGAACCACACCATGTCACCTAGTAGATGTGACTGGTAGGAGGAGAACCAGGTGAGAAATGCCAAAGGTCAGCAGGGAGGAGATGAGAAGGGAGTGATTGACAGAGAGAGAGAGCAGAGAGATCAAGGAGGATGAGGACAGAAGAGAGGGAGGCAGCAGGAGCAGAGTTAAGCGAGTCAGTGGCAGATAGGAGAGCGGGTTCAGTGGAGTGAGCAGAGCGAAAACTAGATGGCAGAGGGTCGAGGAGTGAGTGGTGAGATGGAAACGAGAACTGATGGTGAACTGCCCACTGCAGGGTTTTAGAAAGGAAGGAGAGAAGGGAGAGACAGGATGGAAGATCTGAAGAGAGGTCAAGGGTGGCTTTATTTGTTATGGGGATATGTTTATTTGTTGCAAAGATACTTTTGTATTTTGTAGTTTTTTTTTTTTCCAATTTGTTTTAATTGGGCCATAAAATATCACATTAAGACCCTGAGCAATAGATTTTTTTCAAAGGTTTTTCTGGTGCCTTCTGATAAGTTATTTTGGATCTGTTTATTGCATTGGAGAGCTAGTTAAATTCATCAGACAGACTGCTGGGATTTTGTTGCAACAGTAAAATTGGCTTCACTAGCTTTACAATGTTTTTCTCAATGTAACCTTCCCACAGGTTAATAAAGTCTTGAAATCTTAAGGTTACGTTGTGTGATAAACAACTAACCTTCAGTCCATTTTCCCAGAATCACAGATCTGGTGTTTATTCCCAAAACCATGTCAGAAAACAGGATCAATATTACAATTTGAAAAACATGCAAAATGCCCTTATTCTGACCAGTTTCCCGGGGAAATCTGACACCTGATTGGGAATACGACATATGACGTGTGTGTGTTTGTGTGTGTGTGTTTAGTATGACTCCTTTTTTTTCAGAAGATAAGTGTAACTCCCTCATCTTTTGAAAAAGTGTTTGAACAATAAAGTCAGGATTATTAACCTGCAGTCATTTACTCAGATCTAGGCCAGTCATCCCTTCGACTGTTAGAAACCCCTTGAAGAAAAGAAAGAGCACCATAGTGGTTGATTACCAAGGGAGCAGGTGTCTATTTCACAAGGCAATCTTCAAAATGTACGTCTTCAGTGCAACTGCATCATCAAGGCAGCTGGCTTTCAACTGAACCTTGGGTTTGCGCACCGTGAACAGTCAATTGTCTTCCAGCAAATACATGTTTAATGCAACAATTCAGCATAGACTTTTATTAACATGAATCTTACAAATTAGTGAAAGGATATTTATATCTATATATAAGATTTTACTAATATTTATGGCAGAAATAATTTAAGACATTATTCATTTCCCCAGAAGTTTAACCAGGAATAGCACGGTATTTTTTTTACCAGATTTAATTCTTTTTTATGTAATTAATTTCTTCAAAATGAAAGCGAGAGAGAGCGAGGGAAAGGATGAAAGCTCAGGCTATAAACAAACACATTCTCTCTGAAAACCTGCACACAAGTAGGAATACATGTTCAATCACCTTTGCGATGATAAATGCTCACATTTTAAGAAAGCCCACATAAAATGCAATGCAGTTCCCGATTGTGTTGAACAGGGACGCACGGCTGTGTCGAGTTAATGAGCGATTGTGAATATTTCACAGTGCATGGTTGCAGCAAACTGGGTAATGATCTCCTCATGCTTCATAGCAACAAGAAAATTAACCTCTCCCTTTGTCCTGCAGGTGCTGCGCTCTGATAACACACGCCCGTCTAAACCTGCCTTCCCGGTTTAGTTAATGGCCGCTCAGCTGGTGTGCCAGCTTTAAGATAATTTTGGCTATGCAAACGCTATTGTGTTGGTGCTAAATCTGAACCAAAAAGGTACAATTAAAGTAATTCACTGGTACCTGCTTTACAACTTACTTTAACCCAATCAGAAGATAAATTATTTAGTTCAGTGATGAAGGCATTGATAGTTTCACACGGAGATTGTAATTTTTTTTTGCCTTTTTTTTTGTAATACTGACTGAACTTTATGCCTGTGATAGATTATCTTTTTCAACATCAATTCTACAGCGGTGACAGGCCATTTACTACCTAGTTTGCAAAGGGCAGTATTGCAATTCAATTTAAAATAAAAAAGCTCTGATTTCTTTGAGAAAATTATATTGATAACAAATATTAATCTAAAATCTGTTGACATTGAAATGGTTAATTGTTCAATAAAAGCCTATTAAATATTTAAATAGTTAAGTGTTGAATACATTAAACTACATTAAAATGCTCCAGCAATCACATTTCACTCCTTTATTGTATATTGTATTCACATCATAAAACTGCTGGCCAAGGTTATCATCAGCCATTTATATAATTCACACCGAAACATAATTCAAGTGTTTCATGGGCATCAGAGGGAACACAATTACCTCTGCAACAATAGTATTTCCATAATTAATGAATTTTTCCCCCACCCATTAACAATCCCGAATGCTGCGTACTAAATTATTGATATTATTGAACACGCCATGCCTCAGAACTTTCAATTAATTAAACCTTCGCAACCCGAGAGAAAAAAACTATAAACGAGGATCGATACACAATCTCAGTCCCGACATGAGAATGTGCAAGCTACGTGCAGAATCGTCATCAATAAGTAATATGATCATCACACAACCGCTGTTCTCTCTTTCCTCTTCGCTTGTGCAAGAACTGCCGTTTCTTGACTCGTAACGGAAAGGCGGGAAACGGGTTTTCTCTTTTCCTTCTTTAAACCAACTGCGTGTGTGGCTTTCATTGCTTTCGAAGAGAGAGAGAGAAGGTGGCTGCAGTGAGACGCTCCTTTAAGGGGCTTTCGGTGTAATCTTGATCTGAACAAACTACCCATTGCTCCCATTCCCCCCCACCCCACCCCCCAATCTACACCCCTTCTCCTTTCTGCATCCTTTACATACAGGTTGTGTAGGGGCTGCATTGCAGACACAGTGCTGGAGATTGTGTTTCAGTTTCGAACAGAAACAACAGAGGCTGGGAGATGTTTCTCACCAGCTCTGTCCCGTTTCTGCTGCGGACTGGGCTGCATCTTGCTGGTGTGCAATGTGTTCCCTACCATCACTTGCTTTTGGAAGAGAGAAGTTGTGCCTTTGTGACAAAAGCACAGCAGACAGGCAGCACCTCAGAGCCAGGACTGCGATTTGCCAAGTTCATTTCAGCAAGAGGCCGCCATCATATCAGCAGAAGCAGTCTGAGCTCCTCCTCACAACACTGGCTGGGAGAATCAGTGCGGCTTAAACAAAGAGCATTTAGTTCTCTTGACAGAAAATAAAATAAGGTACCCCTCTGTATGCTAGGACAATAATCTCTTTTGTATGATATCAAAAGCCATGGGCCACTCAAAGGGGTGATGTCAAAACTTCAAACAATCTTTTTTTGGGTCACATTCAATTCAGTAAAACCAAACTGCAAAGTATTATAAAATAAATACAAACGTTTACAGCACCACACAGTCCAGAATCCAATGGTAGGCGAGTATTTTGCTTCTGCATTTTCAAAGAGCTGAATGATTTATTAAAGTAAGAGATGGGATCCTAATGTATCCTACAAATGCAACCCTTATTACATAAAAACACGCTAACTGTGGGTCCTGACCTCTGTACCTCATCGAGATCCATCTGGGCCGAGACACCCCTACACACACCCCTGTCCAAACCCTCCTTTGTTCGGCGCCGAAGGGGTCCTGTACGCTCTGTTCATTCTCTGAGCTCCGTCGACAGCAACATCTGCTTATCTTTCGAGTCGAGGACACTACCCAAAGGGGAGAGTGGGAGGGGCCTGTGCCGCCACAATGGCGAGGGAGGGCTGCTTGAGCGACAGGGAACAGCGGCCAATAGGCAGCTCTGTTGCACAAAATGTGGTCTTGACCGCGCATCCGTTTCCTTTAAAAGATCCGATCCCCGATATCCGGAGCAGTGCCGGGTCGAGGTAATGAAATTCATTTCAGAGAAGCTCACACGCAATCATGGAACACTGTACCAGATTGATACAAGCAAAAAGAGAGGGAAATCATTAATGCTGGTTTGCTTCAATATTTTATGCTTATGGAAATGAGACAAACAGTTCTAAAGGTCCTTTTTGTCATTACTTTGATGCTCAGCAGGCGCACACGAATGCATAGAGTGCCAGGGATAAATCACCGCCATTAGCAACACCAACACAACATTGTCAAACACCAGCATTAACACTGGGGGCTACGAAACCCAGCCCCACGCCACAATAACTGAGCAACGGTTCATCAAACACACCAAATGAAAAGCACTCGGAATTCAGCTAATTACACAGAACTTGAATATAAATTAAGAAATTCTGCATTTTAGTTCAAATCTATTAGCATTTGAAAGACGGGGCTCTTTTTAAAGATATCACATTAAATCTAGTTAAAAAGTAAACTGCTGTGAAGAGCATAACATGTTTTCTTTGTTCCTTTGTTTAGTTTTAAAAATAATTGGTCTGTGGCCTTTTCAGAAGAACACCTATCAATAAAGAAAAGCACAATAAATGAGATACAGTGAAGAAGCATGGTACGGCATTATTAATATTATTGATGATGATGATAATGCTTCATTATTATAGTAAGTGACATAGTTTTTGTTTATTATCATCACTTTTTTATGTCTGCTATAGTAAAGCAAATCTGCATATGGCACGCCTGTCTGATCAAAAATGGTTTGGTTCTGAGTTTGGGTATATATTATCTCTAGATCACTTTGAATTCCCACCCCACTGAGATTAACCGTCTTGTGATCTTGAGCCAATTCCTCCAAAGCATTGTCACTGGATTCAACTTAACTGCAGAATAAAATAAAATAAATAAGGTTTCATTATTTTATGGTCAGTATCATTTGTCACTGACCATAAAATACCATAGTAATGGACAATCTACTCATGAAATTGAACTTCCTATATTTTAACAGATGTAACAGCGATACACTACCGGTCAAAACACCCCCATGTTTCCAGTTTGTATTGAAATGTAAGCAGTTCAAGTCCAGTGAATAACCTGAAATTTTACAAATATAAGCGGTAAACTGCCAGAGGTTAAAAAAAAAAAGTGTAGGTTACCAAAAACTGAAAAATAATGTACATTTCAGAGTTATATTCTGTATTACTACGCCCACTTAAGCATTATTTAGCAGTGTTATGCGCAGCTCCTGTGCATAGAAGTTACACTGTATTCCTACAATGTGCACATCGTTTGAAAGCTTATTCTCTCGGCTACCAGGGTGTTTCATTCTCAAACACAACCGATTGACAGATCACTCCGGTTCGATTGGATTCCTTTGCAAATAGGCTTGTTTTGTTCAGAACAACATAATGATTAATCCAGTATATATTATTTGATGTTCTATCAAACGCTGTAAACAGAGTTTTCCATGTTGACATGTTGAGCTCTCTACGGGTGTGTGTTGCTTCTACCAAAACATGGATGACATTGTTTTGATCAGTAGATTGTCTGGTTCCAGAATATGTCATCATTGTCAATATTTCCTGAGATTTTGTATTTCTGCTCAGACCAAGTATCCCCCTACCACCCCATTTCAGTGGGTATAAAAACCAAAATTGTCACATCAGAGTATGCTTCACACCGTTCGGGAGCTGAGAGTCTCAGCTTTCATGGGATACCAAACACCTGGCAAACAACACGACAGTGAAGAGTACACATGGGATTAAAGAGAAGCACACAGATTTGGTGCCTTTTAAGGGACCAGAGGAGTTTGTCAGTTTAAGGGATTACATTTTGTTAAAATGATTCCATGATTTATTTTTTTATCTCCAATTGTTTATTTGTTCAATGCTTTAATTTCAGAGTACATTGAGACATTAAAATGCGTACATTTCAATAAAAACTGGAAAAATGAAGGTGTTCTAAAACTTTTGGCCGGAAGTATACGTCTCTGCTAGTTCAAGGTGCTTCAATTAAACTAAATCATGAAAGAATCATCATCTCTTCCTCATTTGGTTACAACCCAGTTTTGGCTGAACCCACCTGTCAGTGAGTTTTGAAAGTGTAGGTCCAATAGTTGATCGTTTTCCAGATCATTATTTATTTGTGTAATTTGGAACTGGGATAATAGGGATTATGTGGCCTGTAGTCATATATACGTCCTGTACCATGTGATCTGCGGTGTCCCTTCCCATGTCGCCAGTCATCCGCAGCTGTGTTGGTTTGCCTCACCTCGGCTACTTTTATCATTTGATTCACTGTCCTCGTGTATTTGATAAAGGCAATTAATACACAGATTAGTTATTAATCCTTTGGTTATTAGAAGTGGTTTTGCCGCAGGGTGTCAAGGAACAGAAAATCACTTTTAAAGGAACCCTGATCCGTTTGTGATTCTACACAAAGACCAGTAAGCCACAGACAGAGGAAGGACATTAATCCTCTCCAGAGTGAATTCAGAGTGCGTCAGTGCTGATGAAACGCACATCACAACGGCAACGCCCTGTTCACTCCTGCATCTGCATCGATGGAATAAGGCGTCCCGAATGTCCATCAAGGTCACGCAAACAATGTGGGGAAGCAATAAAAAAGGCAAACACAATGCTGGGGTATATTGTCAAAAGTTAGGAATTGAGAACAAGGGCAGTGATGTTCAGACTGTACAATGCACTAGTTAGAGCTCATCTGGATACTGTGGACAGTTCTGGGCTCCACACTTCAAGAAAGATATCGCTGCTCTAGAGGCAGTTCAGAGGAGAGCAACCAGACTTATTCCAGGTCTGAAGGGAAAGTCCTACTGAGAGACTGAGGACCTGAACCTTTTCACCCTGGAACAGAGGAGACTACGTGGGGACTTGATCCAAGTCTTCACAATCATGAAAGGCATCGACCACATCAAACCAGAGGAGCTTTTCCAGATCAGCAGGGACACACGCACCCGGGGACACAAATGGAAATTGGGCTTCAAGGCATTCAAGACAGAAAACAGGAGACACTTCTTCACACAGAGAGGCGTCACAATCTGAACAAACTCCCCAGCGATGTGGCTGAAGAGACAATTTGGGAACATTCAGAAACAGACTGGATAGGATCCTTGGATCACTTAGTTATTAATGGACACCAGACGAGCACGATGGGGCGAATGGGCTCCTCTCGAGATGTAATCAACTTTTTTATTGAATTTATTGAATGTCAAGGCCTTGTAAATGCTTGTTCTGTTTGTGTATTTCTTGCGTCCCTACACAGAATTACTCTCATACAGTCATTGTAATGCGTGTTAACGGGAATTAAAAGGCGCTCTTATTGAATGTAGTTCTGGCTGCGTGACAGCGCTGGAATCTGTGTCGTGTCAGAGGCGATGCGAAGGGACCGGGAAAAGTGCTTCATTATCTGCATTTGCAGAGAAAATTGACTCAAAGCAGACAGTTGATATCCTTATACAAAATCGAGCATTTTATAACTCGATGATTATTATAATACTATGATGAATTTTAGTATTACTTATTTCCATAGCTGAATGTTAAACTACTCTATGCAAAGTGTTCTCAGAGACGATATGAAAACAGAGAGAGGTTTGGGTTGCCTGTGGCTGTACAGTTATTATATAGCTGTTTTTTTTTCTTCTCTCAGAATAATTTGACGGTTTCTTTTTTTCAATCCACAGCTAGAATATTAATTACCGTCACGTATAAAACAGCAGCGTACTGGAGCCAACTGCTAATGTCTGAGGAAATCAGTTTTCATCTTACTCTCTACATCTGTAACAATTTATCTTGCTTATAAGTGTGGGACTTAAACATTTGCATTTGTTAATAAGAACTCAACACGACAATATATATTGTAAGCTGCTCATAGTGAACATCTGCAAATTAAACATACACACACATATATATTATAATCTTTCTTAATCTCTTCAGAGTTTTCACAGAGTGCTTATATTTGCAGTATGGATGTGTGTATGTATTATTAATATTAAATGAGGAAACATCACAATGTTTATGTGTAGCTCAGAAATTAAATGAGTTGCATGCTGTTGTGATCTGTGCTGCAACAACAGGCTGTTAATGGAAAGCTCTGGCTTTGTGCGTCTTACCTCTGCCGTAGGTGGGCATTGTAAATGAGATTTTATATTGCGTGAAGAATTGAATTGTTGGTTTGAGCTATTTTCCGGAGCGGGGCTTGTCTCAGCGCCAGCCCCCGGCAGCCGGAGTCCCGCAGCTGTTTATTTCGGTTGTGTGTGAGTGCTCCGCACTGCTGTGGAGACGCATGGCTGGAGAGGCTGCTCCGCTGCTGATGGATGGCCGGCGATCACAGGAACGGGCACCAAGGAATGCTGGAAACAATATCAACAAAAGATTATAATTGCCATTGATTTATGGACCTGATTGAAACCATGAAATCCTAAACACAGGTATCAGCTGATTCTGTGTCGTTAACGCACACTAATGTGAGAGACACGGAAAGGTCCGTCTGCTGTGGAAGTTATCTGATGCAACGCAGCTTAATTAAACATCGCAAGCAAAATCAGAAATCCCCTCCATTCACCCCCGCTCCCATGCTTTCAAGAAATGTCCAGCCCTAGATTTCAATTTCAACACAATGTCTCTAACTGACAAAGACACTTTACATAACAGCGACTTACTATCCATTTGAAATCGGGTAATTAAATGAGAAGAAAAAAAACTGTTTTCTATCCTTGATAAATGAATGAATAAAGTGACTTTCCTTTTACTTTGTATTGTCTTATGTCTTTGCATAACCAAACTTTCGGATCCATATCTGACTGTTTAAAATAAATAGAGGAAAATCTTTTACGCTGGGGGATCAAAGACAAATTCGCTTTCTAACGAAGGGCAATGAGAACAGAAGAGAACACGGCGCCTTTATTCTCCGTGATCAAAGCCGAGCTGCTTAGTTCTGAAGGGCCGAATAATTTAGAAAATAGAAATCTTTCACCGAATTGAATGCAAAGTAATCGCGGAAATCGAAGACTACTTTTGCGTCAGTGATTTCTCTCTCTGTCTCTCTCTCTCTTTATGTGATTTTAACACTTTCACGATAAATAACAGTGCGATTAGAAAGTTGAGGCCGCGTTCACACCCTCAGAACAAGGTCTGAACTATAGCTGGACCTTTGCACTTCACACTAAAATAACCCGCAACACTGGAGACGCAACTGAAAGAGAGTCTGACTTCATGGGTGCATTTTAAATGTATTGGCTAGATGGACAGATAGACAGACGAATAGATAGATAGATGTATAGATGGAAATTGCTCATATATTTCACCAAATCTAGAGCAAAGAATTAAAATGCTCAGCCTTCTGACCCCAGTGGCAGTTATTTAACCTTTGACCTCATGCCTCATAGTTTGTGGAGCAAATTAAAACCAATATAGATCTATTTCGTTTATTTTAAACATATCTGGTGAATTCAGAATAAATACTCCTGTGTTGTTACGCATGTATGAGATCACAACAGTTTTGTCTTTTCGTTACACACATTGAACTCAGTACAGCTGATGGCTTTAAAACATCCCACCCGGCCCCCGACCCATTAGATGCGGCAGCCCCTGCAGAATAACTAATAACGAGTTTCAATAATTCAGCAGATTTATCTTTAAATCCGGGAAGAAACACAACAAAGCCCACAACATATGGCGAATCCTAATTGTTTGTGTCTCTTTGTTGCGCGTCGTCTTACCAGACAGGCTTTGATCGCGGCTCTGGGGATCGAAAGTTAAATAAAGCTGTTTCTGTGTCAGATCAGACATGGCAGCACATTTGAGAAGTTGTTTGGTTACTAAATCTCCCCCCAAAAAAGAAACGAAAACGCCCCCAGAAGCGATTTTTGATGTTAATAATTATTCCTCAGTCACATTTGAATGTTTCTGTAATGTGTGTAGAGTGCAGTTGTGCAGTTACAGCACGGACACAAAGAGCAAATGGGCCCCAGCAGCAGGGAGTCCGGTTCTCCAACTGGGCGCATAAACTCGCTGAGTGATGTATATTTGCATAACAAAACGCATCTCACCGAGAGCCGCAGTCATTTCAGATAGAGATTTCACTCATCTAGTCATTTCAGTCACTTTTACTGATGTCCGAGGCAGGGGTGTTAATATTAGTGCTGATACTTCAAACCTGTGCGAAGGGTTACCATACTCTACTGTGTTCAGCAATTCTGTACTCTTACGAACATAAGACAGTGTCCAGTCGAGAGGAGGCCATTCGCCCCATCGTGCTCGTCTGGTGTCCATTAATAACTAAGTGATCAAGGATCCTATCCAGTCTGTTTCTGAATGTTCCCAAATTGTCTCTTCAGCCACATCGCTGGGGAGTTTGTTCAGATTGTGACGCCTCTCTGTGTGAAGAAGTGTCTCCTGTTTTCTGTCTTGAATGCCTTGAAGCCCAATTTCCATTTGTGTCCCCGGGTGCGTGTGTCCCTGCTGATCTGGAAAAGCTCCTCTGGTTTGATGTGGTAGCTACTCTTGGAGTTGTCTGATTGCTAGGAATGTGTAGTAAACAATGAGTTTTAC
Source organism: Amia ocellicauda (assembly GCF_036373705.1). Lineage (NCBI taxonomy): Eukaryota > Metazoa > Chordata > Actinopteri > Amiiformes > Amiidae > Amia > Amia ocellicauda. The sequence goes on along the minus strand of NC_089870.1, from coordinate 22,579,689 downwards.
GCACCTATAGTAACGCACAGGTGGGTCTGTCCCCCCAAACACCGGCGACTTGGATAAACTCAACTCTCTTCAAGATCCCACTTGGAGGAAAGTGACAGAAGTTCAAGGAGACGGATGCTGAGAGCCGTAATGAAGTGATCTCCCCGAACAGAAGGAAAGAAAATGATGAAAAGGGAGTTCATTCCTCGCAGCTCAAACAATGAAATGGGGTTCAGTGCACACGAGAGAGAGGCGCCACCCGACGAAAATTACTCCATTTCATCTGGTGTCACGAAAATGGGAATCTGCGCGGGCCACTTCACTCGTGTGCAGGAGTTCACACAGATATCTGCGCTGGGGTTTCATTTCTGATGATGGCATGAGGTTCCCCTTTATCTTTTTGGATATCTCTCCACATCGTGGTGGAACAATCTATTATGTATAAAGAGAGATACTTAGATTTTTTTTCTTCCCCCTTTTAAACTTGCATCGTTGTTTATCGGAGTCTCATCGTATGCGCCACGATTGCAGGCAGCAGTTCCGCTTGCAGTGGGTTCAAATCCCGGGTGGGGCGGTGCTGCTGTTCCCTTGAGCAGGTACTTCACCTAGATTGCTCCAGTAAAATGCCCAGCTGTATAAATGGGTACAAATGACAAATGATGTAATGATTGCAAGCTGAAACTTAATTAATTAATTGCCTGAACTGCCCGAATATATCTCCCCATGCTTTAGTGTGAGATAGCTCTATTTATTCCTCCCTTTTTACCGCGATTGCCTTTCTCGTGGTAAAATTATAGAATAAAAAGAAACACAGACAATAAATAAATATATAAATACAAATCATCTAAAGTTGGTGAGCACTGTCTCTAAGGATGCTCTAAGCGGACAGGGTGCTCTCGTGTTCGCATTTCCTATTTTATAATTGCGGTTCAAAAGCTAAAATCTTGTTTTGCGACGGGTACAAGCACAAAAAACAAAACACATCTTTTCACACAAGACCTGAACTAAACCAGGTACAGGAATACACATCTTCTTTCTTTAATGAGGGCGGTGATGAATAATGTATTGTATATATTACAAAAGAAACACTCCGAAACAGTGTGCGCTTTTTAATGAGGCCAGTGTCTTTTGAAGGACACCAGTTCCACTACACTCGTTTGTTATTAAGTGCGTTTTTGGTCCCTTTATGAGATTCTCAGAGGCACATTTAGTATCCAGGACAAGGAGGCCGTTATATACATATTTAACTCCGTTCGACAACTTCTTTAAAGGGGGTTAGAAATTGATATCCATTTACCGAAGTGCTATGGTGACCGAACAAACCTTTTATTCAATCATAGCTGATCTGCGTTAAGCAAGACTGCATGGATCAGTCAAATCAAACCGGCAACATCTCTGTCCTGCAGTGTGCGGTGCAAACGATGCTGTAGTTAGAAGGTGAATCTCATATCTTCCTATTAAAAGTCCTGTAAGGACTGTGGCTATGTGTCGGGTCAGGGTGAGGGGGAGGGGGATAAACAGGATTATTACAAGTGACTGCTAATGCTTTGTAATTGTAATGCAGTGCTAAAAGGTTAAGGTAACACAAAACTGTTAGATTTCCTCTTGACCCTTTGTAATCAGAGTAATTAGAAATTCCCTTCATTAACAGGACAAAAACAGCTATGAATGTTTAATTGGCATCAGTAATTTACAAAGCTAATTAGATTTGTTTTGTTAGTGCATTTGTATTTATAGTAAGCATCAACACAAAGCATCACAAAGTCTTCTCTTTAAGAGATCTCCTGTAGTCATACACAATTCTTCATTAAGCATCACAATGGACATATTTCTTATATTTTAGGCATATCAGGCTGGTAAGAATATGTATTTGTCGCTGAGATTCATTTATATTCAACACCAGTTGCTTCTTGCATGCAGCGATGATCATTTTCGTCAATATTTGCTTTTATTTCAATGCGAAGGGAGAAATAACATAATAAACCTGATGCTTGGGTTGGATCCCTTAATTATTTAAGTAACCACAAAGAAACGACGGAGCGGGCAGGCTTGCGATTCATCAGCAGGATAATGCGGTAGATGCTCACAAGTCGACGGGCTCGGTGGCTCGTATATAGGCCTCATCCTGATTCACCAAATTATTATTGATGTCTGGAGCAGTTTTGCTCTGCTGGTGAACCAATAATGTCAAGCCCGTACCTGAAAGATTAATTATAGGCGGGAGCGGGCGATGGTTCCCAGGGACTGTGGCTTTAATGGAGACTGAGCGGCGCTTTCACGGGATTCAACAGACATCTTTGCAAATGCCCCAAATAATGTAGTACGAGCTTAATAGTAGCATTTACTGTACAACTGCACTACACACCAGTCGAGGCACCGCGGCGCGCAGTTATTGACCTGTAGGCCCGTTTTAAATGTGAATCTCCAGTATTTCAGCAGGTTTGTACGGTGCAGATAGAGGGCATTTATTTATATCTAAAGGGTTACTCTACTTCTGATGTCACCTCCCGAACTGATTTACTGTCTGGCACATAACCCCTTATCTGTTCGCCGTGAGTGCGATAATAAATCTTTCCTAAAATAGGAGACAGTTTGGGGTTAACCGGCACTTCTGAAAAACAAATATGCAAACTTCTGACAAAACTTTGCTTGACTCGACCCGTCCGTATGTTAATTCTGCCCTGAAAATATAGTTTCAGATTAGCCTAAATTTATATTTAGAGATCTACTTCCTCTTTAAACAGGTTATATATGCGTGTGTGTGTTAAACTCACCAACACTGTCTTTCTAGCGTTAATGAAAGGTTTTTGAAGAAGTGAGTAACGAAACGTGAGCATTTGTTCAAAATAAAGACGTCATCCTCTTTATGGCAGAGGCTTAAACACTGAGCTGTGGCACAGAACCAGAATATCCTCTAACCAAGAGAGCTGCAAATTGTGCCACATCTGTAGCAACAAGAAATGTCTTAATGAATGCTGGGTTTAGGCTCCTAACGTCCAAACTGACCACCGATCTGTTACAGGCTGTGAAGCTGACAAAGCAGGTGTTGGGGTTCACACCCACTTTCTGAAAGATGCTGCGTCTGGTTTAAGGGGTACACGAGGCCCACCGTTCCCAGGCGACCTTTGGTGGAGAAGGTGATTCGCTCACTGTGGGATGGGCGTCCATAGCGGATGAACTGCCTGAATTGGGGAACCCGACTGCTTTCCAGGGCCGATATCAGCTCATACAGGGACTGATGAAGATTTTCACCAGAGACGAGGGTGCAGACTTGCAGGTTCCTTCAGGGAGCGTGTTTTCATGTCATAGAAACTAAAATAATTTCACAAAACAGCCTCCCTGAACCACATCCTTCATTCCCCATCGCAACCTCTTCACAATTCACTGTTGACTTGTCGCACTATGCAAAACATATTGTATACATACATAATCCATCTTGAATTAGGCTTATGATTGAACAATAATGTGTTTTAGCACTGTTAGAAATCACACAGGCTTAAAGCAGTTTGGGTTCTCTTTCGTGGTTTGTAACAGTTCTTTAATCTTCCAATTACCATTGCATTCATCCACATGCATGAGAATAATTGAGCGTTTCCTGAAACAGTGCGTGTTCAGTTGCTGTGTGTGTGAATGAGTGTGGGAAGGAAGCTGTTCGACAAAATATTTATTGTAATAATTGTTCTGCATAAAATGTCTCATTAAGAATCTGCAACGTAAAGGAAAATCACGTTAGAAAGCAGTCGCTCGTGTGTTTATTCACGATGAATCTCGCCGCAGTGTGACAAGATTAATCACTGTATTGACACTCACAAACCTGTGGAAGACTTTATATAAGAAAGTTCAACAGCACAAGAAATAACCCTGCACTGCCGACTTCTCCAAATTTGAACAGACTCCAGTTTAATGTGTAAAATTATATTTATATTTGAGTGTCTGACTCGGCGCACATGTGAGCACACGCAGATTGCAGTGGGATAAACGCCAGGGCGCCTTCGCCAGATTTCAAGCTATTTATTTTTGAGCCCCTCTGCTGCCCAGGAGAGCGATGCAGATTGTAATATACTTGGTTTTCATTTAATGTAAAAACAATAAGAACCAAATCTTACTTGTACACAGTAGCCAACTACACCCCACTAGTATTGGAAGATTAATCATATTCACAGCACAGATACGTTTATTTCACAATACAGAATGTAGAAATCAGGCGATGCATGCGTCTGTGGAGCAGCGCATTGAGATTATGTGTCTCTGCAGTTTTTCTAACATTGGGGGGCCCAGGATCCAGATATATTCCACACAGCTGATCAAACTAGCAGAGCTGTTGATATGATGCCTCTGACTGAGAGTATTCTTCAACCACTAAACTACCCTCGCCTTCGCAGGACGCTTGCTGTGCCTCACAGACTGATCCCACCGTAATGGACCCCCTCTCGCCCCCCAGATGAGAGACGGATTCGCAAACAATAGCCTAGGACTGGGTTGTTGAGGGGGCCGAAATGTTTCCTGGCAGAAATCGCTTATTACTGTACAAAACCTACTTCGAACAATGGACGCTCTGTGCCGAGGCTGTATATTGCACTCGTTAAGAATATCAGCAGTAATCTCCCTGCAAATGGCGACACACACAGAAAGGAGGGTAAAATAAAGTCAAATTGAGTACAGGGAGAAATGCACTACTTCATCCCTATTTTCTCAGATGATTTTAAGGCCTGTAGCGGGGTTATTTCTGTGGGAGAAACCTCTACAATTGCAGCTCACCGCAGTGCGTTTAAGCGCTCTTACGCACAAGTGTGTCCGCCTGGCCCGGATCAATGTGCTAAGCTCGGCGTCGAGGTCATCTCTGACAGACCCGTGCGGATCAGGCTGTCCACTTGCATTCCTCCTGAAAATGAGAGCTGGCGGGGCATCGTTTTGTCATGTCATAAGTCATTAGGTATCTCCATTACCATGAAGGATTACTGACATTTTGGATAATAGGTCTTTCTAATGACGCGGCGATGTACGTGAGTGTTTGTTTAACGTTTCCACTTGCCGGGGGACGGCAAAAAGAAATAATATCGCCATTTATAATAATAGAGCTCGTCTATTGTCAAAGCGCTTTGGAGAAACCAGCGGGGTGGGCTGATTCAGTCTGGTGGGTTTCACCATCTGAGTGCTTTCTGTCCAGTTTATGGCATCGTTTTAATGTCCGTTTTTCTTTGAGATATAGGTACCCTCCAAGTACAGGCATCCACTCTGTCTTTTCCCAGAAAAAACGGCAGAATTTATGCCACCAATTTTGGTTTGCATTCTTGATTCAGGTGGCGTTACGTATCAGCCGGAATCAATTGTACAACTTTATTTTAGTGGAAAACATGATCTCAGTGCATATATTGTTACATAATATCCATACTGATACTTGTATTGTTATGTGTAATGTTGAATAGCATTGTTTATGATGCCACAGTAAGTTTAAATAGCTGCTTTACTGGGGAAATGTATTTGAAATGCATAGTGTATCCAGAACACCGGATACTGCTTTGGAACTTACTGTTTTTGAGCTGCAACTTAATATATCTAAATGATGTGTCCCTTAACAGAACGAAAACCTTTCCTCAAACAAATATGTTCACCCTTGTATTACATTTGTTTCCCTGTACTTCCTGTCTATCTTCCGCAGTCTGTATGGTTCTGTAACACAGCGCCACTTGTCACATGTAATAAAATATACATGAACTATTTTCAGCTCTCCGTATCCCGATGCATAGATCCAGAGTATTTGTTTTCACTGCTCCGTTATTCCCCATGGTCAATGTTTGAAGTAGAAAAAGAGTCAATTAAAATCCTGCAATTTATCAAATAGTGTCTCCAACTGGTGTTAACATAGGGGGATATAGAGTCCATAGCTATTTTAATATTCTCCCGCCGATGCTGCACGGTGCGGCGATTCCGGTGTCTGATTATCACGACTACGCGTGTATAAATTGTGTAAAAATTTTTAAATCTATGCATAGGAATTGCATGACTTTATTCCATTTTCCAGCATTGTCAACATTTACAACCGTGCAATCGGACGGGTGTGAGAATATACAGGTGTAATAAAAAATAGATATAATAACCAGGCTGGTATTTCCTCTCTTTCTTTAACATTTTCCGCAATTGGCAGGGATTGCCTTTGGACTCATTTCATTCAAGCCGCAAATGAGGGCGTCTTATTGAGTTAAATCTCTCAACTACCACTGCAGATAATGACATTAGCCGTTAGGATGAAAAGGTACGCTCATCACATTGTGTGCGGAGGCCTTAAGCACTAATTAGACCATTGTGTCAGGTTTATATCCTTTAGCACAATACATTTTCTACATATAATCACACTTACAGCCAGTCATAAAACTGTTACCACCAGCAGGAGGAATTCAGTGACATCGAGGGCGTCTGTAGGGACAATTCCTTCACCTACACAATTTATCGGACTCCTTTTACTCGCCTTCCTGAGCTCAAATCACTCGCCCTGCGCTGAAACTGGGGGCTCTATTATGTGCCGTTGATAAATCGGTGTATTGGAAATGAGCCTGCATTGTTAATACAACGTGCTTTCTCTGTATTTCTGTACAATATGTAACAATTCAGAGCTAATAGTGAAGATGCCGATAAATTGTGAGTCTCGCACTGAAGTCTTCTCAGATCACAGAGCATTGCGTATTCCTGCACAGTAACACGGTGCAGATGTCCTATTTCAGAGGAAGATATACCTTCTGAAAGCTTCTGTAACACCTGCTAAGCCACCTGCTGAGACGCCAGGTGAAAATATATTAAATCCCCTGCAAAGTACAACATATAAATACTCCTTTCCCCAAACACCGAATTCCATATATATAACCTTGTGTATCCTTCTCTCATGTTTATTTATTCTCCTCTTTTCATTCAGTTATAGCAGTTTATATATTGAGGTTATACATTTTTTTCTCTCCATTTCTCTGAAAGCTCTTTTTCTGTGGTGGTGGTTGTTGTTGTTGTTGTTGTTTCTCTTGTGCCAAGTATTCCAAGATAGATGGGACTACAGTGTTTGTTGCAGGTTCACACAACATGAAGACTTGCCAATGTCTGTCTTTGATCCGCCGCCAGCTGTGTGTTTGGCAGCAAGTGGGTTGGAATCACTCATTCTGACTCTAATTCCCAAACCTTACAAGTAGTCTGGAGTGCTGTATCTTCTATAACAAATCCCGGGTTGTTACTACCATTTTGTTTAGCTGTGGATGAATATGCTGCTGTTCCTGTGAAACACTTGGAACAATTTTGGAATTAAGTGTATAAATGCTGATTATGAACACAGTTCTTTTGTCGCTGGTGCAGTTAAACCTCACGTGTTTCTGGCTGGGGCAGGTCTGTTCGCAGCTGACGAGCACAAGCAAAGTGATAGGAGGGTCCTCTCTCTGCTTCACACAGCAGTCCAGCGACTGTCATCGAGTGTCAGGAATAAATATTGTGACACTGTTGCACAGAAAGTCTGGGGACTGTTGAGCTTTATTATACACGCACTGTATCCAATGTCTCAGGTTTTACAACCAAAACAATCTTACCTCTTTTCCCAGTTGCAAAATCTCACAGTGCAATGGAATTGTCAGCTATTCACCAGTTATATTGTCCCAAGTGTAATAGTGACGCTGTCACAAGTGATGTTGTCACAGATGTAATAGTGATGCTGTCACATGTGTAATAGTTGGGTCATTACAGGTGTGATAGTGATGCTGTCATCGGTGTAATAGTGTTGTTGTTACACATGTAATAGTGGTGTCGTTACACGTGTAATAGTGATGCTGCCACGTGTAATAGTGGTATCGTTACACGTGTAGTAGTGGCATCGTTGTAGAGATGTCGTTACATGTGTTATAGTGATGGCGTTACATGTGTAACAGTGATGCTGATACATATGTAATAGTGATGCTATCACAGGTGTAATAGTGGCATCGTTATAGAGATGCCGTTACAAGCTTAATAGTGATGTTACAAGTCTTGATCTTCAGAAGGTGTCATGGGCTCTAGGAATAACTCTCTGATGCAGAAGTAAAGCTGTTTTATTGAGACTCGTGCACTTTTAGTTATCCCTATATAAGGACCACCAGACAGAGATCATGGACATGGTCAGAAGACTGCAGTGGTTGCTGGATACCGAATTTCAACACCTTAATTTCGGACATGTAATGTTATATTTAATAAAAGAAAACTCTAATTTTATAATTTCTGGCAGCTCAGTTTTCGCCTCTGAAATCTGTAACTCTTCAATTATTTGTTCCTTGGGCTACCTTTACGTTGGGGTTGAAACACTCAAATGGTGCTTCTCCATTACTGTGAAGAACTACAGGACAGGAAACAAACAAACCAAAAATCTGTATTTCCATGAAGATGTGAAATGATTTTATGAAAGACACTCGATATAATCTGTGAACTTTGATGTGCGTGGTGCCTCAGAGATCAGATATTGACACGAAGACGACTTGGACAATTAATCAATACTTCCTGCCAGCAGTGCATATTTTAACAACTTTTCTGAGGCCACTTTTATTAAGAATCCTTTTCTAGGCAAAAACAAAAATCAATAATTAATTTGGAGATAGAGAGAATTTGCTGGTTACTATGGAGAGGAAAAAATGATATTGCCTTGAATGGCTTGATAAGAACCTGACAAGCACATCTCAAGCCTTTAACACTTGGTAGCCCATCAAAAGCTAAAAGGATCATCAATGATTTATTTTGGCTAAAATAACTACAAACCAACACGAGACATTCTCATAATGATGTCTACATATAATTTTAAATCACTTTTACATTTGCATTACTATTACCACGCTCAATTCATTAATTTCCAAAGTGTCCAAGGTTGTTACTATTGGAATAAATATGACTTATAATGCCTGTTGAAATATATATTGCATGAGAATGAATATATCTTGATGAGGTATGAATAGATCTGACCATTATTTGTTTTCTTTGTATCATCTCTGTTTTCTTCCAATGTTTGCAGAATATATATATCTCACATCTGAGCTGAATCTCACTGCTTTTAATATTTTATAAGAGGTAAATTCTAAGGAATAAATGTCAGCTGCCCCTTGAATCATTTTGGAAAACAAGATAATTATACCTCAGGAGGGTAGCCCTGCAAAAGTTTTAATAAATAATTAAGTATACTTCATCACAAGTTTTATTTTATGTTACGGAAAGGGGGCGGGGGTTCATTTCTTGAGGAATAGAGTCTTGATGAGAATCTCTGTTGGATGTTTTCAAGTCAGGAAAGTAAATTGAAGCCGACTATCAAGAAGAGGTTAACTCGGCTGCTGATCAATCCCACAGATCCTTGATCAAGCTCCCATACACAAAAACTAATCGGTGGACGTCATTGTTTTCATCACCGAGGAACAGGTCCCTTGGCAAATTACTAATTTTCTGATCATGATAAGCTTGAATAATGTAATGTTTCTTAGAAGACTGAATTTCAAATATTACATAATAGATAAACACACATACGTGAATGCACAGATGAGTATATATGGTTCGCAATAGCCACATTAGGTGTTTGGATTACTTTTATAATGAGTGTATCGACGTATTTCTTCTGCTTGACAGACATATTTGAAGTGTATGACCTTCACGATAGTTTCATTATTGTCTTAACGTTCTACCCTGGAGAAGTTACTATGTACACTTTAAACAGAGTTTATCCTGAATATCTCTGAGGCCCCATGCATCACTTTCACATTTGGATGCAGATTCATGAAACCTGGGGAGGAAGGGCTGCAAAACTGGCTCCCTGCTCTCATTGGGGCTCTGATGGGACAGATAGGACCAACTCACACCGAGACGCGCTATCTCCCATCAGCGCAGATGGCATCACAAGGGGACTAGCAGCTCTCAATCTAAATGACAGCAGGGGACAAATCCCAGTTACCCAAGTGATATAGTTATCACTACGTCATCTTTATATTCTGCCTGGATTATATATATATATATATATATATATATAATCCAGGCAGAATATAAAGATGACGTAGTGAGACCAGGACGTGCATAGAAATAAATATTTATATTCAGACTATTCCAATCGTTGGAATTAAGTACATTACTTTACATTTTGCAATGTATTCATGCCAGTAAGCTGGCCCCAGGAAGCTTTGCATCTAAATCAAATGTATATGATTTTTGTCCTTTTAATGCGTGTTGTTTATTTTTCTGTTTGTGTGTTTGTTTATTTGTTTTAGTTATTTAGCATAACCACCACTGGGAACAGTATTATTAACATGGCCACCAGAGGCTATATACATGCACTTACACGGGCTTCTGAACGCTTTCTTTATTAGTAAACTGCATTAAATTAGGTAACTATAATATATGACAAATGTACAATAAAAGCCGGTGCCTTTGGGAGCGACAGTGTACTGTACAGTGACCTGTAATTACTGTAGATATCACAGTCCGAGGAGATTTGCAAAGCGATGCGCATAATGAAAGACACGTTCTTTGATGACATGGAGAAAACTGTACTCCTAATGCATTATTGATCTCTAGGGAAGAGCAGGGGCTTTGATCATTTGCAAGAATGAAGAACTTACTTAGGTGTTGTCACTGCGCGCTCGGGAGGAGAGCAGCCGCCCTGTGCATTGAAACCGCCAATCAGGGCCCCCGCCCAGACATATTTGAAGTACGTGTTTTGCTTTATATTTATATAAAGACCCCCCACCCTGCTAATCGTCATAATCTGATCATGTAAATATATAGAAAACAGGTCACCTCTCTTGACACCAGGAAGAACTAAATGTTGTTTTGTGTTAGAACATACACCTTACTTGCAATGAATAATGCAATGAATAATGCAATGAATAATGCTTCAAAAGTTCTGGACTGTAAGATGCATTTTCTCCTCATTGCTTTTTTTTAAGTAATGTTACATGTTGTTCTAGTGAGTTGCCTGAAAATGTTTATTTAATTATTTTCTAACAAAGAAAGCAGAGAAGCCCGGCGTTGCTGTAGTTTCTTGAATGGGATAATCCTGGATCTGTGCCCTCTAAGTCTCATTGAGATGAGGCAGTATTATTGATATCCACTTCTCCTCTTCTCTACTGGCGTGAACCTGAAGCCTGGCTGTGGGTTTATGTCGCAGATTTCCCTGCAGTATGTTAAACTTGCTAGCAACAGATTTAATGAGAGCGCAATAGCAGCGGGCCATGTAATTATGTTCAGAAAGGGCAGCATGTTAAAGGTGAGGGTGTTCTGTTAGTCATAAATGCAAAGTTCCCAACCAGTGCTGTGTAAATACTCAGTCTTTTATCTCTTCTTCCTCATTTCCTCAAGTGAAGTTCAGACGCTGGCATGAGGGCAGCGGTGCCAGTATAAATTATGCTAATACGAGTTTTAAAATGCACTTTTTTTACTGTGCTGTCTATCTCCTGAGTAATATTGATTGGGATACATGATTTTTTTAATCACTATTTTTATGGAAGACTTTAATGTTGACGGGCGGAATGACAGTAACTGCAGCTCCAATCAGTGCCCGGCGATCCGCAGACACAGTTGCCCGCCTGTGCCGGTGTGTAACGGGAATCTCAGTCTTTGATCCGCCCTTCACTCCCACACACGTTTATTATTTATCTGTTAGTCGGAGATGGTGCTGTTTTCACTTCCTTCAGATCATTAGCAACAAAGGAAAAGCGAAGAGCAGCGGCCTGGCTGTCTGACACCTGTTTGTGACGCAGACGCCAATCAACCCCGAATCCAATTAAGTGCGTGACGTGGGACGGAGCCACGCAAACCCCCGCACCGCACGCACCCGGCGTCTGTGCGTGACCCATAGGAGCCCAGGGCTGCAAAACCCGCTCCCAGTGCCCCGGGGTAGCTCCGCTCCATTAGACTGATCTGTCGTGTGACTCTCTCCCTGTCGTTGAATGGCATTGGCATGCTATCGCTGTGGATATGCATTACTATTGGGCTTGTGCAGATGTGCTGAAGTGGGGGGGGGATGCGGGCCGGAGAGAGGCTGGGTTGCTAGGCGACGGCACGGGCTGCGGGCGCGCGCTGCAGATGTGACGGGAATGCAGAGCGCGAGGCTGCAGAGGCAACACATTTTATTTTGACACCCAGAGCCAGAGAGACATGCATAATGGATGAAGCTTACAAAACTGAGGAATAATTCAAATTGAAACAGAAACACATGCCCGGATGATGAACATAATGATGATTATTACTGATGCCGCTGTTGCTCTATTGTACATTCATCATAAATCACCATCATTCATAGATATGCAAAACTGCGCCCGGGGGGAGACGCTGACCACCAGGGGTGTGGGTTTGGTTTCCACATTTAGTGGGGGGGCGCACTGTGTCTGCTAAACCTACTCCTGTGTTGCCCAACCCTGTGAGGTGCTTTCAGATGCAGTTTGGTATTGGTGGTATTGATCAATCAATCAATCAATCAATCAATTACTCATACACGGTCTGCAGCATCATATTTACGATTGCTTATGAATGCTTACCTTACCTTACCTGCTTACCTTTTCTGTCCTTTAGGAAGATGGGTGGATGAGCGCCCGCTCTGTGCAGGGATATAACGCTGCCTATATGCATGTTTACAGTTGAACTTGTTCAGAGAAACACAGCCTTATACTTTGCCACAGGTTGTTTCCACTGTTGAAGTGATGCCCCTGCCATGTTTCCCAACACTGTGTCTATAGCTCTATATTTTCCTTATTAGCAATCAAATCAGATGAAAGCCTTCCCAAATACTGCACCACCTTCACAGCAAGAACTCCCCAAACAATAAAACATTCATGCACATGATTGTAGAGCTCCGAAATGTATTTTAATTTCGGTTGACCACACATTTGCATGATTGGATTCTGAATTTGGAAAGACGGCAATATGTTTATTGTAATAATACACTTGTGCATTTCTTTTTTGTGACGGAAGCCAAATAGACTGTGAAGCCTGATTTGTATATCTGAATTCAATCACACGAGCGTTAATGCAAATTTGTAACACCTTGCACACTGCCAAACTGCAGCCTCCCTTCGTTGTCTTGACTCTGTGCACAAGCCAATCGCACGGGCATTTCTGAGAAGGCACAGGAATGTGTTGAATTAAGTTTCCAATGTATGCACGGCATACAAAGGAGAATACGGGGATTACCATTTCAAACACATCACAGCCCGTACAATGGCCCTTTGTGAATGCTTGAGCTTATGTTGTATTGTAGAAACAAAATACGTTTTATTTCTGATTTGGCAAGACTTCATATTGTCAAGAGTGTAGCGAAAGAATAGCCTGTGTTGAAAACTAAATTGTGCTGCTCTTTTTCCCTCCATAGGCTGCCGAAGTTAAAGCTGACAGTTTGTCATTTGCGAAATCTGATTTTGTTTTGAGTTTTCCATCCCCAAACTGGAGAGGACTATAGATTTGTGCAGACTTGTTATAAAGCGTTTGCCTGGATGAAGTTGGGATCACTTTCATTAATTCGCAATGAAGACCGCTACAGGGAAAGGTTTTATTACAGGAGGGCGAGGACACAATAGATTCACATCATAATATGCGGGCTAAAGATAGGCAGCACGAACAGCAAGGGACCCAAGGGGCATCGGCTCCCCGCTGAATTACCGCAGAGAGACACAAGGGACAGAGATGTCCTTTAAAATCCCCTCTCTCTGGGGAACTGTAAACTGCAAACTAGTCCTACACTGAATGTCGCACACATCAGATTGCCTTCTCTTCTAATTCTCTGACTGTACTTGAGGGCTGTTGCAAATGATAGATTATCCCAAAGATAGAAGTTAACTGTGTGCGTGATGGACACGGATTTCGGTGGGAAAAGTGCAAATCAGAGGGTCGCCACGTGTGTCTGGTCGTGTTGGGAAAAGAGAAACCCATCATCAACGGGGGGCAGCAGAACAGCTTTCAAGAATAAGTGTTTTGTGCTCTTTAGAGAGAGAGAGAGAGAGAAATTGAACAGCTGCACTTGCAAAACCTCCCACTGAAACGCGCATTGAATTCCTGTCTCTGTAACGCATTAAGACAGTGGCCGATTGAAACGAATGAGTCTTTCCCTGGCTGAGTGGGCGGCGGGTTGTTGTGCACCTGGTCTGATCAGCCAACACATCACACTTTATATTATGGGTTCATTTAGACGTTTGGGAGAAAGCTAAAGTGCGTTTGATGCAGGGTGTTTGGCTGTAAGGATGTGTTGGGGAAGGTGTGTCCAGGGGAGGGCAGAGTTCAGATAATAGATTAAGTGATGATGCCTGTTATTCTTCGGAAACCAACTTATTTAGCGGTGTATGCATGTTGCATTAAGAAAGCAGTTCCAAGGTGAGGTATAATGGACAAACTTTATTATTCTCCACCAAACACTGTTCAGCTAGCTTAATATATCATTTCTAATAATGATGAGGCCATTTGTCACTGAAACATATGGGTGTTTTTAATAATAAATGGTCTTTATTTTACCTTGAGTTGATTTTCTCTCTCTCAACAGTTTAGTGCTCTTTCTCATTCAATTCACTTCACTGAAGCCGCGCAGTCATTGCGGTGAATAACTACTTTTCCGACATGAATATTTGATACCTCTTATAGTTACTTTAATCAGACATACACTCAAGCAGACATTTTACACATTGACACCTCCACTGGATGTAATTAATCAACGCAGTAATTTCATTCTGCGTGTGGTTTTAATTTAAAAATAAATACATAAATAAATATGCCACCGAGCAAAAGTTTTCACCCCCAATGGAAGGTGGCAGCAGATTTTAACTCCCCTCTGAGCAGAAGTTAATGCTTTATTTGATGGCCTTCAGAGAACACTATTAAAGTGGCTATAAAATGCCTCGCTGTATTAGCTAGGTTCTGTTTTATCAGTTTATAAACCTGTTATTTTCTGCTTTTATTGCACCCAAGGGAGGCGGTGATGTGGCAGTTGAAAAACTAATCTGGTTTGGGGAGCTGGGAGAGTCGCACCCTCGCACTAATTTCATGTTACAATGACATTGAATGTGGAGTCTTGGAAACTCTAATGTCAGAGCCATTTATCAAGGCAATTTCTACCTGCTGAATCACTCCCACCTGACATTAAATCATCCAGGGGAGACGGGGCCTACTGGCGGAGTCGTGCGCTCCTGTCCGGTGCGGTCGTGTCTCTTGAGGTGTCACGACCGGGTGCCACCAAACTGGAGGAGAGAGGCCAGCGTTCTCCGCCACAGAAACAAACCCACATCAAACACACAACACGTAAAAGAATAATCAACAAACAGAGTCTTGTGTCTTCCTGGCCTTTCCCAGACATACGAGCGATTATCACCTTTCTCTGTCAGTTCCTGCTCTTGGCCTATCGATCGCGTGGTCTGCTGGACATCGACTCCTCGGCAGCCGAGCAAGCGGAGAGAGCCAATATAACCATGGCAACTGCAGAGCTGCGCCGAGCAAGAACCGCTGTTGTGCTCATGCTGCCAGAGCCCTCCCAGGCAGGACCTCTGGCCTTCTTGTTTTCACTCATTTCCTAATTGAATTCCTTATTTTCTCACCACTGACGTACGGGGTCGTTTTTAATTGATACGCCAAAGCCTCTGGAATCCAGGATAAGTACTACGTGGGGACTTGATCCAAGTCTTCAACATCATGAAAGGCATTGACCACATCAAACCAGAGGAGCTTTTCCAGATCAGCAGGGACACACGCACCCGGGGACACAAATGGAAATTGGGCTTCAAGGGATTCAAGACAGAAAACAGGAGATACTTCTTCAGCGATGTGGCTGAAGAGACAATTTGGGAACATTCAAAAACAGACTGGATAGGATCCTTGGTCACTTAGTTATTAATGGACACCAAACGAGCACGATGGGGCAAATGGCCTCCTCTCGATTGGACACTTTCTTATGTTCTTATGTTCTTAAGTGATCAAGGAACTGCTGGAGGGAAGAACTGGAGTCAATACATTTTTGCAGCAAGTACCTGTTGTTTTTATGTGATATTAATTTCAATACAACTTAATATTTATACATTTTTTATTGATGGCCCATGTCTGAGACATTACATTTTAGTTTTAAAGCCAGCATGGTTCCAGATATTTCAGAAAACATTAAAAAGTACTTATCTTTCCTCGTGTGATGTCTTCTTTAACCCTGAACATGTGGGACTCCTTATCAGCAAAAATCAGCAACAAAACCTACATTATCCTACAACACGCTCATCATCACCAGAGCCATTTTATTTACCGCCACTGGTTTCAGATTCCCATAGAAAACAGATCATGCCGATTTCAAATGGCACCACCTAAATATCTGGAGAAATCTGGAGTTGTCTGAGTGCTGTTATTCCTCCATGATTTCAACTGTGACAGAAATGATGAGGTGCAGCCAGAGGAGGGTAATTTCCTGACTCTTCAATCAGGACATTGATTGTCTTTAGTCGTGTTGGAGTGATAATTCGGATCCCGCACTCAAGAACAAATTGGAATCACATTAAAGAGACACAAGACGTAGATAGTTATCTACCCGTTTGATCGTTAAGTGTGTGTGTGTGTGTGTCCAATTACTCTAAGTAAATTCTTCTTCCTCTCTCGCTCTTTCTTTCTTCTCCCTTCTCCACTGGCTCTCCCCTACAGGAAGCTGGTTAGACCCACTTCCTGTTTCATGGAAGTCACTCACATGGGCTCCAATGACAGTTTACCCTCCCCAGGATACAGGGAAGAGCTCTGGCTCTCGGGGTGGTCCCCTCGCAGCACAGCACATCCATCCATCGCTTTGCAAAAGTATTCAGACCCTTCCTACTGTGTCCAATTTTGTCATAATATAATGCATAGAAATAGTTTAACTTAATGTTCTATTCAAAACTCAAATGTTCACATAAATGTCAGAAAGAACTAAAGAGGAAACAAATCCTGAAATATGTTGATTGCAGAGGTATCTCCATATTTGGCGGAAGCACCTTTGGCAACAATTTTCCATTTTTACTTCGTATTAATTCTGTATTCACGTCTTTCCTTTTGTTTTTGTTTTCAAAGTGTGGAGTGGGTTGTGTATGGAGCGTGTATTAATTCCGACTTCAAAGTGTCATGACTGCAGGCTTTGAAGCAACACAATGTGAAAACTGAGAGCGAGTCTGAATAAGTTTGCAAGTCTCTGTATGTATATAGTATTATATCAGTAGTCAAAGTAGTAAATGTCCTTTGAGTTTCATGCAAACGTTGGGACGCTTTGCTCCCCATTTGGCTGGTGGACGATCACAGTCGGAGTAACAGTTGTTCAGATGTGTGTGCGCATGCGTGTGTGTGTGTGTTCACCGAAAGTCAGACAAGATGCCATACCTTGTGGCCCATCAAACACCCCTCTCCCGTTGGCACCGGGTCAAACCCTGTAAAGCCTCCCTGAGCGAATCAGAGCTCATGTTAATAACAGCCCATATGGGACGTAATTCCGTGCACACCATTACCATTTTACAACCCATTAAATTCTTTACTATTTTCTCAAAGGCATTACAAAATAACAAACCAAATGGTCTCTATCCCCAGCAGAGGATGACACAGCCAAGATGCGGACTGAGAGGACTGGCCAGCTGTAGGTAGACTGGGCTGGCTGTGAATATAGAGGAGGAGGAGGAGGAGATTAGGTTTAGGGTTTTGTTTTTCTCTTTCTTCATGGAAAATAGATACATTGTTATAATCTGAAACCCAAATGCAGGATCTGTTTACTTCATTTTGAACCTGCCTGTAGTGAGAGGAAGGGTTAAATCAACATGAGCAACATGGTGCCTTAAGGGGTTAAAGGTGTTAACTTTCCAATGACTCGGATCAGTATAAAATTCTGATTGGATTGCATCCAATTTATTTTTTAAGATGCTTTCTGTGTTTTAGACTTTCTAGCTGGTACCTTACTGGAGATGTGTGTTTGGTAGATCAAAAGATCTGAGCATATTTTAATGTGCTAGTTAGCAAGGTGGTTATGCAAATGCAATATAGATGGAGGAAAAACTACTCAAGATAATAAATCAAGCTGGTTTATTTGACTGGTTTTGTTGGGTTTTTTAAGATTCTCCAATGGATGATAGTTTTTCACATCTCTACTAAAGACCAAGCTTTATACACTGAAACAAGACTGGTCTGGAGGAGCAGAGGTGAGGTGTAAGTAACTCCATTGACAAGATGTCACAGAGCTGGTGCTCCCTGATGTAGCTAACGCCGCCGCTGCGTTCAGCTTCCTTACAGTGGCACAAATTTCAAAGGAAGGGAAAGAAAGCAGAAGAAAACCATCACTCAGAAACTGCTGGTTGTATTGTATCCAGTCTTTCAGCACCAGAGCACCAAAAGAGCAAAGAAGAGCACATGTTTTCACACACAGAGATAAAACCACCATTTTGCTGAAGGTTACTGTGATTGTTTCAGCTGTGTGGTGCAGTTCCTGGATTAAATCTCCCGCTCCGCAAATCCTTTGTTCTGTTGTTCAGTTTGAAAAATATTCAACATCTTTTCCTCCCCCCATTCTTTAAAGGGCAACAATGCCCCTTTGTTTTGTGCAGTGCTGTTGATCAATAGGTCTTTTTATTTTCATTATTTATCCATTCTTATTGACAGCGTTGCCTCCCTTCCCCTTATTGACCCTGTCTCTAGTTGTCCACAACACGCTTCTCGGAGCATGAAGGGAAGCTGCCGTGATAATGAGAGCTCAGGGGATGTTAGCCCTCCTCGGCAAAGAGAGGAATTCATCTGAGCTGCAGTGGACACTTGCAAACAATGATCCACATATATAATTGAATTGGGTATTTCCTTTTCTTCACATTGAATGATCATGGTATTAAAAAACAATGTTGGTTGCAGACTAAAAGCAATGCTTTTCCTGAGAGGTACTGGTTTGAACAGTGATGGCACCGTTGTTCTTAACAAAGTGCACTTCTTGACATCCTGCTCAAAGCTGTTGGAAACTCTCTCTCACGATCCCAGTCTGTACTCAAACCTCCTTCTCAGGAAAGCCTTTAAGTGGCTAATCTGCACAGTCCCACCAGAGCAATTAGACCCAGACCACAAGACCGGTCCCCCGGCACAGGTTTGGACTCTAACAAGGCTGGAAGGAACGACGTCACCACAACAAGACATTTGAGATGCTAGTTGTTACACTTGCTTCTCGAGAAGTGGAAACTCAGATTCGGTGCCTTCTCCTCAATGAGACGATACCTTTTGCGAGAGTTAAACCTTGCAATGTGGTTGAAACTGAAGTGGAGAAGAAACGTATTTCCCCCAATGTGTTTGTTTCTGTTTCATGGTTTGTGTAGCCAGTTAGTTTATTAACACGTGTGCTTAGTGTCCCTTTCATTGGGAACAAGACCAAATGAGAGCAAATACAAAACAAAAACACTATGACTACTACTACAAATAACAGCAATTGATTTAAATTATACAACTACTTCTCAGCCATATACTGTTTTGTTTTAAAGCATGATTTCTTCCACAAATCCAGCCTGCTTGAGAAGATAGCTTTGTGTGGGAAAATATGGTGCTGATCATAAACTCCCATCGGTTTTAATACAATATAAACCCTGACTTTTCCCAACAGAACAACGTTATTCAGTCTGTAATTTCTTTTGTGTGTGTTTTAATGCTATTGCTAAGCAGGAGGACGAGTGTATTCCACAGGACTAATTCAGAAAGAAAACAACATAGCAAATTTAAGGAATAATATACAAATATAATATAATGCATGAAAATGCTGCTCATCTGTTGCCAGAAGGAAGCTGTGCAGAGTCACCGGCCCAAACTCCAACACCATGTGCGTTTCATTAAGACACTTTAATAGCTTAACCAAAGCTCGGGAGCGCCGTGCCAACCACAGATTTCATATTGATGAGTTTCTAAATGATTTATGACTTCAATTACCTTTTTAAAAATTAATTACTCTTTTTTCAGAGAGCCAAAAAATTTAAATATCCCACTTGTTTTAATAAGAAAAAAAAGAAATAGGTTATCCGTTCTCTGCAGTTTACATACATTTTATAGGTACTAGGTAGTAGTTATAATACAAGATTACAAGAAACAGGAACTTGTTTTAATTACTTTATATATAGCAGCTTATTTGTTTTGTTTATACAATACTCTGTAAATAATATGGTGGTAAAAATATAGCTTAACTATAAACATACATACATAAACTGAAGTCTCCACCTGACATCATCTATATGAAGCATTTGCTTTTAAGATATTTGTGAACGACACTGTAAGCGTTGTACTTGCATCACACGATGCTCAATTCACTGAAACCCCACCGTTTATTAGCCGGCCGTCACCTGTCCGCAGACCGCAGACCAGACTCTTGATTAATGCGTCACTCTGCCGGTCACTGAGGCCTGAACGGCGCTGTGCCTCGGGGGGCCGGAGAGATTCAAACCGCCAGCCCCCCGATTCATGTGCTGACAAATGGACCCTACTTCCATTAAATGCCTTAGATATGGCGGGCCAGGGAGAGGGAGAGAGGAGAGAGGTGGTAGTTTTAAAACTAATTTGGAAAACAGCTCCTCGAAATGAAAATGCTCGAAATATAAATACATTACTGAGACAAAACCAGCCTCCCTGCTCTGCAGACCCTGTAGACATCTTTACTGCATGGCTTCTGATGTGTTTTGAGTCTTTTAGCTGTAGCAAAACTAAATCTGATGAATGTAGGCCCTCGTCCCTGACTGAGGAGTTTGTTACGCCATCTGAGCCACAGGTACCTGGATTGGATGTGTCTCGGAAAAAGACACACTCTCATTCTTCACCCTGCTGTGTGTGTGTGACGGAGGAGGGCGAGGGGCAACGAGTTCAGACATCTACAGAGATCTGAAGAGCTTGTCGTTGTGTCTTCTGACTACATCCGTGGATACAGCAAGTCTTCTGCGTAATACGTTGACATAGATTAAGTAACATATCCAACTTCCTTTTTTTATGCAAACTTCGATTTTACTGCTAAATCGAGAAAATATTAATTGTGTATAAATTTGTAACAGGGCAAGGTAAAAGACAGCCACAGAAAAAACATTCAAGTTGATTCATGATGGATTTTTTATTCTTTAAAAAGGCTAATGTATTGTATTGCATTTAACAAGAAAACAATGCATATGCCAATATAGATCCCTTTCTTTTTAAGACGGATGTGCATTGAATTCTGTTAATGATTAAAGGACAATTGTGTGAAATCCAATGCCAGGTTCTCCGCTGGACCACCTACTTCAAATTCATCATCGATCGTAAGCACGAATAACGCCCTCACAATATTTGGCTCAGTTGACAGATTGTTTTAAGCTATTACTTCTTAAAGGCCATTTAAAACAAATAACACATCTCCCTCATAATTCAGAGCTTGCAGATGCTGGCAACACAGACATCTTCAGTGTCATTCGAGTCCTTCTGCATCATTAATGAGACAGCAACACAACCGTAACCAAGAACCTCGCACATGTGTCAGGAGATGAAAGCCAATCGAGATGCAGGCCTTCAGCTCTGTAGATGTTGCCTTTGCACTTTGTGAAGAAATACGCCGTTCATCTGTGAAAGTAGAAAAAACAACAACAATTGTAATGATTGTTGTACAGAAACTGTCAAAGCCAAACAAAACGGCAAACTATAATCCTTTTTCTGTTTTCCCAGAACAGACACAAAATCACATCAGTGACATAATTACACAAGTCATTCACCTCAAGTGTGAGTCACGAATTAGAAAAAAACATCTGTGAGGGTGTTAATTAGGTCCTTGATTATTCCCTTCATTCATTTTTCGTTTTTTAAAATGCTACCACTTTGTTTTCTTCTATGCGATTGTTTGTCTCGCATGTAACTCACTTGGTTGGGAAAGTATCAACTTAGATACTTTAAGGCAGAATATGCACTTAGGTTAGACTTTTTAAATTCTTGTGTCAACCTATTCAAACATGACACAATTTAGCAACATTGTGGGGATTGTGCCGTGTATGCAGTAGCAAGTTACACATGTTGCCTTCGTTGTCGGTCATGGGTAAATGTTGCGTATTTTAAATTCCGCTGAATATTAATTTGAATATATTTTTTATTTTTAGACCGCACAGCGCCCGCATAATGTGTAGCCGTTCTTTTTTAAGAATTCATTATTGACTTTCAACAGAAGGTATAAAATGTGTCATAAAAATATATAGCCCCATTACAAAGTTGCAGCGGCTTGCAGAAAAAAATAGCAATTAGACTCAAATGGCCTTCATTACCTACAACAGTTCCACTTCTGCGCTAATTGTTTAGTTAATAACATGCAGATTGAATTCAAATGGCGTTACATCAAAGATTTCCAATTTTTAAAGCATACTGAAGCATAACATACTGCTGATCTGACATTGTTTGTGCGGAGAGACAACTGCACAAATTGCTTTTATTCTGCAGTAGTGATCGCGGAGCGGGGAGGCCGTGTTTGTGAAACTCGTACATTCTGCGAGGCTGTATCATTATATTATACTAGTTTAGTTTTGTTTTAATAAACACCCAAAATATATCCAAATACTTTTGAGCCGACGTTTCCTATATTTTGCTGAACGGCATTTTTTCCTGCTATGTGATATAAAGATATCACAGCCAAATTGAACATAAATCGTTCAAACTAATTTGAGCATTTCCAGAGTCTTCCAACCCTGTGCAGTTCAAGATCTTCGTTGTTGTCACTGCTTTTCTGAGGTCTGAAGCTCTGCTCACTCAGTTTAAAGTGCAGACGAGACCTGATTTACTGTGATGATATAAAACCTAACAGATGGAAAGTACTTCCATAAAGCTGACAACCCCTCCTGTGATTTTGTTAGATCTCCTCCGTGACTCTTGATTGGTTTATTTCCTGGCGTGGGTCATGCTTTGGCCCCTGATGTGTCACACGCTTGTGATGGCAGTTTCCCTCTGAGTCTTATTCAGCGCTCAGACCATCTTTACAAGGAGGTTGTGGCCTTTAGTTTGCAGTTTGTCTGTTTCCAAATATCTGAGGATAATATTCACCTATACCTCTACCCATATGTCTCTCCTCCTGTCTCCACTCCTGTCAAATCATAATTGGGTCCTCTCTCTCTCCCTCACCAATGCTGTCTTAATTAAACAGCAACAGAACACAGAAATCTACAAGGTTGCATATCTGTCCCACAAAACGTCCTCAGCAGCTCATTATGTACCGAGCAACACGGCTATTGAGGCAAGGCCGCAGAGACACGCCGAAGAACAACAGACTCTGTGTGGCCTGGCATTGTGGACCGGCGGTGTTTCGTCAGCATATCTCTACTTCCTCTGACGCTGCAGAAAATGCTCCATGCTATAAAAATCCTACTGTGGTTTTCTAAAGGATATACAACTTATTTTCTCATTCTACTGTGAATAGATTCATATAGCTTGTACAGCGATGGCAAAGTTGAATACCAACACACCATGGTTTATGAGAAATTGCTGCTCTAGAGGCAGTTCAGAGATGGACAACCAGGTCTGAAGTGAATGTCCTACTGAGAGACTGAGGGACCTGAACCTTTTTACCCTGGAACAGAGGAGACTACGTGGGGACTTGATTCAAGTCTTTAAAATCATGAAAGGCATCGACCACATCAAACCAGAGGAGCTTTTCCAGATCAGCAGGGACACACGCACCCGGGGACACAAATGGAAATTGGGCTTCAAGGCATTCAAGACAGAAAACAGGAGACACTTCTTCACACAGAGAGGCGTCACAATCTGAACAAACTCCCCAGCGATGTGGCTGAAGAGACAATGTGGGAACATTCAGAAACAGACTGGATAGGATCCTTGATCACTTAGTTATTAATGGACACCAAACAAGCATGACGTGGCGAATGGCCTCCTCTCGACTGGACACTGTCTTATGAACTGAACTGCTTGTCTGAGTCATTCACACATGCGGTACACTGTGACCGGATGTTGCCGACCCATCGAGCACCTGTGCTGTTCTTCCACAGTAAATAAAGCAGTGTTTGTTTATGTGAAGGCCTGTTTCTGTGCTTCTTACTGGCCTTTCACCCCGGCATCTTGAAGAAGGGCAGGTTGTGACTTTATTACTGTTCATTCAGAAGAGCACAACTGTGTGAGAAGTTGTCATGGCTTATCATCGAGATTAATTGGACGATTAGAGAGATTTTTAAACATCTGTGAGTGTTTCTCTGCTGCGTGATGGCAGGTGTGTACCTAATGACTGGAAGAGATGAAGGCGCCCCCACGCTAAGAGAGGGTTCAGCAACATCATGCTGAATAACTAGTAAAATTAATAATAACAGATCTTAATATATAAGCCTGTGCCTTTAATTGAGTCACTATAATGATGATACTACAGTCAGCTGTAGATTCATTCAGGGCCTCCAGTATTCAAAAAGCCTAAGTTGTGTTTAAAGTGCTGACTAGTTTGTTTTTTTAATTTCTTACTCTGGCTGTCACAAATAATTTGTGCATAATTAATAGACGAAGAGGAACAAGCACAACATCAGCAGTCTATGGGTTCCAAAAACACTGAAGTTTGAGGAGCATCTAATTTATTTTTAAACACTTTCATTTGTTTCCTATATGAGGATGTGATTCCAGGCGTTCAATTCCTGTCTCCAAACACCACGAAACAGAGGCTTAAGGACAGTGTCGGCATCATGCATGCTTGACATGAACATGCGGAGAAAGACGAGGATTAAAACGGCTGTTTTTTAACATACATGTATACATACATCATACATTTGAAAATCTTTAATCTTTGTCTTATTCATTTCAAGTTTCAATTCACTGAGAACTCAGCTGACTTTATATACATTTAAAATCATAATATTTGCAGATGAAAATAAGGTTCCTAAGATGTATTTGGAGCAAAAAAAGTTTTACATAAATGTAACAGATAATCTTATAATTGCAAGTTGATAAATAAATACAAAGTTGCTGGATCAGCTGCTAATAATGTGCAAAGGCTGCGCTCTCTGTGTTTGTATAAAGTCTACAGCTCGTCCCACAGTCTGGCGTCCGTCGCTAATCACTTAAGAACTCTGTTTATTTATCATATTTGACGGGCTTTGGGTAGAGTTGTTAATGAGAAGATCTCAGTAAATCGGGCAGGTGCTGGAGCTGAGAACCGGATGCTGCAGGACTTTGGGAAGAGCAAACAGATCAGGGTGTTTGTTCAAAGGCTGTGTTGTGTTCTAAATGATGTTTAAATTAGAATATAAATAAAGTGCTTGATCTTGCCACTGTGGGGAAACCAGAGACAACAAACAGCACGACAAAGAGAGTTCCAGTTTGGTGTCTGTGTCCTCAATCTCCCTCAGTCGAAAGCCTGTTATTTATGTTATTTTATAAGCTTCCCGAATGCAAACGACAACTAAGCTGCAAAACGAATTCACACACTCTGAAATGCCCCTGCAGAAGTTGTAGCTGTGGTCTGATCAGATTTGTGACAGCCCTGCGCCTCATTTTGAGACGGTTACATTGGCTCAAGCTGTATCTGACTGTTGCTTATTCCCTCTAGTGGCAAAGCAGGAATATCGCATCACTTATAGACCGGGCTGGGGCTGAGAGCAGTCAATTGGAGTTAAACTGCAGTGTGCGATGCTGAACTACTGATTAAACAACAACACAAACAACAACCCTTTCTACTTTCATACAAATAAATTCACAAGAAACACACGTTTCCACCCTTGTTTTGTCCTTTATACAACTATAGATTAATGGACAACATTGGCATATCTATATTTATTCAGTCACACTTTAAATTAATGGTCAGTATTCCTCATGAATTAACCCATGAATACCTCATGCCCTTCACCTGAGGTCTGATGTTGATCACATGTTTAAGAGGGTTGGGTTAGGGGTCATGTGATCAGCATCAGAACTCAGGTGAAGTGTGTGAGCTATTCATGGGTTAATTCATGAGGAATACTGACCGTTATTCTAAAATGATGACCGGTATATCTATATTTATTTAATGTAATTTGTTAATCTTCAGTTGTATAAAGGAAAAATTTAAATAATATATATGTGTGCTTTTGAAACTGGGACAAAAGTTCTCACCTTTCAGCAGGACAATGACCCGTAGCAAACAGCAAAAACTACTTGTCCTTGAGTGGCCCAGTCAGAGCCCCGACCTAAATACAATCGAATGTTTGTGGCGTGACTTGAAGACTGCTGTCCATCGACGCTCCCCAAGGAGGCTGACAGAGCTGGAACAGTTCTGTAATGAAGAATGGTCACAAATATTACACAACTAAAACTTTTTTCGTTCAAAATCATTGAAATGCATGAAACTCTGAGGCATGGACACAACAAAATGTGAAAAAAGTTAATCCTTCTGTACCTGTCCAATTGTACCTTGTGCTCATTCATATTCCATCATCAGTGTTCAGTTTTATGGTACGTACACGATGAACTACAGTGTTGAGGAGCGTTGACCTTCAATGCCAGCGTTTAACACATTTCCTCTCTGTCGGCCGTGTCTAGTCTGCGCTGTAACAGTATATCTCCTGGCGCTTTCCGTCACAGTCTTGTAGTAAAATTTCTTCATGAGTTCATGTTTTATTCTCGCTGTCCGTCATCCCGTTCCTCTCGCTTGTTCGGCACTGAAAGAGATGATCTGACATCCAACTCGTGCCCATTAGTCATGCGGCAGCCCTGTGTCTTTCACAAGGCCACACAGGAGCCGCTGGGGTTTCGACAATTAGGCCCAGGAGACCCGAATCCCTGCGGCTCTGACTGGAATACCGACACACTGCAGAGGAGCTGTTTCAGGTGAAGGTATCCTCCTGACTCGGCCGGTTTCAGGGCTGCTCTGTGTGGAGGGTCATGAATGGAAGCAGAAGGAATGCAGTGAGAACCGGTTTAATGAATTCATTATTATTATTATTATTATTATTATTATTATTTATTTATTTAAATTATTATTAGCAGCAGTAGTAGAAGCAGCAATATACACCGATCAGCCATAACATTATGACCACCTGCCTAAATCTTGTGTGGGTCCCAAAACAGCCCTGACCCGTCGAGGCATGGACTCCACTAGACCTCTGAAGGTGTGCTGTGGTATCTGACACCAAGACGTTAGCAGCAGATCCTATAAGTCCTGTAAGTTGCGAGGTGGGGCCTCCATGGATCGGACTTGTTTGTCCTGCACATCCCACAGATGCTCCATTGGATTGAGATCTGGGGAATTTGGAGGCCAAGTCAACAACTTGAACTTGTGATTCATCAGACCAGGCCACCTTCTTCCATTGCTCCGTGGTCCAGTTCTGATGCTCACGTGCCCATTGTAGGCGCTTTCAGCAATGGACAGGGGTCAGCATGGGCACCTTGACTGGTCTGCGGCTACGCAGCCCCATATGCAACAAACTGCGACGCACTGTGTGTTCTGACAGCTTTCTATCAGAACCAGCATTCACTTTTTCAGCAATTTGAGCTACAGTAGTTCGTCTGCTGGATCGGACCACACGGGCCAGCCTTCGCTCCCCACGTGCATCAGTGAGCCTTGGCCGCCCATGACCCTGTCGCCAGTTCAGCGCTTTTCCTTCTTTGTACACTTTTGATAGGTACTGACCACTGCAGACCGGGAACACCCCACAAGAGCTGCAGTTTTGGAGATGCTCTGACCCAGTCGTCTAGCCATCACAATGTGGTCCTTGTCAAAGTCGCTCAGATCCTTATGCTTGCCCATTTTTCCTGCTTCTAACACATCAACTTTGAGGACAAAATGTTCACTTGCTTCCTAATATATCCCACCCACTGACAGGTGCCATGATCACGAGATTATCAGTGTCATTCACTTCACCTGTCAGGTCATAATGTTATGGCTGATCGGTGTAAGTAGTAGTTGTAGCAGTAGTATTAGTAGCAGCAGTAGTATTGGCAGTAGTAGTAGGAAGTAGTTGTAGCAGTAGTAGTTTTGGCAGTAGTAGTAGTTGTAGCAGCAGTAGTTTTAGAAGTAGTATAAGTAGTGTGTTTAATTCCTGGTTGTAGTGCCAAGCAGCCCATTTCACCGCAGCGTCAGTGTGAGTAAGAGTTTGGTATAACTTTACTCTTGGGCGTGAGCAGCATCAACACAGCCTGAGACAAAGGGGGTCCTCCTCTAAACCGTCCCCTGGTCAAACACGCCGTCCTCTGTCCTCAGTGCAGTCAGTCAGTGGATTTGTCTTGTCAACAGAACTGCAAGCCCAGCTGTCCAACCGAGCCGGGCTGAGGAAGGAGCCGTGAGGAGGAGTGTGTGGTTTATGTGTTACTAACCGGTTACTAATTCTCTGTATCTCTAACTGCCCTTCGCCCCTGCCCTCGTCACAATGAAGACCGAGGCAGAGGCAGTTTTGCAGGAGAGCAGTTTTTAATCACAGCGCCCAGCCCTTTAATGTCCCTTGTTTCAGGTAATTTCCATGATACATAGGAGATCCTTTCCACGCTAGAAGACTCTCTCTACATCAGCTGTGAATTTTTTGTCTAATATAATATAATATAATATAATGTCATGCATATTCTGTACAATAATATATTTTGTGGTTTACATTACTGATTACTAATAACTGAACAAAGGGTAAGCAAATATATATGTTTAAAAAAGAACAGACCCAGAATTAATTCACTTTGAACTGCAGTCGTTCATACCCTTAAACAGTGCGTGTTGTTGGTAGGTTTATGCGTGTGTAATAAAGTGCACGTTTTAATTAGATAATGATTTCTCAAGAGGAAATTGCAAGATTATGCGAGTGCTAATTGTGCTTAAATGTTAGCAAAATGATACAAAGCGCTATTACACTGTTTAGTGTGAAATCCTGTTATTCTCTCGGCGTCGCTTTGTCGCACAGCAGCGTGCGCCGGCCTGGGCAGGTGTGGAGGGGAGGCCGTTCGGAAAGCTTCTTGAGTTTCTACAGGTTTAGCTGAAAACAACATGTATTATAAGAATGATATTGTTAAGGAAATACAACAAAAAGAATGTATTTCTTTTGAGCTCAAGGGCTTCTGAAAAACAAGACATAAGAAATATTTCCAGCTCAATTTCTTCTTCTCCTTCCCCTTCTCCTTCATCATCTTCTCCATCTCCTTCTTACTCGCTTCTTCTTCTCCATCTTCTTACCAGCTGCTGCTGCTGCTTCTTGTCCTTCTTCTGACCTGCTTCTTCTTCTGACCTGCTTCTTGTTCTTCTTCCTGGGGATGTGTGCTCAACTGGCCGAGGTATATTTATGAATTGTGCGTTTAGTTTTCTGTTCCTGCTTTGCACTACGAAAAGGCATTTCAAATAAAGTGCTGTGACTCCTCTAATTTCCCCCCAGAGCATTGTGTTGCAGCCCGAGTCTGCGCTGAACGCAGGGTTGAGCCTCATTATCGCAACATAATCTTAAATGGTGTTGAGGCAGCAAAGCCAGATCATGTTAGCAACTCACTGTCCATTTCCGCTCCACGCTGCTGATTAGTCTTAGTTATTATTAATCAGGTGGCACATTTCCTGATTTAGTTACTCTAAGTGGTGTAATCAAAGTTAAGTTTCTGGAAGACGGGCAGAGTCCCCACTCTGGCGAAGATCCACAGATAATGACCTTCTCCGCTCCTTTCAGACTTGCTTCAGCGCTGACCTGGATTTCGTTGTGTCCCGTTTCTAAAATTGCTTTCGATATCCCAGCTGCAGAAGGTCGTGAAGTGAGGGATCAGTCAACGTGATGCATATGATCAATTATAAAAAAATGTAAAAACCCATCTTCTTGAGGAAAAGGTGTGTTACACAGTGTACAGGACAGGCTATTACAGCTCTCACCAATTCACCAAAAAATGACATTAGAAAAGAGCCAGGATGTTCTACCTCGGTTTAACTTCCGAAGCTGTATATTGATTGCATTTAAACAACTGAAATCTTTCTTATTAGGTCTCAGGACTTGCCTGCTAACATATCGTTAACAGTAGGTATTAAGATAAGGAACGAACAGAGACTGGTCTTGAGTAACATTGAAACTGACGTTAATTTTAATGGATTTGAACTCGGTCCTGTGGGTGATTTTGGGGGGTTCTCTCCCTCACCTGTGACCCAGCGATTGGAAATGATGCACCACCAATTAACCATGATGGAGTCTTGCTTCCTGTTGAGACAGTAGGGCCACTGTGTCATCATGGCAGCCCCTGCGCTGCCCGTTCTGCCCTGCTGGGCAGTGCCAAGGTCAAGGTGCGGAAAGGCACGGCAGAGAAACGCTGGAGGTTGGCACTGCGCAAGATTAACACGCAGGGAAAAAGGTGTGAGGAAAATGCATTACCATAATGCAGCTTTTAGGAGGTATTACCTGACAGCTTTAATAATCAAGGGAAGGCCTTAATTGATGGCACTTCATTAGCATAATGAGTGGAAGCTGGGAAAAGAGAGTCCCATAGTAATTAATCAACCAAAGCGCACACTGCCTCGATCTCCCAGACAGAGCCTCTTCCCATTACTCATGAGGATGGAGATAAAATGTGTGTAAAAATGAGGTCTGTGATGGGTTTCTCAATGCAGGATATATGATTAAGTTTCTATCTGGAGGTGGCAAGTGAAAGCAATCCAAGCTGACGAACGGTGCCGGTTTTCTCCAGTCTAAAATAAATCAGTGTGGCAAACAATGGTAATTTCCAAATAAAAACAGAAACCTGAAGTACGGTGTATTTACACGGCAGGTTTTTGTCTTTTTGTTTGTTTGTTTAGGATGCAGTACAGTATCCAGCTGCCCCCACGTCCCACAGGTGCACAGTGAAGTGTGGCATTTTCTGTGACTGCAGCAGCAAGATCGTCGCTCCGGCCTCAAGACGCTGCACCCTGTGAGAGGAAAAACTCAAACAAGGCAAACAAGTTAACCGATTAAAACACGCCTCGCTTTTCAGAATGTTTATTATGTACCAGGAGAAGCCTTTTGTTCTTAAACAAGTCTTAATGACATCCAGCTGAGACTGCCATGGCAGCAGCCGAACTCTCCTGCAAAAGAGCCCGACCTCTGGGAGCCACAGGCATCGCTAATCAGCATCGCTACCTCAGGGACACGGGGGCGTATGTTCACCACGCACTAGATTAAAGCAAATGCGCGTGTATTTCGAGTATGCCATCTTTAAGCATGCCGTTTGATCGTTTAATTAATACCATGTATTAAGAGCTTTACTCCACAGTCACTTGTGGGGCCCACCTCTAAAAGTGTGGAGTGCAGCCCTGAAATGTGTCGAGACTTTGCAACTCTGAGGAGAGGTATGAGGTTATAAATAGCGGATTGAGCCATTAGCATAATTTATACTCGACCACAACAGGAATGTGCATCAGGCATCGCAGGAACGCTGTGTTAATTACGAATATACACAGAGCCAAGACAGGCCGGTGATGTGAGTGGATTATTTCAGCGCACGTACCTCACAATCTCTGTAATGAAGAGAAAACGAGTCCAATCAACGCAGCCCTTTTAAAAATGCCACCCACACCCTGCCAGGCTCCCGCCCTGCCCACAGAACAAATGTGTAATTAATGATCTCATTAATAAGTCACAAAATATGATTAAAAGAAAATCGAGAAATTAAAAGACGCAATTAAAAATAACTAACCTTTACCAGTGTCTCTAGGCGGTCGTGGAAATGACAAATTCTGCGGCAAACTGAAGCGCGGCTCCCGGCACTGGGGGTTGGAGGGGCAGGCGGCCCACGGACATGTGAAATGGTACAAAACTCTCCCTGTGAAGCATGTGAAACTCTCCCTGGGCCAGGTTCCTGATTTGATTTTGAATACTGGTCAACCAATAATCATATTTAATCAAGAATGCACCTCAAGCTGATTTATGTAGAAGTGATGCCACTGTGGAAATCCTGAATCTTACCCTTCAATACTCTTAAAAACAGGAGCACTGGTATCCTGGGCGCTTTACGATCTATATCCTTATTTCTGTGTTCATTTATTCCTTTTTTACCCTGAGGACTTGGAGACCCTGTTCTTCCCAATAGGGGGCTCACTGCGCACATTGAAATAAGCCACCATTAATGGTATAGATACACAAACTTATGATATATCTGTACCACTGTATCTTATGCATATGTGCTCTCCCTAGAAACAGCGGTTACTGTAGGATCACTGCAGTGCTGTGAGGAGCAGACAATAAATAATAAGACAGTAAGACCCCCAGAAATTGCACACACACACACACACACACACACACATATAGCAGAAGTAACAGTTCCTGGGATGGAAAACAAAACCCAGCAGCCAGGAATACCACTCAGACTTGCTGTGGTGACAGGTGTGATCAAAAGGACAAGCTCTCAATTGTAAAACACCATGAGCCGCACAACTGCTGTTTCCCACAATGCAACAGTCCAGCAGGTGTGATTGCGTCACCCGTCAGCCTTTGTTAAGAGAGATCGAGGAGACCCCCACAACCTGCGCAATATCATCAAGAAATTAACTTTGAGCTATTTGTTGAATCTCTTCATAAGATCTTTCTTTTTCTGCTGTACAATTATCCAACGCCGATTCTTTTGTATAAAAGTGAAGGAGTACCATAAGAAGTGACCGCCAATTTCAAAACGGATGATTCTGATTCTCATAAATCATATTGCACAGTGAACGAGTATCATACAGAGTACCCATCATTACTTCTAAAGTTCAAACCACACAGAAACATTTTTATTATGATTAATTCAACCCAACAACTCAGTGTGCGTCTGATATTTTGGTCAGATGAAGCACAAATAACAGATTGTCACATCCATAATACATGACTCTCTCAGAACTGGTAAGTAGAAAAAACGTTTCCAGCCACAAAGCCCCCTTAATTTGCTTTCGGCGCTCATTTCAACACACACTGTACTCTGTGTTATGATATATCGCAAACTTCATTTGGCATTCACCCGGAATGAGTCAGCCATCCTTCAGAGCGGCCAAATTGAGCGTCTCATTTCCGAAGGCTGCTCGGAGCGATATTAGCATTCCTCCCTTCCGCACAATCCCTCCTCCATCTCCCCCACACACATCACCAACACCAGCAGAGGCTCTGCAACGCGGGTCCCCCCCACCCCGGCCACGGCAGACTTCACATCCACAACAAAGACCTCGTTATCGAGCTGAAACCGAAAGCTGCCGTTTGCTCGTGAAAGTTGTGACGGTTAGATCCGTCTGAAATAAGCCGACCATCTCGTAAGCAAGTATAAATGGAAATAATTAACATTTTTACAGTAACATCCATCATATTGAGCACAGGAATACTGTATGAGTTGTGGCAATTTCCACTTGTTTTCTCAAGATTAGAGGCGGTTTCATTTTGTTGTTGTTTTGTCTCCAGTGAAGTCATATGGATTTGCCAAACTGTTTACCATAACGAGACGAAATGAATTGTAATAATTTGAAAACAAACACACACACACACACACACACACACGCGCGCACACACACACAAACGATCAAACAAACACAGAGCATGATGGGATGGATATGAACACGCCTTCGGATCATTGTTGGATCTATTTTTCAGCCCGGCTGGGGAAAAAAGTTAATTTCAGCTTCACATCTGTCTTTTAATGAAGTTGCAAACAGTATGGATTATTTCAGAAAAGAGAATCAAATAATGGATACTGAAAAGAAATAAAACCTATATATAGTCATTAAGAATAAATGAACCGCTTTTTATCAGTACGGCGATCTCTACCAGTCTAGAGTGAATACTAATTTTGTGCCAGGGTGTCTGCCTGTTACAGATAAGATTAATTTATCACCGTGTTCTTCTGAAAGTGTCACGCTGAGCTTCTGAGGACTTTCCACTGGTGATTTTGTGCCAAAGTCTTCGAAACGTTAATTTCCATTTCTGAAGTCTTTTAAAAATATATCCTCCAGTCAGTCTGTGCATTTTAGAAAGTCTGAAGTTTCTTTAATCAATGCCAGACACTGAAATAGAAATATAATCTTAATTGCACTGTCTATAATTGGGTTTTCACAAAATATCCATTCATTTTATTAAAGTAGTCATGTGAGGGTGTGCAATCGTAATTAGACATTAATCGGACATTTTATATTAGGACAGTTGTTTCTCTCATGTTGGCCCAGGTTGTCAGTCAGAGTTTATAGGTTGACCGTTGATTCCTTTCGAAATCCAAGGCCTGGTTCTGCACACGTCCCTGTATTTAGTGCGTCGTCACATACGGGACGGGCCGACACTGCCGCACAACTGCCCTCGACACCGCTGTGTAACTGAGGCAAGTCAGGGACGCCTCTTGAGCAGATATTTAGTTTCGGAAGCCTGAAAGTTATTGGCGTGCAACTCGGTGCATCCCTCCCATTCTCCGGCACAGTACAGTACATTGGAACAATTTATTTTGTATTTTGGGTGCTATCCCAGTGTCGGTAAAAAACAAAAACAATAAGATGTCCCTGCAGGCGCCTCCTTCCCCCCTTCAACCACAACCCACACACACACACAGCAGAAACCCTCATTCGGCTCCAGACCGCTCGGCCCGTTACAATTCTCCTCACAGTCTAAATAGCCACATGCTATCCCTGATTTGACAGCAGCACATAAGTTTGATTAATAGACTGGCATTTGTGCCTACCTGTAATCAACATTGCTTAAAGGCTATAATGAGATTGTCTCAGTAAACATGAAATATATGCATATTAAATGAAGGACCACACAACGGGGGGCTCTTGTACTCCTCCTGCTTTTTAATGTGTGCGTGTGTGTATTTAACAGATATGTGTTTGCTGATCCACTTTCACTCTTACAAGGAGAATTTCTCAAATACCTTTTCCCCCCTAAAACAAAACACTGAGATTTAGTTTTTTATTCGTACAACGTGAAATCCCTCAAGAAAAAATTACGAAATAAATAAATACTGCAGTAAGGAAAGTACTGTTGAAGGGTATTCGCTCCGGACTCCGGAACGGGAGTCTCTCGATGAGGTCTCGCCTTCTCCTCATCGTTATCCTGTCGACGCGTCCCGGTGGAGCAGACTTCTCCACCCTGCGTCTCAATCCTGCCTGACATACTGAACCCCATAAGCCTGTACAGGAGCTAATTAGTGCTCTCAGAGGAGATTGAATAACTGCTGTGTGACATGCCTTTATCTAACCAGGTACATCTCCGTGTGCAAAAGGATTTGTGTGTGTGTGTGTGTGTGTGTGTGTGTGTGTGTGCGTAAATGTGTGACATTTTCAGTGCGTGCTTTTGCAAAACAGGGTGGGGGAAATCTTTGATGTGCCACTCAGATATTTGTTGTGTTTCAATAAATAATCATCAGACTGACAAGGAAACAACACAGTGGACTCATCGCAGGTTCACAATGTCCACAGGTCGAGGAGAACAGACAACTTTACATGGCAAACAAAAGGAGGGAAACTTGAACCAGTCTGATAGGAGACTGAAAATACTTTCAAACACACATTTTGGAAGCAAATCATGTAGGTACCCAGTGAAAGAACCACAGACATTAATCTACAGGAGATGATGCAATGAGACACTTAACAAACAAAGTCTTGCAATGGAGCCATATTGAGGTAAAGAAGGAATGACAGACACATTTTACCGCACATGGGCCCCTCGAGAGCCGCTGTCAGGACGGTGGTGTGGAGATGGAAAGTATTTCCAGCCAGAACTCTTCACACCTTCCCCCGCACGCTGGTGTTTTTAGGTGGCCATGTGTGTAAATTTCGGTCTTTGTTCGGTTTATAGTACTGCATAATTAATGTGTAACAGGGACAAGTACATGATTCAGTTTCCCCTTGCCTTCCTGATTGGTATTTAAAGAAGACAATCTCAACAGCAGATGTTTCCTCACAGTAAATGTGCTTTGCCCCCTAGTGTTTACAGCTCTGCCTGATTACAGCGCCCCGTTTCCAGGGCTGCATTAGGTTCGGGTTCACAGTAATTTGTCAGCTGGTTTCTAAGGATTACAAGATGTTGCTCTGTGTTATGACTCTTTGGTTACTATAAAATCTCTGCGGTGTGTTTCAGTATGTACCCAAAATACTACTACTACTAGAGGCGGCAGAATTAGTGGTTGACTTAGTAACAGCATAGTGAAAACACTACTAACTACTTGTATGAATCGTTTGTTTGTGGTTCTGTTTAAAAATGTATCAGATTACTTTGTTGTCTTGTTTGTTTGTTTGTGTCACATCAGACAGATTTGTGTGCGTTCCCTTCATCTTGCCAAACAAATGCTCCCGCTGTCAAGACTTTGCATTAACTGTCCCTGTGATGATCCGACAGCTTCCATCACAGGGAAGAAACGCCTTGTATTCTGGTTCAGAGGAAACTATAATTGACTGGATCCGCTGTGTTGCATGTTTCGCACAAAGACGCATGGAAGCAGTCCTGTTTGGGCTTCCAGCGGCAATGAAACAAAGGCTGGAGATTCCCAGACTGCACTGCTTCAATAAGTACCGCTCCCTTAATAAACCCAGGCTGTTAGGATGCTTGTGATTCCCATCTAGTCTCTTAAAACACACTCCAAAGTGCATCAGCTTCCATCAGTTCACTTCTGCATTTTATTTGTCTTGATAAAGCCTTTATTCAGGCTTCAGGTGTGTATTTTGAAAGATAAACTGGTATCATGCCTAAAGTCAGCACAAACCTTTTAAGAAAGAAGAAACCTTATCCTTTCACTAAGCAGCAGCTGACAGAAATATGTAAATAAGATAAACGAAGAAGCACATATTTTTATTGCAATAAAATTAGGTGTCAGTGTTAATATAACAAGTCAACAATTAGCAAGTCAGACTCCATACGACCACATTTAATTCCGGTAAAAGTGGTATTTTTTGACATCACTCCAATTAATTTACTGCAGTTATTCGCAGTTTGCCACACAGTGTTATATTTGTGCCCTGTATTGTCTTTGATCACAAAACACATATTTCCTTCATGCAGAGAAAGGCACAAATTGCAAAATCTACAGAAAGAAATTCCGCAAGATATTAGAACATAAGAAAGTGTCCAATCGAGAGGAGGCCATTCGCCCCATCGTGGTCGTTTGGTGTCCATTAATAACTAAGTGATCAAGGATCCTATCCAGTCTGTTTTTGAATGTTCCCAAATTGTCTCTTCAGCCACATCGCTGGGGAGTTTGTTCAGATTGTGACGCCTCTCTGTGTGAAGAAGTGTCTCCTGTTTTCTGTCTTGAATGCCTTGAAGCCCAATTTCCATTTGTGTCCCCGGGTGCGTGTGTCCCTGCTGATCTGGAAAAGCTCCTCTGGTTTGATGTGGTCGATGCCTTTCATGATTTTGAAGACTTGGATCAAGTCCTCATGTAGTCTCCTCTGTTCCAGGGTGAAAAGGTTCAGGTCCTCAGTCTCTCAGTAGGACATTCCCTTCAGACCTGGAATAAGTCTGGTTGCTCTCCTCTGAACTGCCTCTAAAGCAGCGATATCTTTCTTGAAGTGTGGAGCCCAGAACTGTCCACAGTATCCAGATGAGGTATATAACATACAGACTTGCAGTGTTAACACACATTCTCACACAAGAGTTACTTGTCTTAATGATAAAATCCAGTTTGTGGTGTTTAATGATTCCATCGCCATTTCAATTTGAAAATAATTTAAGGATTATATTCTCCAGCACGAAATCCCCAGTAAAATAAACAAATTAATTAATAGTTATATAGTGACACAGAGCGGAGTGTGGGATGCAATGGCAGAAATATAAAGGGAATAGCTCCTCACCACATCTGCCCGCATTCTCCACCACACGTCGAGGGGGCGTAGGACAGATGTTTCCTGGCACGCATCTTAAATGCCGCGGTTGGGGAGAGGAAACTGGTTGTTTTGCCGGGCGATCTCGTAGCCATTGTCCGTAAGCAGTAATTGGATTCGGTAGCAGGTCCAAGGTCAAGTACCCGAAGCGGATTGTCAGACAGGACAGGGCAAACACAAGAAAACCTTTTCAGTACAATGCATGTTCAGTTACAAGTTTGTTTGAAACTGGAGACACAGAGCTTTCAAAAAATGACTTTCTAGCCTGTGCTGCATCATAGAGCACTCAAGACACTTCTCAGTTAAAGGGGCAAATGTGCATATGTTTGCTTTTGTTTTCGGTCAGCTGGGGATGGGTGGTGTAGGTGCAAGTGGTGGGTAGCATTAAAAAGCTTATATTCTCAGCTTTCCAGCAATACCAGAAACTTCTGTTTACCTAAACCCCATTGGGGGGGAGTGAAATTTTTCAGTCCTGTGATTGGCGAGTCCACTTCACTGCACTGACTGAAGCTGACAGGCAACACATCTCAGGCAATCGGATTCAATAGGTTCTGAAAGGGCGGGCTTAGACATTTCAAACCTCTCTCCTGAAATCCACATTTCTCTCATGATTAAATTGAGCTATCATGTCTAATTTGACAATCGAAGGAACTGATATTCTGCTTTTCCTGCTTTTTGCTGCAGTCTTTAGAATAACTGTTAGCAAGCCATGATCACTATATTTCACTTTATGATTAAGGCAATATGAAATGGAAAAAGTCACATTTAAATGCATCAAAATGTCCCAGTGAAACAGTCCAAGGGGGTGAACGCTTCCTATAGCCACTGTATATGGTAATTCCCTGCACAGCAGCGAGGGGATCCGGGTCACTGCACACCTACAGCAGAGACCTGGAGACCCAAGACTGATCGTATTTAAGTGAAAAGAAAATGCACAGCGAATTCCCTCCCACATAACTGCCTGTTGGGAAAACAGCCCCTGATTCCAATGCTGAGGTCTGGTGATGAAGGAGGAGGGGATTAGTGGTGGCTCGTCTTGGTGACAGGTGTCCAGTGAGGGACATACAGGGACTTTGTGATTGTGAGAATGGAGACCCACATCCTCCCAGTACCAGAGCAGGGAAGATACCAATTTATTCTCTTATTTATTTTATAAGCTCTTTATAGGTCCAGATTACTACTACTACTCCAATGCTACTTAATTCAGACTTTCATAGCAATTAATTCAGTGACCCAGTGTGCAAACCCTCATGATGATAAAGATGTCATTCTTTACAGAATCAAACTTTTCATTGTTATAATTAGTAGTAGTAGTTTGCATGTGAGAATATGCTGAGTTATGTTCTCTTCCAAGATATTTATTCTGTTAATTATTATTATTTGCACAATCACTAACTCCTCCCACAGTCCTTGAGTTGCATATATCAAATTTTTATATATCAACAGTGACACATGTTGCTTTTTTACTGGATATAATAAATCATTAAGACATCATGACCTCCTTCCAGCGATTACTCAAGACGCGTCTTTTCAGACTGTACTTGTAATTTAGTCTTTCATTCTCCTGTAAGATTGCACAACGTTTTGTCATACTCTTGGCTTTGCATTACTTGCACTTGTATTGTTTATTTTGATTTCCCCCATGCTCTCTTTCCTTCAGCTCTTAATTTTGACTTCACACTTATCAGCACTTATCAGCTTTTACAATCTAGGATGTAAGACCTTATATATTGTTTACTGTATATGTCGTATACACTTGTGTAAATTGGAGTTTGTAAAATGTATTATGCCTTGAACTACACTGTATTATTGCACTTTGTATTGCTGTTATATTTTGTAAGTTGCCCTGGACAAGGGCATCTGCCTAGAAATAAATTATTATTATTATTCACGTATATTCTTTCAAAAAGTCAAATGCCATTGAAAACAAGGTGGAACGTTCAGCGACCCCCTCTGCTCACAATAATCATTATGTTTCTAAAACATTAAGTTTGAATGGCTAATGTTAAACACGGTATAGAGAAGGAATGCTAATCGGTTGACCTGATCTGCTGCTATACTCTGCCATGCGGCCGTGGGCTTCCTCTTCTCATCTTCTCAGCAGCGCTTCACAAATGGATGGAAGAGTCCTACAGCTGTCGTTTCGTCTCTTTGGGGAGTGCTTGGTATCTGAGGCGTCCAGAGAGGACAGCCGTCTCTTCAACCCTCCTCCTTGTCCTTGCTTTTTAATGTACCACCTCAGCTGGTCACTTCATACTTTCCTCGAATTGATTTCTTCACAATATATAAACCCTCAGCCTGGAGTCCACCGCAGGAACCGTCCCAACAAAGATGACAGGCCATCTGTCCGCCCTGCTCTCCTTCGGCTTTCCCAGCTCAGGGGTCCAGGGACCCTCACTGGTCTCAAATAACTGTAAACACTCTGCAAATACACATCCAGAGTCTCCCACACGCTGCGGGGGATGGGTGTAGCACAGTGGCTCTGTAAATAGCTCGAGTGTTCATTCACATTACTTTTACTCTTTAGGGTACAATATACATTACATTTATTTTAAGACTCTGATGAAAACTCACTAAAAGATCTGCAGCGTCTCATGCTATGAGAATATCAACAAAGTCATCGACCAAGGGAAACTGAACACCATGCGGTTAATGAGTGGATAATCTTGCAGACTTAACAGAAACGTGTATATTTAGAGAATCCAGAGGTCTCAGTGAGGGGACTAGCTGTTCAAACCTAATAGAAAAGTTTAGATTGGTAATATACATTATGACTGACCTAGAATAATAATTCCTGTACATGCAGTGCTCAACACATGACACAAAATGCTGCGGTTTCAGTTTTACGTCATACAGTGCAGAATCCAAGATTTTCTCTTTGCTGATGATAATATCGAAAAACTAAAACCAACACAGTCCACCCTTCTCCACTGATGCAGTGACTTCACCACAGACTACTTAGCAAAAGGAGATGGACAGGTATGAGCTGGATGTATGTAATCATGTGTGCAGAAGGGAGTTTTGTGTCATTCTCCCACTACAGAGACTGAGTGTGACCTTGTGGTCATGGCAGTCGAAGCATTCACCCAGACTTCCTGAAACTGGAGCCTTAATGCCATAAATCAACATTTTGTGACCCAAACTGTCAGGAGATTAGGCTGGTAATATTCTAACAAAATTGTTACAGGCAACATAATTTCATGGATGGAAGACTATATAAAGACTAATGGGGTCACATTGAGCAAATGGTGCCAAGGAGCCCCCTGTCCTTATCATTCACAAACAACACACAACTCCAGCGCTCTGGCACACAACGGCCTGTGTTCACTACGAGGAGGAGTCCCTTCCCTCGATGTGCTCTGAGAAGTGTAGCTTGAGCCTCATGCATCACTCTGCGGTTTGATGCAACAGTTTACATTATTATCATTTGTCTTTTCTTTCTCCTTCTATCGGTCGCATTGCCTGGTTCCCGTGACTCCTGACCGTCTGCCGTCACTCGTCACAACAAAAACACAAAATGGCACAAACGGCTGCCACCAAATACGGGATTTTATTTTTCCAACCCCTTAGCTCGCCCTTCTGGTAAAGAACTAGAAGCCCAAAACCTTCCTGTTCATCAGCTTCAAAATACAAAATTAAAAACGAGATGGAAGCATTTCAAGAAAGGTACACTACTGACGTCTCTCTCCCTGCCCCCCGGGTCCAGAAACACACTGTTAATAAAATACACGGCAGATTCTTTGAGCGTTTATTCTACTAATATTTGTATAATCGAGATTGAGTTCAGAATAACATCCACCTCCCAAAGGCTAGACTCAATTGATCAGGGACTGAAAAACAGTGCGACGAAGAGCAGGGTTTAAACTGC
Source organism: Amia ocellicauda (assembly GCF_036373705.1). Taxonomy (NCBI): domain Eukaryota; kingdom Metazoa; phylum Chordata; class Actinopteri; order Amiiformes; family Amiidae; genus Amia; species Amia ocellicauda. The sequence goes on along the minus strand of NC_089870.1, from coordinate 22,538,188 downwards.
CTTCCACCTGACATTTGAAAAGACCCAGGAAGGAGCTGGAACATGTGTTCGGAGATCAGATCTAGACCTCGAAGTCTGCCGGCCGCAATCCCTGCAGGATACCGAGGAATACTGCAGCAGTGAAGGTCATTCATCAAGTCTGTGCAACTCGGCCCAAGATACTTTACATACCAGTAAAGGTTTCTGAATAACTTGTTTCCCTTCTGATAAAATGGACGAAACCATCCGTATGGATCTATTACATTCTTGTTGTTGTTTTGACCCTGTCTTTAGGGACACTTAAAAGGATGTAAGCTGATGTTAATTTATTTTAATTCTGTAAGTAACCAGCAACACTGTCATTAGGAGGTTTGTGTGTACGTTGTACCTAATATTATATTCTTAAAAGTGCAGGTAATCTCTTTGTGATCTAAGTTAATGAGCAGCCAGAGTAGTCGGACAAATCTGTGAGTGATGTGTATTGATCACATGTTATTGATCACGTGTGCCTATGCACACACCATAGCATTGTGAAGACATGCACTGCAGGGGTATGTGAACCACGAATCAATTGTGTGAGAGAAGACAAGGTAATACAGAAAGAACTGCTTGTGGACACCGTGATGTAGTTTCATTGTGTCGCCCTGTCGATGTATTTTCATTGTAGGTTAAAAACACTCCACAGTCTTTGAGGATCTTTTGAAGAAGGCATTTTGCTTTAACTCCTATATACAAATATGTCACAAGGAAAGTAATTCACTAGAAACAAACACAGCCACAGTTTTTCTGTCGTGTGCGGAGATTACAGCCACGCTCCCGACCTCGCCTGTCTCTCGCTCCTCCGAGGAAAGTCTGTCTCTGCAAACAGTCGTTCGGAGATGCGTTTAAAATGCAAATTCCAAACAAAGAGATAGTGGAAGTTAATTTCTTTGGTGAGCAAACAAATTGTGAGATAGAACTACGCCAGGAGCATCAATTTAATCCTACGCGGCAGGAATGGCGACACTGCTGTCGGCACAAGCCTGCCCTTGGGCTCAGTGGATCAGCACCATATTCAATACCGTCCAGAAAGACTGGACCACGTGTCATGAATCCAGACTGATACAATCTTGCAAATGAAAATGGCCAATTATAAAAAATATATTGTAAACAAAATGAGTTTGTGTGCATAATTGTGCTGTATTTCAGACGCAGCTCACTGGAACGCCTGGACGATCCCTCAGCCCTTGAATTCAAATATTTTTAAAAAGCGGAAAATATCACAAATGTTTGATGGGTGCACTGGAGTGTATTGGTGTCGTTCCTCTGGGTTCATGTGTTCCCTCTTTGCCATCCGGTCTTACACACAGGACTGAATGAATACACGACCCTAAACTGAGTGTGTGTTCGTCCAAACCCATTCGTTCATCCGACCGTCGAGAAACATTGGTCCCTGTTTCACCTTCCATCTTTATAGGGGGGAAATGGTGTGTGGTGGTATTTACATTGTGGACCTGAACCTCACAGTGTGGAACATAGAAACACAGCATGAATAGCATCACAGCAAGGAGTCGTGGCCATCATCTTGGCCCCATATATAAATGTATAAAACATTAAAAAAGCAGCAATAACTGCGGCCTCCTCCGCACTAGTCCCGGCCGGTGCCCGAGGTTCACTCGGTCAGAAAGCCCCATGTGTGGTTCACATCTCCACAGAGACGACTTCAGGGTCGGTCCCCAGACCTGCAGTGGAGCCGTCCAGGTGCCGAGGCAGCTGCGGAGGAAACGGACGGAGATACTGAAGGAAAGCCAAAGGACAGGGCCGGTCTGCTTCTCGGCCTTCCGCAGATGGCGGCCAGGGGTCCGGCTCTGGAAATAATTGTAATGGCCGGCATTAGGCTTTCCATCACAACAAAGCATTAATGAGTCTGTCAGCCACAGCATCTGTGTGCGATAAACGCCTGAGAGAAACACGCTGACCGGGAGAGTGAGAATTACAGCTCTGTCAGCCGAGCGGCGAGGGCTCCCGGGCCGTCTCTCTCTCGTTTCCTGACCAGGTATTTGATGTGCTAACAGGGCGGCTTTCAAAGCATCTCCCTCTTCCGTCACATCTACTGTATTTTCCTTTTCCAACTTCAGAATCGTTTTCAGCTAATTTCTCTAAATAAAATATTAATAACATTTTGGCACGATCTGCCCCTTTTTTTCACTCGTACAGATACTTTCAGAAGCTCAGACGCAGATTCGGCTTTGAACGAAAAAAGCTTTGAAAATAAACAAATATAAACTTAATTAATCTCTCTCTCACACACACTGTTTTCTCTTACACGCTGTTCAACTTGTACTGTGTAGGTAATTAAAACATGACACCTGGGACACTATAGTTACATTTCCCAAACTCTTGTATATATATATATATATATATGTCTAAGTCCTTTACCATCTGGTTTCTCTGGTTATCCATTTTCTCTTGTTGTTGGAGAAGCGTTGGTTTGTAAGACCTCTTCCTTCTTGCCCAGCAGTTGAAAGCAGCAATAATTTAGTGCTTGCATCCATATAATCCATGTAAATTCCTGTCATGGCTTTTACTTATTTGTTAAGTTATTTATTTACCAGTAAGTATTTACTTTGTATTCTAATTTGGGAGTGTGGATATAGGCAGCCAATTTGAAGAGTGTGGGTTTGCAACATTTGAAATAATTTGCAACCTCTGTTCCAGCTGAGGGGGTGCGGAGAGTTTTAATGATCTTATTAAATGTTATTGGTAAGACCACATAAAACCACACTCACCTTCAAGTCATTGTATTCATGGAATTGTCTTAAACAGTGTTTTTTTTATATCAGGAGCTAATTCTTCACAAGAATACTCTCTTTATTCAGCATCTTTGGCAAGCAGCGATTTGAACCTATAAAACTGGACAGGGACTGGAACCTGTTGGACTTCAAGACGAGAGGAAAGAGTCAGCATCTGTTTGGGGTGTACAGGAGCTGTGGCCCACGATTCCTCCCTCACAGAACGGATCAGGACCACGGCAGTAACTGTGTATAGAGACGCCAGGCATATCTTGTCTCTCTGTCTCTCTGTATTGGACCTGTGCACCTGCTCATTGAGGTGTTTGACTCCAGCTTCCTTTACTCACAGAGACACAGCCGTTGTGTAGTGCAAGCGTTTTTTTTTTATTATCCTTAATTACACATGGACTCTGCTTTGTTACAGAGCTCCGCCAGTTTGTGACGTTTTGTTTGAAGACACACAAGTAGCCGCTGATTGTGTGGCCGTGTGTATTTATGTGCTGAAGCCGTGGGTCCAGATGTGGAGAACCTAACGGCGCTCGGCCACTGCGGCTTTTCCCTCCCAGCCTTTACTCCCCCAGTGTCTTGACAGAGTCACGGCTAAATGAGCGCATTGGCAGCACGCTGTATTGCGATCGCAAAGGTTATCTGTGTAATTAATATACTGTATCCGAAGTGATAATATTGCTCCGATGATGGGATGAAAAGAGGAGAATAAACATTGTTTGACACTGCTGTAATGAAACCAAGGAATTTCTACATGAAGAGGTTTTAATTCCAATAAGGATTCCCGGTGAAAAGAAGTTATTTATATGATTCTGTCTCCTTTACAAAGGGAAGAAGGGGAAAAAACTGATTTCCGATCCAAGAACACAGAGAAATATAGGGATATAATGGCTGTGTCTCCGTCAAGTGTCCTACAGCTTGCCGGCATGCATACAATCGCCGCGTAATGAAGCAATTTACATTCACAACCAGACCTGACTTTGTGCACACATAGCTTTGAAATCTCTGAGCTGTTGTTTTATTTAATCAAAGGAAATTTACACATGAATACAGCAATAGAGGTATCGCCCCCCCGCCCAGCTGTTGTGGGCCCAGGGTCTCCGTCTGATGGCTGATTGAATACTTTTTTTGGTGCGAGATGGGCTTCTGTATTATTCTTGTATTTATCTTCTTTTAGCATTTGTTGTTCTCCCGTCACCTTCAAGCCTCTTCAAGGTCTGATCGGCTGTAATCCCATTCCGAGGCCTCTTAATAGTTTGTACCTGCTCCCTCGGTCCCAGGCCTCGCAGTGATGGGAGACCAGTGATGGATTTCTGACGTTTCATGCGCCGCAGTAAAGCTCTTCGGGGAGAACTATAAAACAGGAGAGAAGAGTGATAAAAAAACGAAAAAGCCAGGCAACAGGCTGGTTGAGCTGCTGCCGTCGCTGTTGCCGTTTCTTTCGGTTTGGCTGGTTGGGTGTTTTGGTGGCCGTCGTGTGTGCGCTGTTGGCATCCTATGCTGATAACCGAGGACTGAGTATTATTATATGATATCTGATCACAATGCTGAAGTCCTAATTACCAAAAATGTCAGCTCCGCAGTGTGGCCGGTGTGATTTCACCCCTCTAAGCCACACGTCCTGACAGCAGTTTAATGGCTCCAAGGCCGCCACTGACAGAACTCATTACAGTTTCGTATTACAGCGCCCGGCACAAGCAACCCACGTCCCCCAGCTCATTTTTTTTGTATTCACCTCAGCACACGGATGCCTATTAAATCAGGTCTAGCACATAATAGGAAAAACAGGAATCAGATAGCAGAAAATGCACTCCATTTATATATGTGTATGTGTGTGAGAGAGAGAGAGAGAGAGAGTGAGTGTTTGCATTCCTCCATGTCAGCGATTTATCTCCGAAGGAACTCTTTATTTTTTGTGTGTGAGTCTCCCGGAAAATGCATGAAAGAAAAATAAAGCAGGGCTGTGCGAGAAACAGCTGCCTTTACTCTCACATCGCATGAGCGTTGAGGTAATTTGTTAGTCTGGCCAAACTGGAATATGTCTCCTGGAAGCCACGGCTGAAATTATGAATGCAAACGATTGCATTTCAACACTGTGGCTGCAGGAACAGCTGAGGACGACCTGTAAAATACTGCAGCCTTGAAGGAGCTGAGTTACTCGTCACTGTGTGGATTTCCACGGCTCCTCCAGGTTTTAAATATGATTCATCCACATGTAAATACTCTAGTTCTGCGTGTATGAAAAAGATTCCTGTGTCAAAGTCCTCTGTGCTGAGCTGGTAGAAACAGCAGCCCAGTGGCGAAGGAAAAGGTGTAAAATCTCCAGGTCATCCGAGAAATAAAACCCCACTGTGTTTCATATTCTCTCATTCTGCATGATCTGCATAAGGAGATAATCAATAATGTCTCTGCAGGTTTGCTTAGTCAAACATCCAGACTAATGCACAGACATGAGCCTGCAGCTGAGATATGATTGACACAGGCTCTTATAGTGCATTTACATCGGCAGATTTGATTGGGAAATCAAATTAATCTCAGGCGGCCGAATACACATACACACACACACATTTCTACAGAAGGGTTTTGTACTGAGCGTATTTAGATGTTTGCACAAGAGAGCTCTGCGGATCATTTGAGAAAGTCTTTAGTCTGAAAAATTATTATTATGCATTGCATCATATTTTCATGTGCAGCTCTGAAGTATTATTTATGTCCCTTATAGGCTGACTGCGAGGGGATATAAATATGATTTAAATGATGAAATCTCTGCAGTGTTTCTTTCATGACTTCTAATTAGGGATTCTATTAAAGATTTTGTATGTTCTTGCAAGTAGGAGGACAGAGTTTCAGAAAGGAGAAAAGGCTGAGAAAAACTGGTCCACGGAGAGAGTCTAATGAATTAAAAATCACCTGCTTTAGACGCGTCAATATGGCTTTGTTTACTCTGGAAGCTGTCCCACGGTGATGATGTCAGACAGCTGTGACGCAACTGGTTGAAGGTCATTAACAGCACCTCCACGCAAAGTCTGTGGAAACACTCTGAGGTCTTAAACGAAGATCTTCCATTACTTAACTTACACACAGATCTATTCAGTCTAATATACTGTTTTTAAAAATCACCTGCCTTGTAGGTGTCTGGGAGTCATTATCATTCTCTGCACGAGCCATGGTATCTCAAGCATAATTATTTATATTACATTTCTGTTATTATCTTTATTATTATTATTAAACATTTAGCTCTCCTGTAAAAGTGTTTGACTTGTTGGATCCCAGACCTCTGCTTTGCTAGACCTTCACCTTCAGACTTGCACGATTGCTTTCAGAAAATTGAGAACAGCTTGGCTCCCCAGGAGTTTTCCAGTCAGTAACGAGGGGCTCTGATTGCGGGCAGAGAGACAGTCATGGATGTTTGACAATGGAAACCATTGTTGTATTGCAATGCCTGAGTTCTGTCCCCTGCACCTTTGTGGTGGATTTAAGCTTCAGCTATCCAGATGCATCATTGTGAACCGTGGCTAGATGCACCCTCACCACTGGAAAAATCCCTGAATGGTCCTTTAGTTTTTATTGCACAGAGACACGCTTTTTATCACTCCAGGTTGTATTCCTGCCCTTTGTTGTCTTACACACAATACAGCAGAGAAATGCACAACATAACCGAGAGCATTTAAATTCAGGTCATGTGAAATGTTGCCATGGATGCTTTTGAGAAAGCCACTTTAATGCCGGCAGATAATTACTGTTAAGTCCATAAATATTTGGACAGTGACACAATTGTCATCATTTTGGCTCTGTACGCCACCACAATCAAGATGTGCTTTAAGTGTAGACTTTCATTTGAGGGTAGTTGCATCCAAATTAGGTGAATGGTGTAGGAATTACACCCATTTTTATGTGCCAGTTTTAGGATCTCAAAAGTAATTGGACAAACTAACATAATCATGAAATAAATTGTGAGTTTCAATACTTGGTTGAAAATCCTTTGAAGTCAATGACTGCCTGGAACCCATAGACATCAGCAGATGCTGGGTTTCTTCCCTGGTGATGCTCTGCCAGGCCTGCACTGCAGCTGTCTTTAGTTCCTGATTGTTCTTGGGGCGTTTTGCCTTCAGTTTTATTAGTTTAGTTAGTTTGTCCAATTACTTTTTAGTCTCTACAATTGGGGGGACCACATATAAAAATGAGTGTAATTCCTACACCGTTCACCCAATTTGGATTTAACTACCAGTGACAATTGTGTCACTGTCCAAATATTTATGGACCTAACTGTATATTCCCAGTTTTCTGATCAAGAGATTAAAACACATAAAGTGAAGCTACACAGACGTTTTAGTTGCTACTGAAGGGGCCCAAGCTGTAGGGGGCACTGTTTACGAATTCAAATGCAGTAGCTCATTAAATGATGCATAATCACTGTAGCCAAAAGGTAAATACAGACACATAAGCAATGTCTTTAGACTCAGTCGCCAGAAGGGACTTGGGACCCAGTTCTTGTGATTGCCGTGTGACTGCGGAGGTCGTCTCTGCGGTGCTTTCGTCAAATACGTCACAAACGCCATCACTCACGATCATTAACTTTAATCGGAGGCAAGTGGCAATTCAATATTTTGCAATAGCAATTCGTTTGAAAGTCAGCCCCGTCGCCGGCTCCACGTAGGGTTTAAATCACTCCGATTTTAAGATGCGACATCCGCGACTGCTGTTCAATGTGTTCTTATAATAGTTCAAATTATATGTTGTGAATTCTGTTATGCTACTTTATAAAGGAGATTGATATGGCAACGCGGAAGGCAGAGATAAAGAGAAATAATCATGATCTGTGGTGGCACTTTCTGCAGATCAGGAGATGCATACAAAATAATGAGAAGATCATTTTATACACATTACTTTTGTATACATACCTCGGCAGCAGCCTGTATCAATCCACTCCTGGATGAAGAAGTGTCCCCGAGAAATGTCCACTTCTTTTCCAGATCACACCAGCAAATCTTAGTAATCTTCTCATCTTCTATATGGTCATCTTCTAGGTCTTTCTTCAGCTCTTGGGATCCAGTTGGGACTTCACTAGGCAGTTGGTTGCATCACAGCAAAGGGGTGAATACTTATATAATGTGTATATATAATAAGTATTTGTAGATGTGTTTGTATATATGTACAAATATATGTGTACGCATACTTATATAGTACATAAGTCAGTGTATTATTCCTGTAAGTGGCTGCCTGCTCCTTCAATGCCAATCAATACATCATGTTCAGTAAATTAGGAGAAAGTAGCAGCGACTGTAAAACAGACTTCTGGCTTGTGATCCTTCCCTTCACACACGGCTCTGTCTTACTCTTTGACAAACGACTTGCAAGGCATTTCTTTGTGACTTACATTAAAATTTTATGTTGCAAGTCATGAGCAAGGAAATACACGAAAGAAAGAAGGACAGAGAGAAAGAAAAAGAGAAGGGAATTCTAAATCAATGCTCATGAGCCCTGGGGAAATGGTTTTGTTTGGGGTCTCTTAATTGATATTGTCAGTGGAAAAGCTGCCATATTTAAATGCTTCAGCCAATACCTCTGTCCATGTTTGCTCTGTTTCGGCTGCAGCTGTCATAGTCACTGGCGCAGTGCAGAACTCGAGGCAATTTCCATTCGGCTCTGAAAGCTGTTTTCTTCAATTCCTGGGTGTCTTTGTCTCTGGGCTCGTCCCTATCTATGTAATACCTCTCAGATGTCATTGCCGCGCTTTTGCTCATCACACCCCAGTGGTTCCCGTCCGGCGCGCCGCGTCTGTGCGATGAATGCTGATGATGCATAATGTCCGCCGCTTTTTTGTCGCACTATGACATCCCACAACAAAGCACCGTTTGCGCGCGTTTGTCATTATCAGAGAGACGTTTCTAATCGGCTGCAGGTGGCTCCTCTCCGCGCACGAAATAAAGTGAAGGGTTTTATTCTTGGCATCAGCTGATGACAGGCCACTTAAACCGCCATGATCGCAACAATGTATCAGCGGTTTGTAACCTGCGCTTAAAACAATAATGGAGGCGAAACAATAAAACAAACAACGCATTTTCTTTTGCGGTACAGTGGGACATATTCTACGTGAATTCGTCTGTAGAACAAGTGTGGCAAACTACTTAAAATCAGTCTGATAGAGCAAAATCATAAAATGTATCGGAAAAATTATTGCGTTCAGTTAAAACTGTGGTCAGCATTCTTGCCCTTTTCCAATCTGTCCTGTCATCATTTGTCTCACCGTGTACTCATTTAAAGTTGCTTTAACTGGTTCAATTGAAGCCCTTCAACCTTCATGGCTTTAAACAGAGCCAGTGCCCGTTGAACGCCTCCGTTTTCGATTCAGTTCAGAGGTTCAACTCGGCTGCTCATTTCTGGAAGAAAACGCGGGCCGCGGCCTGTGATAATTATATTACTCAGCAGGATATGAACTCAGTCTACCGGGTGAAATGATGTGATTCCAGTGGACATCATGCATTTTAAAACACATCCATTCATTTGAACGCTGGCTAATTCCAGAGAGGAGACGCCGCTGGCACATTAAGACAAATCCCACCATAACGCAAGAGACAATAGCAGTCCATAATATGGACAGAATGTGCAGGACAACGACCCTCCAGTGTCAATATCAATGTCTTTGTTCGTGCCGTGGATTAATCTGTATGGATACCGAATGTAGGTTCGCTGTTCGTCTGTCTCTCTGCTGTTTCAGGTTTCCCTTTTATTTATTGCATTTTCACCGTTAAAACAATTAAAAGGTGCATCATCTGAACTGGAGTAAAAACCACCTTAATTGATTCACAGTTATTTATTTTGATTTGCTGCCTCCCTCCCGATGTTCAGGTTAAGGCGAGGATGAGATTTGACTTTTAAACAGTCCTAAAACAGACGCATCTCTCCCCGCCGCCTGTTTTCAATAGATAAACAATGTTTCGGAGTAAAACAAATGTGTGTGTGAAATGTGTGGAGGCACAACTGACACAGCATCGCTATCTGGTAACCCGACCCAAACTTCCCGTGCTGCCTTTGAAAACTATTGCAGTGGAATAATATTGTCATGGGTGGTGCATTCCTGCAAGGCCTGTTTGCATGTTAATACGACAGTCTTACCCTTTGTTGGCAATATTTAAATACCTGGGCTTGCTTCCCTTTGCTCTGTGGGGACTCAGGAGATTTCTGCAAAAGCAAAGTGTGTGAATTGCACAATCAGTTCAGTTATTAAATGCTTCTCTGACCCCAGAACTCTGTTACTCGACCAACACATAAACAAGCAAGATATACATATTTGCAGAGAACACAACAGGAGTCGGGCTCCTTAACTCTCCCGACAATTCAACTATTTTGAATTCATTCAGCTAACCGCCGTGCATTATCACCAGACCCCCGCCAGCTCGGTGTGTGACTGCATCCCCAGTGAGTTCATGTTTAATGGAGAGAGCAAAAGATAAACGCCTTTGGAAGAAGCTAAAACCCTCGGCTGGATTTCTTCCAATCACCATTTTCTAGTGTTTAGAAGAGAACAAAAGATGAAATATGTAGCATTCGACCAGTAACAAAAACACATTTTAAATTGAATGATACACAAACACTTGGCGTTTAAACTCTTGAAACGACTTGCCCATCATCACAGATTGAAAGAGAGTCTGACACATGTAATATATTATTGGTAATATTGATGCTGTTAAAAGCGTTTACATTTCTGCGAGCGAGAATACATACAGCAGAGTTATAATAAAATCCTGATCCAGTCTTATTCAGCCACGATGGTGACGTCATCTCTCTGCCCCACACTTCCGCGCGGATGTATGTTAATTGCTTTTGCTGGTTGAATTTTGAAAGGATCAGTTTTAGTGACCCTGAACAATTACTTCTGCCTGTTTCAAATAATTCTATTATTGGTACAGGAGTCCTTTGCATAATTAGACCAGCCGTGCAGTTGCCTATTAGTGATGGGTGCATTTTTTCCTCCAGATTGGAAGCAAACATGAAAAAATGATACGACCTTCAAACGGATAATCAATTCCGCACATCTGAGGCAGTCTGTGATACCACATCAGAAAGGAAGAAATTAGATCGTTGTCTTAGAGGTGTAATCCAACCAGAGACAGATGCGCTGATATGTATCTTTATTTCTCTGCTTCTGAAATTTATAGAGAGCGTCAACGCCTCGGCAGGGGCAAAGACAAAAAGGTTTTGTGAATTATTGTTGCCTGTGTCATTAAATTTCATATTGTGCATGGAATATAAATACATCACTTTGTTATGCGTGACAAGCAGAACTGAGCATTCATACATTAGTCAGCCACTTAATTAAGTGCCTGGGATAATTGCAGTTAGCAGAAACTAATAAAGGAATTACATTTAAATTCCTATCACTCCTCAGGGCGGCTCATCGCAGCTCCGGCAAGACTGCCTGGGAAGCCGGGGAACTGAAGGCCGACGTCAGTGAGAGCCAGACTGGAGTTTTCTATTGACTACTGCTCGGAGAGAATAAACGCACAATTAATACAAACTGCTTCTCCAATTTGGCGTATTGTTTGTTCAATTAAGAGAGTGATAAAGGATGTGTGCAGGGTTCAAAGAAAGCAAAGATAAGTTGTTGGTTTCATTCGAAAGGGAGAAGAGAAAGTGATGAAGAGAGTTTCATTGAAGGTCTCGCCAACTGATCACGTACTCCTGAGTGTTGAGATTTCTCTCCTTGAAGAAGCTGCTTTGCCCACGCCTGGTTCAAAGATGCAATGTATTATTTAAAAGGTTGAATTCACAGGCTACAGACTCTGGTTAATACATGTAGCATTGTGAGCTAGCAATCAGTGTGTATGATGCACATTCAGTGGCTGTGCAGTGTGAGAGAAACCGGTTTGTGTCTGGATAGTTGTGCACATAGTCAGCGCAACAGCGTGCAGAGCTTAGCATGAGACACAATAATGAAACCTACAAATGACACGTCAGAACCAGTTGGCATGGGATCTGTGTGTACAGAGTAATATCCTTCCAGTTTCTTGCATTGTATATATTTATTTACACACATCATTATTGTCAAAGGATAGGGTACCCAGCAGGCAAAATACAATAGAAACAACGTTGTTTCAACGTCTTATTTCAACGTTGAATATACATTGACAATTGATTGGATTTGTAAATGGAATCGGCGTAGAATTTTCAACGTTGGATCAACTTCGAATAATCTACGTTGATTCCAGGTTATATAGGCAACGTTGAAATTTCATTGAAAATTGGTTGTATTTGCAAATGGAATCGACGTTGAATCATCAACGTTGATTCACCATTGAAAATTCAACGTCGATTCCATTTGCAAATCCAATCAATTTTTAATGTATATTCAACGTTGAAATATGACGTTGAAACAACGTTGTTTCTAATGTAATCTAATGTATACAACATTGAAATCTAGTTGCAAATTGGTTGGATTTGCAAATGGAAACAATGTCAATTGTCAACATTCCTTCAACATCAATTTAATCAGCAAATGCAAACAAACAGAAAGAGAGAGAGAGTGATGACAGAGTTAATGCATTGGGTAGCAAGTTTTACCCATAAAACAAATTATAAAATAACTAATTTGTTGGGGGCCAAAATGTTGCTTTAACCATCCTAGTATTATTGGTACTATTATTATTGTTGACATTATTATTATTATTATTATTATTATTATTATTATTATTATTATTATTTCTGTGTAAATAAATTATAATGCACAAGTTACAAATATCTTGAAAATGCTTTATTTCCATTAAATATATATATATATATATAATACTCTTGGGTGATCCCCATTAAAGACTTAGATCCATTCTGTCTTATCCACTGTGCTCGGTAGATGGTTGTTCCTCTCATATACTCTTCAACTTGACTGATAGGTTGCTTATTCTTCTTCAGCCACTCCGTCATTGTGTTACTGTCGGCCTCACTCACATCTGAATCTGCATGAATCACAGAGCACCACAGTGATTAATATCACAACAACTTAAGCCAGGGGTATCAAAGAAGAAGCTGAACTATTCAGAACAAACACAATATGGGTTCCAGCACCAACATAATTAAGTTAAATGGATAGTTTACCCCAAAACGTTGTTTGATCTGTAATATATTTAACTAGTTGACCTTATTGGCCACGTTCACACAGTCAGTGTTTGGGATTGACAACCGTATTTAATAACAGGTGACAAACTGTCCCGTTCACACAAGTTTACATGCAGTATTTGAGTTACTGCATGAACAAGTCAATTCCCTTTTCTGTTCTCACAATAGCTGTGAACATCACCTGTAACCAGTGACAGTGACTAAAGTAAATACCAAACACGTCCGTAATATGAAATATTATGTATGATTTCCAAAAAAGAAAGTGAGGGGAAGGATCCCAATTAATAGTTTCTGCGCCACAGTTTCAAACAGGCTCGATTTACAGGGTGCCTTTTTATAGAAACAAGCCAGTAAACGACAGGAATAACCCAACACAACGACCCAATATGTTTAACCAGCTATTGGGTAAAATAAATAACCCTATAATAAATATGTTGCAGTTCAATGGAGGCTCTTCCCAGGTGTTCAAGTTTACAGTCTTTCCTGCTTTCATCTCATTGACTGATTACTTGACCCTTTCCGACTCTGATTCGTCAGCTAAGCGGTTTGTCATAGAGTAACATTATATACACAGTCACATATATACATATACATGTATGTGCATTTATGTATGTATATTAACGGATATATATGTCTGCTGTATATATAAAGTGGGGGAAAAAAGTATTTGATCCCCTGCTGATTTTGTATGTTTGCCCACTGACAAAGAAATGATAAGTCTATGATTTTAATGGTAGGTGTATTTTAACAGTGAGAGACAGAATAACAACAAAAAAATCCAGAAAAACGCATTTCAAAAAAGTTATAAATTGATTTGCATGTTAATGAGGGAAATAAGTATTTGACCCCTTCGACTTAGTACTTGGTGGCAAAACCCTTGTTGGCAATCACAGAGGTCAGACGTTTCTTGGAGTTGGCCACCAGGTTTGCACACATCTCAGGAGGGATTTTGTCCCACTCCTCTTTGCAGATCCTCTCCAAGTCATTAAGGTTTCGAGGCTGACGTTTGGCAACTCGAACCTTCAGCTCCCTCCACAGATTTTCTATGGGATTAAGGTCTGGAGACTGGCTAGGCCACTCCAGGACCTTAATGTGCTTCTTCTTGAGCCACTCCTTTGTTGCCTTGGCTGTGTGTTTTGGGTCACTGTCATGCTGGAATACCCATCCACGACCCATTTTCAATGCCCTGGCTGAGGGAAGGAGGTTCTCACCCAAGATTTGACGGTACATGGCCCCGTCCATCGTCCCTTTGATGCGGTGCAGTTGTCCTGTCCCCTTAGCAGAAAAACACCCCCAAAGCATAATGTTTCCACCCATGTTTGACGGTGGGGATGGTGTTCTTGGGGTCATTTCTCCTCCTCCAAACATGGCGAGTTGAGTTGATGCCAAAGAGCTCGATTTTGGTCTCATCTGACCACAACACTTTCACCCAGTTCTCCTCTGAATCATTCAGATGTTCATTGGCAAACTTCAGACGGGCCTGTACATGTGCTTTCTTGAGCAGGGGGACCTTGCGGGCGCTGCAGGATTTCAGTCCTTCACGGCGTAGTGTGTTACCAATTGTTTTCTTGGTGACTATGGTCCCAGCTGCCTTGAGATCATTAACAAGATCCTCCCGTGTAGTTCTGGGCTGATTCCTCACCGTTCTCATGATCATTGAAACTCCACGAGGTGAGATCTTGCATGGAGCCCCAGACCGAGGGAGACTGACCGTTATTTTGTGTTTCTTCCATTTGCGAATAATCGCACCAACTGTTGTCACCTTCTCACCAAGCTGCTTGGCAATGGTCTTGTAGCCCATTCCAGCCTTGTGTAGGTCTACAATCTTGTCCCTGACATCCTTGGACAGCTCTTTGGTCTTGGCCATGGTGGAGAGTTTGGAATGTGATTGATTGATTGCTTCTGTGGACAGGTGTCTTTTATACAGGTAACGAGCTGAGATTAGGAGCACTCCCTTTAAGAGAGTCTCAGCTCGTTACCTGTATAAAAGACACCTGGGAGCCAGAAATCTTGCTGATTGATAGGGGATCAAATACTTATTTCCCTCATTAACATGCAAATCAATTTATAACTTTTTTTAAATGTGTTTTTCTGGATTTTTTTGCTGTTATTCTGTCTCTCACTGATAAAATACACCTACCATTAAAATTATAGACTGATCATTTCTTTGTCAGTGGGCAAACGTACAAAATCAGCAGGGGATCAAATACTTTTTTCCCTCACTGTACGTGTTTTATTTATTAAGGGGAATGTTGCGCATTTTTTACCGTGTCACTCAAAATACACCCATGAAAAATGTACTGTCTGGGGAAATACATTTGTCTGAGAGGATATTGTGTTTGTTATCTGGGGTGTGTCTGATTGCCTTGACTGTCACGACGTCTATTCAACCTGAAAGCAACCTATATTGCGACGTTGCCAAAACCAAGTTGAATAGCAGTTGTATTCTTGTTGATCCACGTCGCCACTAGATTTCAACCACGAAACAACGTGGACATGACGTCGAGTGCTGCTGGGTATCACATATTGTATTAGATTTAAATCCTACAGACTCTCCTAAAGTGTTGCTGTTTCTTCATGGATTCCAAGAAAAAAGCGAAGCTCTGAAGGATTTACATGCCGAATGGCCTTTGACAAGCTAATCTAGTTTCACAGCTCAATCGATGCTGTAGAAGAGCAAGTAATGTCTCTCTAAAGCAATCAGCTGTCTCTTTGAAAACAGCTTTGTTTGCAACACCTGAGTAACAATTCATGTCATGGCAGCACTTATTGAGCATGTAGCTTAAAGTTTCTCTCACCAGTTTATGACGAGGGCAACTGGTGTCATTCATTACAATGTGAAGGTGCAATATTGCACAAAACACAGATACACACACGAAATAGAACTCAGACTAACTCTTCTACTATTACAATGTGAACTAAATATTGATCTGCTTGAAGTAGAATCAAGCAAAGCCTCGTCCAATGTTTAGTTTTCTTCCAGGGGGGATGCTCTCACTCTCAGAGGGTCTGGCACAGAAGCAGAGCTAACGAGACGAGGAGCAGAGAAATTATAGAAATGGATCTGCATGCTGATCTTAAAACTCATTAACGGGCTTATCTGGCTCGAAGTCAGTCGAGCGTCTCCATGTTTGCGACTCTCCGATTCCCTCTGTTCATTACCCGCCCCTCCGCCCACAACGGCCGCCTTTCGAGGATCACCGCAATCCCCTGTGCAGGACAGCCGCATGTCGATTGTGGATTTATCTCTCTAATCCTAATTCATGCTGATCCCACAGATTAGTCAAGTGGACCTCCTAGGTGTTGCCCCGTGGTGTATTAATATCTCCCCCAGCTCAGGTCACAAACATTGGCACACTCACACCCGCTGAGTGGACGGTGCCAGCCTCCGGTCACTCCTGACAGAGCTGCGAGGAAAACTGAATATGTGTTGAGCAAAATAACTGGGTGTGCAGTGACCCGGTGTGTCATGTATGTATGTCTTTGAACCCAATTATAAGTCTTCTCTCAGACACGTGGTGGAGAGGACAGCGATTCTCATCCATACGGCCTCGATGCCTGAGGCGGGAGGATCTCATTCCTGTCCAATTCATCTCCGAGAGCAGGTGGAGGTCTCATATCCCTGTGGTGGCTGTTGGGTTTGTTTGTGTTGTTGTGTTAATTCACACAGAGACACAGCTGATCAAACCTTGACTTTAGATTCTGAAAGTGAATCACTGCTGCTTGTTTGAAAGGTTGTGTTCTGTTACCCTTGGTCGTGGGAGCCCCAATCAATCACATTGTGTCGATGTCTTCAATCGTTGGGTAAAGATCACATCAATGTTAACTTATTAAGAGAAACAAATAGTTCAGCCGATTATTGTTTTATTCATGGTTTCATTGAAACCATGAAGACCCTGTGGTTCTCCAGGACTGTGGGTTGAGATGCATGATATAATCTCGGTCATAACATTTTCTTCAGACGCTGTAGAGTATCCCAGAGCAGCTGCACGACGCTGATGTTCTCCAAGATGCTTCTCCAGTCCGATTCCAATGCCATCCCTGCGTTTGCCAGGCAGTTAGACTCTGGGCAGACGTGGCAGACAAATGAAATTCCAGATGCCGACGAAAATATCCTCAGCCTGTTAATGCTACTGTCTTATGTTTAATGTATGTATGCAGACTGAGGCGATGTCTCAAGTGTTCCTTGTTAAACAAATTACCAAACATGTGGATACATCACCGACTGCAGAAGGATCCTCCGCTGCACGCAGACGCGGCGCGCATCTTGATTCAGCCCGCTGTCGTTCAGATGCGTGTCTGGGGTCGGTGCGAGGGTCCCGGCGCCACTTACAGTGCACACATTGCAGCCATAACAAATTGTGTCAATTAGGGTAAACCAACTCATTACAAAGAGTTAATGGAGAAGAAAAGTAAAGGAAGGGGTTTTGATTAAATCATCGCAACAGGAAGCAGTCAGCTATTTGTTTGCGCTGCAACGATTAATGTTACATATGGTATGAAACGGGGTTATGCTAATGCTGTTTGCACTGCGCTATTTTGCGCGGGTTGCTAATTTGCCGTGTGCGCCACAGGCCTGGAGCTTAATTGACTTCTGAACAAGTAGGACCAGAAGTTATTGCCGCAAATTAGATCAAATCGGCCTGATGGGTTTTGAATAATTCTAATCCGAAGTTTCAGCATAATTAAACAGCTCGCTTTGGATGTCGCAACCGGTTGTGTTGTTGTTGCTTTTTCCCTGCTGACGAGCTTCAGATGCAAGTGAAAATTATTGGTTTTTATTCAACAGAAAGAGAGAGGAGCTCATTTCAATGTCCTTCAGCCGGGCCTGAGATGTGGGCCAGCGTCCTGGTTTCGAGTCCGGCAGGTGAGATACATCCAGACGAAAGAGACATCTGCTCGCAGCTGTGGACGAGCTGGAGCCGAGCATATTGTGTGCAGCGGATATCACACTTTGTAATTAAATAAGCAGCCCCAGGCTTCATCAAAACGTCAGTCCGTTCTTCAAAAGGCTGCAGTTAATTATCTTTCCAAGAAGAAGATTTTTGATTACCTAGACACCTCGAAATGTTATTTTCCCCAAGTTTCTGGATCCTTAGCACACCAAATCCAAATCCAGCTACTCGGTGTGGTTTCAGCACTTGCGTGTTTCGTTGTTCACTGGCAGCTACAACCCATCTGTGATGTATCAACTATTGTGACGGTGAGAGAGAATTGCTCCGTAACGCGCCTCTGTGTCGGCTGATCTCTTAATGAGCTTTCATCCTTGCGCGCCAGTGTTCGGGGTGGCGGGGGTTAAGGAGCAGTGGCAGGTTTAATTAAAGTCACAATGCTAATTTGCATGAGAGCTATGCTCAGTGTTACCCTTTCATCAGTTTTAAGCACTGTGTGCATGCCTTATTGGTGCACAGGGACATTCAAAAATTAAAAAGAGTTTATCTTAAAACAATGTCCTGCGTGTCTGACATCACCGGGGAATAGCCAATTAGAGGCCGCGTTCTTCTTGCTGCGTTTATTTTTTAAATTGGGGCTAATTTCATCTTTAATCACCTCACCAATCCGTCCGCCTCCCTTTGTACACATTAGTCATTTTAAAAGCAAACAAATGTTGATTTTCTGTTTGCTTATTCATATTTAATTGTGAAGCACCTATCGTTTTTCACAGCGCCTCTACAGATGATAATTGCTTTCACAATCGTCGCTGACCTTTTTCCCAGCCGTTTCACCGAGATAAAACTGTGTTGCTTCACTCCTAAAGTGATACAACTGCCTTAAATTCCTGTGAGAAGCACAGCAGTTGTCGGCTTTTTTGCGACGTTTTAAGAAATAGTTATACGTTTATTATATCACCAGGTTTGTTTTCAGTCTGCTGCATTGTGGATGATCTCATTTCAACTTTGCTTCAAAGCCCCGTTATCTGCAAAGCAGTTTGATTACGGCGCAACGCGAAAACTGATTGACCCGATGTGAGAGAAACGAGCTCTTAATGATCCCACCCGAACTCATAAAATAGTCCTTCTGTTCGATGCCGACGAGTCCGACCAGCGTGGTGCCTTATTTCACTCATCTTAGCGCCTCGTCATCTGCCTGTGTGTGTTTTTGTTTCCTCCTCAGTCATTAACTTGTGCGTCCAGAAATATTTCACATCTTTGAAGTCAACTAAGGACATTGAAATATTGAAGACTCCAGTGCCTCTAGCGAACTGATGTCCGGTGCCGAAGCGATCATGGCACAGTTGGGATGGGGGTGAAAGCGGGTCCGGTGATTGTCGGGACTCTCCTCGTGTGGCGTCTGAGTCGAGGCCCCCACCGACCCAGGGAGACGCACTCTGTGGATGGAGGGGCATCAAGAGTACAGGTCGACCATATCCCCCATCCACGATCCAGAAAACAAACCCGCGGATGCCACACGCCTGACGTTCATTAACACAGAATATTTTGACACAAACACAAGATCTGTTGGCATTCTGTCACAAATACAACATCTTAAATAACGAGGCAAAGTCGCCAATTATGTCCTACTAGGTGGTTAGGAAACACTTCCAGTCTTTTCTGTGCTCACCATTCACACTGTGCGTTGAATTGTGCCAATTTAAATTGTTAGATAATTGAATTTAATTGCGGTTGCGTTTTCAATCTATTGACACTTTGGTGTTGCACCTTCAAGCACCGCTGCACGGGCTGAAGGAAAATGTCCTTCTTGGTTTAAAATAAATAACATTAGGGTTAGAAAATGTAGAATGGGATATTTTAGAAACCAATTTATCTTAGATAATCAGAGTACAACATAAATATCCATCCCTTCTATGCTGATCGTAACCCCCAGGCTGTCCCTGGCCGCGGAGAAGCCTGTCGTTGTGTGGGTCACCACTGTCTCCCACAGATGAGACCAGGAGGGGTGTAGCAGGTCCATGGTGGTCACTCACAGAGCAGGCCATCTGAGGAGTGAGTCTGGCAGCATCTGGTTTGAATTAAGCGCTTGGATAAGGAGGAGACACCAGTAGCAAGGATTCCTTGCCACCACATCGATGCCTACTTGTGATATCTCCAGAGCCGATTCCTTTCCTATCTACCCCGGGGAACCAGATCATCGCCACAGCCCGAGGGTGGCATCCCAAGGAGAGTGAGGCACTCTCTCACAACCTTTAGAAACAAAACATCATCCCTTTGGACAATTTGTTCCCCTTATGTATGTATTATTTTCACTTATTACCATTCAATCTCTTATCCCAGATAGTGAAGATCATGTGATCTACTCCAAACTTTCTTCCCTGCAGGTCTCTCCTCCGACACTGTGAGCGAGGCCTCGGGCAGGTACAGTAAATCCATTTCACACAGGGAAGCTTGTTATTATTTCAGTAAAGATGACATTAAGCCGTGGATCCGGTTGGCTTCCAGCACAACAGTTCTGTGCCACAACTACACACATTTTACATAACAAAGAAGAGGAACAGACTTTGTGTGCAATTCTCACAGTGTAAGAACATAAGAAAATGTCCAGTCGAGAGGAGGCCATTCTCCCCATCGTGCTCGTTTGGTGTCCATTAATACAGTGAGGGAAGAAAGTATTTGATCCCCTGCTGATTTTGTACGTTTGCCCACTGACAAAGAAATGATCAGTCTATAATTTTAATGGTAGGTGTATTTTAACAGTGAGAGACAGAATAACAACAAAAAAATCCAGAAAAACGCATTTCAAAAAAGTTATAAATTGATTTGCATGTTAATGAGGGAAATAAGTATTTGACCCCTTCGACTTAGTACTTGGTGGCAAAACCCTTGTTGGCAATCACAGAGGTCAGACGTTTCTTGTAGTTGGCCACCAGGTTTGCACACATCTCAGGAGGGATTTTGTCCCACTCCTCTTTGCAGATCCTCTCCAAGTCATTAAGGTTTCGAGGCTGACGTTTGGCAACTCGAACCTTCAGCTCCCTCCACAGATTTTCTATGGGATTAAGGTCTGGAGACTGGCTAGGCCACTCCAGGACCTTAATGTGCTTCTTCTTGAGCCACTCCTTTGTTGCCTTGGCTGTGTGTTTTGGGTCATTGTCATGCTGGAATACCCATCCACGACCCATTTTCAATGCCCTGGCTGAGGGAAGGAGGTTCTCACCCAAGATTTGACGGTACATGGCCCCGTCCATCGTCCCTTTGATGCGGTGCAGTTGTCCTGTCCCCTTAGCAGAAAAACACCCCCAAAGCATAATGTTTCAACCTCCATGTTTGACGGTGGGGATGGTGTTCTTGGGGTCATTCCTCCTCCTCCAAACACGGCGAGTTGAGTTGATGCCAAAGAGCTCGATTTTGGTCTCATCTGACCACAACACTTTCACCCAGTTCTCCTCTGAATCATTCAGATGTTCATTGGCAAACTTCAGACGGGCCTGTACATGTGCTTTCTTGAGCAGGGGGACCTTGCGGGCGCTGCAGGATTTCAGTCCTTCACGGCGTAGTGTGTTACCAATTGTTTTCTTGGTGACTATGGTCCCAGCTGCCTTGAGATCATTAACAAGATCCTCCCGTGTAGTTCTGGGCTGATTCCTCACCGTTCTCATGATCATTGAAACTCCACGAGGTGAGATCTTGCATGGAGCCCCAGACCGAGGGAGACTGACAGTTATTTTGTGTTTCTTCCATTTGCGAATAATCGCACCAACTGTTGTCACCTTCTCACCAAGCTGCTTGGCGATGGTCTTGTAGCCCATTCCAGCCTTGTGTAGGTCTACAATCTTGTCCCTGACATCCTTGGACAGCTCTTTGATATCCAGTTTGGAATCTGATTGATTGATTGCTTCTGTGGACAGGTGTCTTTTATACAGGTAACGAGCTGAGATTAGGAGCACTCCCTTTAAGAGAGTCTCAGCTCGTTACCTGTATAAAAGACACCTGGGAGCCAGAAATCTTGCTGATTGATAGGGGATCAAATACTTATTTCCCTCATTAACATGCAAATCAATTTATAACTTTTTTGAAATGCGTTTTTCCGGATTTTTTTGCTGTTATTCTGTCTCTCACTGTTAAAATGCACCTACCATTACAATTATAGACTGATCATTTCTTTGTCAGTGGGCAAACGTACAAAATCAGCAGGGGATCAAATACTTTTTTCCCTCACTGTAACTAAGTGATCAAGGATCCTATCCAGTCTGTTTCTGAATGTTCCCAAATTGTCTCTTTAGCCGCATCGCTGGGGAGTTTGTTCAGATTGTGACGCCTCTCTGTGTGAAGAAGTGTCTCCTGTTTTCTGTCTTGAATGCCTTGAAGCCCAATTTCCATTTGTGTCCCGTGTGCGTGTGTCCCTGCTGATCTGGAAAAGCTCCTCTGGTTTGATGTGGTCGATGCCTTTCATGATTTTGAAGACTTGGATCAAGTCCCCACGTAGTCTCCTCTGTTCCAGGGTGAAAAGGTTCAGGTCCTCAGTCTCTCAGTAGGACATTCCCTTCAGACCTGGAATAAGTCTGGTTGCTCTCCTCTGAACTGCCTCTAGAGCAGCGATATCTTTCTTGAAGTGTGGAGCCCAGAACTGTCCACAGTATCCAGTTGAGCTAGTGCATTGTGCACTCATAAGATGGTGGCTCCTGAAATAGAGTTGAGTGAGGTATTTGACTATTTGGGGATTTTACTAAAGCATAGAAGTTGAAAGCAGTAAGTCGACTATAATGCATAATTCACGGAGTGTAATATGACACTCCTCTCGCTCTCCAGGGCCTTGCCGTGCCGTGCTGGTGCTGGTGTCTGTGTAAACACGGCCATTGCACGGTGTTCATGTGTATATATATCATCTGGGCCACACTGTCAGTAGGATTACGGGATTTTGCATTGTATGCTTTTTAAAGGTGAAAACATTATTTGTAGTCTTAACATATTCGTTGACTGTCCTTACAAATTGCTTAGCACACACAAAAACTTCCGTCTGAGTTGTTGCACCGACACGTTATCGAAGAACAATTTGTCAGATTATCAGACCAAACTGTATCGTTAATGTTTTTCCACTTTTGTTGTAAATCTTTTACATCGATAGGCAATAAACGTATATATATTAGTTTTTTTAATCGCATTAATCTTAATTAGCTTCACCTTCAGGCAGAACAGTTTAAATTAATGTTATTGAAAACACACAAATCAACATTTTTCACAGCCCTTGAGCTTCATTCAGGTTGGCTTTGAAAATGGTTTTTCCATCACAATAGCTTTGTACTTTATATTTCAAAAGTAGTTTTTCTCTGTTGTGTAACTGGGTTTTTCACAAGCGGGGTGGGTTGTATATTTTGAAAGAGGTGAAATCCTGCACTTTTAAATCTCAAAGGGCAGCGGACTTTATCTGACGCAGCTAAAGGACTCAAAATGAGAAGAGATTATACTCCCTGGCTGTGAAAATATGTCTACGGAAACAGCAAACAAACTAACAAAAACACATCACATAATTAATTTCTATGCATTGCTTTATTGTGGTTTGATACAGATAGTCTGACACACCTCATATAGCCTATGTTTTAGCACATTGAGAGTGAACTCATATGGATAACTGATGGACGATTGCAGTGTCATATATGTGTCACTGAAGCCTGAAGTCCAGCTGTGAGTAGTACTTCCTCAACACTCACACAGCCTGGACAATGATCTCGTCCTGCTGCTCTACTGTGTGTGATATCCTTAAAGTCAGAAGAACAATTGCATATTCACTGGAGGCTTTTAAAGCACATACAATGAATGCAAATTTAACTTATAGGAAACAAAGGGTGTCAACAAGAGGAGTGAGATTGTTGGTGGAGGTCCACAGGGATCAGTACTAGGGCCTGTGCTTTTTCTAATCTATATTAATGATCTGGACTCTGGGATAGTTTGCAAACTTGTCAGATTGTCAGATGATACTAAAATAGGTGGCTCAGCAGATACAATCTCTGCAGTGTCACAAAGATTCCAGTTACACCACTGGAACGTAAAACTATTATGGAAGCACGACTACTGTCTACAGGCGCTAGGACCCGTTGGGAGGTTGTCAATTCCCCAAATATGTCCGTTTTACATAGACTACCTCTTAGTTCTCCCTTCGATTTAGGTTCTTTAAATTGGGGGTTCACAAGCCAGGAGCACACCACAGACCACACAGGACAGTTGTACAATTAATTTAATGTATTAAAAATATCTCTATAATATATAAAATCAGGCAGACTTCCTCTTGTTATGTTAACAGACAATAAAAAGGTTAAAACCAAATAATACAAATTCTTGCAGGGACTGTTGGTATCCTCAGGCGGCACCAGTAGCTGGACTGGGACAGGCAATAGTCCACGTGTCCTAATATAAAGTAATACAAAGGGGTGGGGACAAACAAATCCTGCTTCTGCTCTGGTCCGGGGTTGGTAATCCAAAGAAACTACAATGTCCATGTACAGTCCAAGAAAACAAAAATGTCCGAGTTACAAAATTGAATGAAAAGCATTTCTATAAAAAATGTGAATAAAACCCAATGCCTTTACTATATTAACAGTCCATTTGTGGCTAAGAATACTGATAAAAATTTTCCTTTCTAGTCCACAAAATAAATCCACAAAGGCAAAAAGTAAATTGATCAAACATTTTAAAAAAATTGGATCTCTAAAATGATTATTAAAATACAAAGAAATACTAAAAACAAGAGATGCAAGTGGAAGCATCTTACAATATCCACATGTTCGGTTAGTTCTTATGCTGTAAAACAAACCTGTACGCTGTTCTTTCTCTGGAAAGTCTCGCTAGCGTTGCAGGGGTCGCCTCGGCTCTCCTCTGGGTCTCTCTTAGCCCTTTCTTTTACATGTCTATCAGGTCCTCTTTTGCCTTTGGCTCCATGTTTCCTTCCCCTTGCTCTGCAATCCCTTCTCTGATCTTGCCCTGCAATCCCTTCATCCCAGCTCAAAACCTGGGAGCTGTTAATGTCCAGCCTAACAGGTGTTCCTCATTATCAATTATTGAAATTCGTATAACCTGGCGAATAAGCAGGTACTCGTGAATGTGTGATTAGGGGAAAAATCTAAGTAAACAAACGTGATTTTAATAGGAATAAATGTGATAATATAAGAAAGATTTAAAGTGAATAAGTGAAAAAAAAACCAATAATAAACACCAGAAACAAAAAGAAAACAAAATAGGCTAACCCACATTATTTCAATGTCCCATGGGTTACAGCAGCACAGGCCATTCAGAGGGACTCAGATAATATTCAGTTGTGGGCCGACACCTGGCAGATGAAATTCAATGTGGACAAGTGCAAGGTATTACATGCAGGTAACAAACATGTCCACTATAATTACACTATGGGAGGAACAGAACTAGATGAAGTAGCGCATGAGAAAGACCTAGGAGTCTATGTGAACTCCTCACTTTCTCCATCCAAACAATGTGGGGAAGCAATAAAAAAGGCAAACACAATGCTAGGGTATATTGTCAAAAGTGTAGAATTGAACAAGGGCAGTGATGTTCAGACTGTACAATGCACTAGTTAGATCTCATCTGGATACTGTGGACAGTTCTGGGCTCCACACTTCAAGAAAGATATCGCTGCTCTAGAGGCAGTTCAGAGGAGAGCAACCAGACTTATTCCAGGTCTGAAGGGAACGTCCTACTGAGAGACTGAGGACCTGAACCTTTTCACCCTGGAACAGAGGAGACTATGTGGGGACTTGATCCAAGTCTTCAAAATCATGAAAGCCATCGACCACATCAAACCAGAGGAGCTTTTCCAGATCAGCAGGGACACACGCACCCGGGACACAAATGGAAATTGGGCTTCAAGGCATTCAAGACAGAAAACAGGAGACACTTCTTCACAGGCGTCACAATCTGAACAAACTCCCCAGCGATGTGGCTGAAGAGACAATTTGGGAACATTCAAAAACAGACTGGATAGGATCCTTGATCACTTAGTTATTTATGGACACCAAACGAGCACGATGGGGCGAATGGCCTCCTCCTCGATTGGACACTGTCTTATGTTCTTATGGTACTTCACCTCGATGTGGCATTTTTTAATGAAGCTTTAACCTTATCGACTCTGAACCAAACCCAGTCTCTGAACTTCATGTGGCAAATATGCACATTTTCTCCCGTGAAGAGACATGCTGCAGAGCAGACAGCAGAGGCATTTTGTCAGACACGGACACCACGGTGACACAGTGACTGATAGTACAACACACCTGCAGTGTCAAAGCTGTGTGAATGTGTGCACAGTGGACGCGTGCTGAAGTCATCCTTCGCGCATCTGAGGAGACAGAACTACTCTGTTGCCTCGCTGCTCATTCCCACCGTAATTGACCTGGAATATAAAATAAATCAAGATCAAATTAAGAATCAATTACCAGAGGATCATCGGTATGAAGGAGAAATAATCCTTCTTAATCAGGAAGTGTGTTGACAGTGAGTGATGTCCACACCAGTAAGATGGCGGCGCGGGGCTTGTGGATGCGCTCCTGCCCTTTCACTGGATCATCGCCGTTGTCTTTTCTCTGGAAGACGGTGAGTGGTGTTTTTAAACGTCACTACAGAGGAACACTTCCCCGTTACACAGCTGCACCTTTGTAAATGCCAGCATCTGTTCCCATAAATTTTAATCCAAATCACCACACTCGGCTCCTAATTAGGGATAAGCTTTTCATTATAGATCTCCAGTGCTCAACAACATTTCCATTTGCTTGCAGCTCACAAGTCACCCAGTCCCTTTCTCCCCCCACATCGTGTTCTTGTTTAGAATAATATGTGATCATAGCGCAAGTGTCTTTACACAGGATGAAAACATGCAGTTATTTCTTATTGATTTAAGTATAGGTTTGGTATAGGTATTTTAATGAATAGTGCTCTAACTTAGTAGTAACTGTAGTCTACCAGAGAGAACATACAGTCTTGTTCTCTTGCAGGATTATTTATTATTATTATTGTTGTTGTTGTCATTATTTCAATCCTCTTTTAAACAAGTGTGCTGTTAAGTTAAAGCAACTATGCTGGACTCATCTAATCTATTGGAAACTGTATTACCTCAACTGTGTCAATTAACAGACCTGCCATCATGTGAATGAGTGCATATATAGAGATTTAAAACCTTTGATTGAATGTGATGTTGAAAATGTAGATTTTAGTACTATATTAAACTATGTGAGCTAAAAAATAATGTGTTTGACTCTACATTGAATGAACTTGAAGATACACCGACTAATAGTATTGATCATTTTAGAAACGCTCCAACATTGAACTGTGTGTTAAGAAGAAAGCGCTTAAATTAAACTTCTCCACGTTCACTCGACTCATCCACAGTTAAAAATCTGGCTGGAGAGGCAGTCTGTCGGGAGATACTCCTGTCCCTGTTTATGCCATCATAACCAGTTACGTTTTTACTGACAAAAATCGAACTGCGTTCTTGTTTTCGGGGCCCTCAACCCCACGCACTCCTACGGGAGAGAGGGAGGTGGACAGAGGGAGTGGATGAGATGGGACGATGGATGTTTCCAGCACAGGCCAGGGCATCGTTTGTGAAGGTCATGGAGTTGGTGGGATCAGCACGTTTGGTCTACTTACTGTCACTTACCATCACGTCAATTTCCACTACTACAACAAAGTCCTGTCACGTGCAGACAAAGTATCTGTATTTTAATTCTAGTTGCTGTTGTTTTTATTATTATTGTTAGGTAACTTGTTATGTGATACATTCTCCTACTTTTGAAGATGCTGTAGATTTTTAAACCTCAGACTTGGGGTTCAGATTCATATGATCAGATATGACGAATCTGACCTTCGCACACGACGTCCTGAAAGACAAGATCATCTATTTCCATGCGAAGACGGACGCTTTACATTTAGAAACGCCAGCCACCTGAAATGAACTAGAATTACGTAAGACGTGAGGTAATTTGAATTTAAATTGCTCCATTATCTGATAACCCTAAATATAGAATTGAGTTGGAGAATTGCGCATTGCAAATTACCACTGTTGTAGCTGAATGAGCAACAATCAAAATTTCTATCACCTCACGAAGGAGGAGAAGTGAGTAAATAAAATCCGGTCTGTCTGCCGAGACATGGGTTGTGTGGTTTGAGTTGGCAGGGTTAAGGCTCACCTTGTCAAGTCCGGGACATCTGAATGGCTCAAGATGTTAAGATAAATTGCAGTTTATCATATTGACAGACATTAAAACGTTGGACAGTTACTCAGTTCTTAAAGTCAAGTGCTATTCTTATGGAGCCATATTAGTCATTTACATAAATGTATAATAACTTTTTGATATATTTAATAGTTGCTGCTCAAAGACTAGCAGTAACTTTGATGATTTTTACTAGTATTACATGCACATATATCTATATAAAAACATACACTACATATACTACACAAAAAAACACTCTGATCATTTTATGTTTGGAGATGAACTCTTTAACAACACGAATGCTGTTGTGTGTGGATTTGTTTGTACGTTGCAGGGAATTAGTGGATCTCTGCGGTGTTTGAACCCTTTTGCGCCGACCACATGGAAAGTGTTCAGGGCAATAAAGATTATTGGGCTTAATCCATAACTTTGTAGGCTGCGGGGATTATTGGGGATAATCCACAAGCACACAGGTCTATAGGGATTACACTCACTTTCTGTGATGCCAAAACAAACTTTTCTGGCCTGCGAAAATGCTGGTGTGACTCTTAACTTCTCCATGGTATTTAAATGAGGGTCATTTGTGCCTGCCAGATCTGTCAGCGTTAATGCAAACACCATCCATTAGGCGGCAAGGTCACAGTTTTAAGGATCGTTGCTAACACGTCTGGGTCACGCGTGTGCAGATTGAATAACCGAGTCCCTTGAAATCTCCATTGTCCATCACTCACCATTTCTCAAGATGACAAGCCCTCGCTTCTGTGGACCAACAATATGTGTCAGTATTCAGAAATCATTGACTAGATTGCATTAAAGTAAGTTTAAAGGGGTTTTAAGATGTTAATACACATTTCCATTGTATCTTTATCTGTATCTGTATTTTGCCTGGATGTGTCACAAAATGGCCTTCTTTACAAAAGTACAGGGACTCGGTTATAATATATTAATACAATATCTTTAATCTCATATGATGTGCAGACAGGCAGGTCTGAGAGGTGCAGGGCTGAAAAGCAACGGGCATTTTTCACGGGCGCCCGGGGATTGCTTCGGGAAGGATGTGACAGTGGAGAAATGAAAGTACCGACCGCCTGACAATGAGACAGCGTTTGCAAAAAGGTACTCTTGGAACAGGTAAAGTTGGCAGGGGGCAGGGGTCACAAATTGCATTTCAAATGCCCTTGAGCCTGTGAATTTCTCCTCCTGCTCTCATTTATTTTTCTCTGATATCAAACTGTCTTCTAGAAGTTTTCGTTCTGCAAATAGAAAGAAAATTCCCTGCGTTCGCCCTGAGCTGTTCTGAAATACAGTTTGAGTGGTGTGAGAAAAAAGGATACTTTCTGGTTATTTTGTATTTTATTGAATTCATGTATTTATTGTTGCTGCTGTTGTGGTAAGAAAAACATCCTTTAGAATAAATTACACTGCCTATTGCCGGTCTAGTGGCTTTTAAAATGACTACTTGGTCTTGTCTGTCCACCGCCTGCACAGATAACCTGACAGAAGGTTAAAGTTGGAGTCCTGATAGTGTCAGTCTTGTTGCCCTGTTAAAAAGTAATGTTCTTTATTGTTTTAGGGGTTATATGTTCTCATTTTCTTTGTTTTGATCAAAAAGCCACTGGCCTTCACTCGGGCCTCTGCTGTAGCGCACCGGCCTCACTGCGATACCGAGCTATGAAACCTCGTTCTCGAGCTCCATGTTGCAGTGCTGTTGAACGGCACGCTTCGTTTAGCATGAGCAGTCCGTCCTGTGACAACCCAGCGCCTGTAAAACATTAAAGCCTTTATCCTGACGCTCCTCTCTCACTGGGGTCTTCATCCTGCGGTTTCTCTTCACAGAAACGACACTTAGACAAGACGAGCGATGCGCTGCTTCAGCGAAACCTGACTTTCCGCAAAGTCCACTTCAGTTGTAAGTAAGTATTCATAGTCTCATATGTGAGTATCGGTGAGTTTTAATTGTCATTTGGTTTCTCGTGCAGTTCGGTTAACCTACAGGGATTCTGGGAAAAGAGTGACGCAACAAAAAACTCCACCATGTGTTACTTTAGCTGTTTCTTGTCATTGTTCACATCGTCGATATTTTTTCCATCACCCCGATGCATTTAAGGGCTGTTCTTCCGGAGGTTTCTGATTGTCAACACGGCTGGGGAAACACTAGCAGGAACCTCAATCACACCATGATTTGGAGAAAGATGTTTCTCTGGCCCCTGTGATGCGAGGTCGGAGAGATAGATGTCGTGAAGACACCCCCCTACACAAACACAGTCCGACATCTTGAAAGCGATGGCAGTGGATTGATAATATTTTAAATTGTGGACAAAAGGGGGAGAAGAAACAGACATATTGCTTGAAGAGCTGAAGCAAAACATGGACACAAAAGACTGCTTTTATTTCCTCCTGGTAAAACATCTTTCGTGGGTAATCAGTTTCAAAGGGGTAAAACATGAAGCTGAAACTAGATTAATAATCTACCAGCACCCAAGCAAGCAGCGTGGCTTGGATGTGTTTCTCTTGTTTGGTACATATCTTCTGCTCTTAATTAGATTCACATTATGTTAATTGTACAATTTCCAAAATACGCCACATGCAAGCAAGAAAAATAAACACTTGCATGAGGATCGAATGAATCCATATAAAGATGAGAATACAGACAATAGATGAGCTCGGGGCTTGTATCTGTTTAGTGAGGGGGAGAAACGGACTTTAAATTAATACCTTTCAGGGGAAAAACATCTTCCTCATTTTCTATGTGCAAAAGAAAGAGAGCAGTGACTCTGAGAACAGTCTACCGCCTGGCTTTCTAAATATTTGCAAATCAAGTCTTCAGAGTTCTCTCCAAAATAAGGATAAATAGATCCAAAGAAGAGAAATATAAATCTGATCCTCTCTCATGAACAGACAAAAACAATTGAGCTTGTCAAAATCCCACTACGTAGCAGGGCTCTGAGACAGTCGATCCAAGCCTGGTGCGGTAATGTTTTTTGGATAGAGGAGGTATTATTTGCAAAAGAGAGAGAAACTAACTTTGTTTTAAAAGCGTAGATTTTTTTGTGTGTTTTAAGAAAGTGATTTAGTAAATGTTCTGACAGCTTAGTCTCTCTCTCGGGCTTAATGACTGATCTAAATTGGAGCTGGGAGATGAAAGAAATTCTTTAGTGATGTCTCAGCTGTCAGCGATTGCTATAAGCAATTTTCACACAGTTTAAGATTTGAATAACCAGTTATGCACTAAAAGGGCGAGGAGTGGAAGGTAAGATAAGAACGCAAATGTCATCCCGCTGAAAGAAAACAGCTTTTAAATTGCAGCTGTTGTGCTAATAGCAGCCATGGTGGGTGAGGCGCGCCGTGAAGGGTCTGATGATTCTCTGGCCTCGCCTGTAAGTAGAGGCATTGTGCTCAAGCCTGTATTATAGTGGACAATTGCCTCTTTGAAAAGACTACAAACAAAACAAAAAAAGCACTTACAATCACCATGGTGGATGTTAGAGAGTAGAGATCGACCTTGAGGAGATGTGAAAGAAATCCCATCCCTAAAATCACAATTAATCAACGTACACAGGGTTGCCAACCTCCTGGATTGTCTCGGGTGTCAGGGAATTAGAGATCCGCCCGACTGGGAACACCACGGGAGAGGAGACGCTCAGAGGAGTAATTAAATGACTATCGAAGAGTGATTCACATTGATCCTGTGATTAGCTCCTGATAGTTTCATACAGCGGTGCGAGCTGGACCTGCGTGAGACATTAAAATGTCAATCACAGCAGCATCGGTGTAATTTAAAGTGTAATGCAAGATAAAATGTATTTGTTGGCGTCAGGTATTTATTTAAAAATCTTTTACTTAAAAAAGAAAAGTCCAGCTTCGTATAGTAAGTCATTTTTACTATCTGGGTTACAGATTTCCAGCTGTTCAGCCTTAAAGACATGACATCATGTGTTAAAACTTCCAGGCGCACACCCTTGCACAGCTGGCAGCCAATCACATTGCTTCAGTTGTGATTCTTTAGCAATTTAATCTCTTACAGTTGGGAGTGCCAAACTTTCTCTCATTTGTTTATGTCGTGCAAAGCAGTTTCTGAAGAAAGTGTCCAATCCTTTAATAACACAAATTAGGCGATGTTACAAACTGCTTATAGACTTACATTTGGTTTCCAGGGAATGAAAGGTAGAACCTGATTGATACAGTTGCCAAAACAGTAACAAATTATAATATTTGTGGTTTTAAAGAGCTTGACAGTCCATCTCCTTTGAGATAAATAATGCATGTGGATGCAGGTTACTGTGCTTTTAACTGAGAATCGACATTTTAAAAAGAATGACAAATTGGCATCTCTGGTGTATGCCTTTTATAGTTATTTTATCATCTCCAAAGAAAGAAAGAAAAGTCTTTTGCGTCAATATGCAATTCCCCTCAGGATTGGCACAGCACCGACTCATACCTGTAGGAATTTCATCAAACACCTGCGGAGCCTTGGCACACAATGCCACAACAACAAGGCCTGCGTATGTGACAGCACAGTGAAATGACAGCTATCAGGGACGCGCTGGAGTGCCGTTCTCTGAAGATAAGCAAAGCCAACAACCGGAGACTTGTTAGAAAACACTGATTGCCATCGAAATACGACCCACAGAAATCTGTTTCGAGGAGACAACCTCTTGCTTTCCATATGAAGTCCCCAGCCACACCTGCACACTGATCTGATGGCCGTTGTTACACAGCTCATCTGCTTATAAATCCCTGGTGAAACCGGGAAGGCACCTCGGTAATCAATTTAACACATCAAGTGGTGATGTACGGCACCTCGTCCCGGCAAGCTTTCCATTATTCATCGGCACAATACTCCATTATTGATACCGCTTTCCATGTGGGCTTCGCTCTTCCATTCATTTTCATTTTCATTAATAATGCCTTCCACTGTTGCGAATTCCCTGAAGAGAAGCTGCCTGGATGGAGATACACCACAAGCCAAGGTGTGAGTGAAGGCTCTCCAAGCTGTGGTGGCATCAGACCGGCAAGAGTCAATAAAGCAATGAAGGAAATATGCAGTGGAATCCTTTAAAGATTGTCTACAATTGTTACTGCAGCCTCCAGCCCATCTGTGAATGCCTTTGCAACACACCTGCTACATTGTATACTAAAGACCCATTCGACACAAACAGTGTGGCATTGCATCTGTATATTATATTGTGTATTTTATTAAGAGAAAAATCCAGATGACTCATTTAGCACTAAGTGTACTAAGGCACTGGTTCCATCCAACTGAACTCTCATTTACTTAATTACTAGTAGGGTACTTAATTGAACCCTAATTCAACTAATCATTTGCCTATTCTGAGATCTTAAATTATTTTAAACAGTTATGGATTTCATGTGAAGTATGAAGCTGGAGATTGAACTTCAAATATCCAACTTTTTATAAGCTACACAATTTAAAAAGTCAAATGAAGCTAATTAGTTTAATTGAGGGTTCAATTAAATGATTGAGAGCTAAATGCTAACTGTATCTGGTGTTTGTTCAGTTGTTTTGTCTATTGTGGCCAAATCCCTTACAAAGGCTGTGAAAGGGGTGTGTGGATTGATGTGCTACTTGCAGATGATGTTTGTATTAAAATGTTTGACTTTTTTTCTCTGATTAAATGTTGATTTACAGTAGCCCACAGATGAATTCAGACCCTGGGAGTGTAACTTGAAGTTGATTTAGCAATAACACACATATTTCTCAATACTGTGCACTTGGGAAATTAGGTACAATCTCCAGTCACACTTGTCAGATTTCACAAAGATGTACATTTTACATGCAATGCAC
The DNA here is from genome assembly GCF_036373705.1 of Amia ocellicauda. Taxonomy (NCBI): domain Eukaryota; kingdom Metazoa; phylum Chordata; class Actinopteri; order Amiiformes; family Amiidae; genus Amia; species Amia ocellicauda. Next base: position 22,504,410 of record NC_089870.1, on the reverse strand, counting down.
TATTAAAATACTGCAGGGCTGTCTATCCAAAGCATGAACAAGCAAACCAATATGTTTTCAATTATTGTATTGTAACATCAAAGGACTGTCTTCCTTTGTTTCTGCATAAAGCATCCTGTGTAACAGATACATTTAAGAAAGCTGATTGGCAATAACAGACACATACTTCTAATATAGATGGATGTGGAGAGAGTCGCAGATATGGCTAATTTATACATTATTAACTCGTTTTCCACGCTCTGGCGTTGCACAAACAGGCTCCATCTTGACAATGGCTGCAGGCAGTGTGCTGTCAGTGTTTCCAAACTTTAAATTAAAACAAATAACTGGAGGGGCAATGCACGAGTGATTATCTGCCAAAAACCTTCTGTAAAATACAACACAAAACAGCAGCGCATTAAAATAGATCATACCAGAGGTGGTTATTTCTGAAATGAAACTACATCAGCTGCCACTCTCTTATAAACATGGTTTAAAATGTATGATTTCACATTTAAAGGTATACCGACATCAGTCGTGTACCGGCTGTACGGGTTTACAATGATCTCCACGAATAAATAATGAGCTCAGATACTAGAGACTGTACTGATTGTGTATCGGGGACATGCGCAGCGCTTGTGATGCTTGATAGTATTATGGATATGATACTGTAATACTGTCTGGTAATTGTGTAACTTCTTCTGCGATTAGAGGTGATACTCTCATGAAGCTCCTCAAATGTTATGATTCAATCACAAGGTTTACCTATAGTGCACATACACCGCTAACAACCCCAACACACATACACACACACTCACTTTCACTCTCACACACATGCATGCATACATACACACTCACACTCTCACTGTCACTCTCACACATACACACACATGCATACATACATACACACACTCACATATATACACACACATACACACACACTCACTTTCACTCTCACACACACACTCACTCTCATTTTCACTGTCACTCACACACACACACACACACACTCTCACTCTCACACATGCATACATACATACACACACTCACATATATACACACACATACACACACACTCACTTTCACTCTCACACACACACTCACTCTCATTTTCACTGTCACTCACACACACTCTCACTCTCACACATGCATACATACATACACACATTCACATATATACACACACATACACACACACTCACTTTCACTCTCACACACACGCATGCATACATACACACACACACACTCACTCTCATTTTCACTGTCACTCACACACACACACACTCTCACTCTCACACATGCATACATACACACACTCATATATACACACATACATACACACACACACTCACTTTCACTCTCACACATACACACACTCTCACACACACATGCATGCATGCATACACACACACTCACACTCTCACTCTCACTCTCACTCTCACACACTCATGCGTGCACTAGTTTCTATGCAGTCCTGTGCACTAGGGCGACTCCGGCGCTGGGCTGCATGAGGAGGAGGAGGAGGAGGAGGAGGAGCAGCTCGTGCCTCTTCCTCTCCTCTCGAGGTGCCGGCGCGTGGCGTGCGGGGTCCCCCTCTCGCGCGGTGCGTCTGAAGCATGACGCAGCAAAACCTCCTCCACCACCTCCTCCTCCTCCTCCTCCTCCTCCTCCTCCTCCTCCTCCGGCCCCCGGAGCGCCACTCTGTCATCCCCGGCATTAACCCTTGGCGAGCCCGTCCTTCCTCCCCCGATTCGCCGGCGCACAGTCCCCAATCACAGCCCCTCTCTGCCCATTGGCTGCGCGGCCCGCCCGTCAGCGCCGCCCCCTCCCCCCGTCCCGCCCCCTCGCCGTGCTCTCGCCGTCGCCGGTGCCGGGCGTGCGGGGGGCCGGGCCGAGCCGCCGGGCTGCGTGACCCCTGACCCGCGGGGGTGCGCGAGGGGGCGGCGAGCCCCGGGGACTGGTGCGGGATCCTGCGCGAGAGCCGCCGCGAGCCCGAGCCCCGGGCCGCCACCGCCGCGCGAGCCGGACCCGCAGCCGCCGCACACGCCGCACGCGCTCCCTCCCTCCTCGCGCTGCCCCCCCTCCCCTCTTTTTTTTTTCCTCCCCCCCCCACCCCACTATCTGACACATCCAGCTTCCCCGAGAGCTCCATCCACCTACATTGCCGGATTAACAGAGCTGCTCGTGCATTATTATTTTGATATTAAATCCATTTTAGAAACCAAATATTTTCATAATAAACACAAAAATTGCAATCATGATGGCGGCAGCTCCAATCCAGCAGAACGGGACTCACACCGGGGTGCCCATAGACCTAGACCCGCCGGATTCCCGGAAAAGACCGCTAGAAGCCCCTCCGGAGGCGGGCAGCACCAAGAGAACCAACACGGGCGGTGGGTACACGAGCTGCTGCGCTGAGCGCCTGCATGCCCGGGGAGTCAGGCTGACTATTCTCATGCAAATACTATTAAAAAGGGCTGAAACATGGCGACGGTTTGCGCTGTGTGCACATAGTTGAAGCATGCTTTTGCAGTCGAAGGACGGGGAGAGGGTTGTCAGCGAGGCGCTGGGAAAAGCAGCGAAAAGACGCGAGGTGTGCTGGTGCGTATGTGCCCGTGGAGGAGCGCGGCGAGTTGTTGGCACTTGTCAAAGTGTGTAAAGATTAACTTCCCAAAACCCGAGTGTGCGCCGGTCGCCCGTCCGCTTTGTTTCCATCTGGGTTTTGCAAATCTGACAACTTATCAATAGAGTTTTGCTGGAGAGGCATGCGGCGCGTATTTAAATGTGCCACCCGCGTCTGACCCGTGTGCATCCTCGCATGTTGCTGGGCTGCTGGTGTTTCCATCATGATGTCTCCTTGGATGTTGTGGCTAGACAACTTGCTAAGTTGGTCCATTGTGTTGTACAAACCTGAGCAGGGTAATGCGTTTAACAGAACCGACATGTGTGTGCTTTGTTTTTGAAGACCTTCTTGTTGTTGAGTGTGTGTTGAAGCGCAGACGCTAGAAGTTGTATGGAAGCATCTCCTCCACCTGGCAGCCCCACCTGCCCGCGTTGGCATCATGCTGAACGGTACCCACGATAACAGTAGCTGCCAGAGAGGCGAGAAACGCGTTAGGGATCTCCTGATTATAACGAGCTTAAGGAGATCGTGGAGCAGTAAGAAGTGAAGTGAAATAAACACGCAGGTTGTGTTGGCATTGCGGTTGAGTGGTATGGCTGGGGGGACAGCAGTAGCATTGTAAAGAAAGGCACAGGGTATCTTTTTCCTGCTTTCTTTTCTTTCTTGTGCGTGTGTGCGACTGTGTCTGTCGGATCATTGTTTCACTCTTAACGATGCCTTATCGTGTGTTTGCTAATTGCAGTTGTAGTTGCTACAGAGCAAACAGCCGTCTCCTCTAATGCTGGTCACCCTCAGACAGGGCACCGCTTTTAACATCGTTCATTTGTTGCGTTTTCCCTCCAGTTGTCGGTCGGATTTAGGCGTGTTGGGCTCGGTGGCACAGCGTTGTATCAATTAGGAATCCATGATCAATCACGGGGATCTCATTAATCATCCGCTGCCAATTTAAGGTCCGAAGAAAATGCTTCATACGAAGGAGACTGGAATGCAGTATCTAAGTAAAGATGACGCTTGATTTTTATTTTGTGTGTGATATGTATTTCTTTCTGTTTGTTTCGTGTTGTAATATACGTGTGTGTGTATTCGGCTACATCCAGGGCTTCATGTTTCCAACATGCGGGAGACGGTACAATGTTACGCATTTTGGGCGGGCAGGTTTTGTGTTACACGACGTTGTGAAAGTGTATCTGCATTTACAAGTTTTGCATTGTTACAGATCTCGGTTACAAACAAACCAAATATGCCTTTCTGTATTTTGAAACGGATATGCTGATTACATGCAGAAGTTAACGATCGTCTCACTTATCACTGTGTTTTATTTTATTTGGGTTTTCTTACATGATGATTGAATGATTGATTGATTTTATTTTTTTGCTGTTTTGCAGAAGACGGTCAATTTTTCTTAAAAGTCCTAATACCGAGTTATGCTGCTGGATCTATAATTGGGAAAGGAGGACAGACAATTGTCCAGCTTCAAAAAGAGACCGGCGCTACCATCAAACTGTCTAAATCCAAAGACTTTTACCCAGGTAGGTCCTTTTGTTGAACTATAATATGATGATATATTTAATTGACAATATGCATGATATAATAGAGATTGTTTCATTATTATTATTATTATTATTATTATTATTATTATTATTATTATTATTATTATTATGCCAGTGTACATATGTCTGGAAACACATTTTTCAGGAAACTTAACAAAAACCCAAGATCATGTGATGCTGTAATTCACCCCAAACTTGGGCATGAGAATCTAGCTGTACATGTGTGCTGTTGTGTGTTGGGTCTGGGCTTTGACAGCCACCAGTCTCACAGATCGAACCACAGAGATGCTGCGATTGTGGAGGCAGCTGTGCAGTGGCTCCAGTGGGGGGTTTATTTTCTGCCCCACACTGCTATTGTCCCCTTGCGTTGCGTGTTTCTGGTTTGTGATGCATCGCTGGAGGACACGAGCCGTGTGCATTGAGGATGTGTGGCTTCTTTTCCCTCCTCCTGCTGATCTTTTCTCATTATTAGTTCCTGTTTGGTCGCAGCCTAAAAGCTTTACTTCACGAGATGTTTAGGTCACAAACACAAATATTGAGTTTTTTAGGAGCCCAGTTTGTCAGGGACATTTGAACCTCAATATCTAGATGAGACTTGCATGATTAATCAGTGTCAGAGATTGGTGAAATCGGTAAATACTGCATACACTACAAATGTGTCGTTTTGCACGCAGGCGTGTCTCATTTTGTTGTTGGCGTAGTGTCTCTGTGTGTTAAAGCCTCTGCACCTCAGTAAGTCATCTTTCATCGGCCAGCCTTGTGAGCAGCAAACCGTGTCTCACTGGGCTGGCATTCCTCTCGGCCGCTCGCGTGTCTTGCCTTCCCCGCCGCCTGGAGTGGCCTGCGGTGGCAAGAGGTTGTGGAAGAGACATCAGTGGCTGGATGATAGAAAGTGTAGTTAGTTTGTGTGTAATGGAGCAGCAGTGCGTCCGGAGACTCGAATTGGCCGGAACAGCTGGTGCTGCCGGCACACATTGGGGATATTTGACTTTCATATATGCGCACCACAGGGAGTGGGGGGTTGATGGAGATGTATATGTATATGTGCATGACTTTATATACACATGCAGAGCAGCTGCACTGAAACATGCAACGGCAGGGATACCTGTAGTCCTGAAAGTACATTCTACATACGTGTAACAGACCCGTGGAAGTCAGATTTATACTTCTAAAAATGTAATGTTTGTTCTTTGTGATCTGTAATTAACTGGCCTCCCCTGCTGTTCAATTATTTAAATTATTCTGTTTTCGGATAGTCTCCTCCTTCCCCGTAGCCAATGAATAAAAAGGAATTAATCGAAAATCTATTTTATTATGAATTCATATTTTCTACATTTGTGAAGTACTTTTGCAGATTGTAAGAATTGCGGTGTGTGTGTCTCTCCAGTATGCAGCCTTCCTAACGCATGGGACGTGTGTGTTGTGGAAGGTTTTTAAAATCTGGAAGTGATTGTGTAGTCACAGCGGATGATTTAAAGCTACCCTCTACCTGACAGAGCAGATCCACAGACCCCCCCCCACCCCGAGTCTGGCCGTCGCTCGGGCCGAGTGTTTGTGTTTGACCACGAGCCGGAGAAATTTTCTGAGGTCCTGGCATTCTCGGAGCCGACGACTCCTGGTCTGCGTCCAGCCCTCTCTCCTTCCCTCCCTCCCTCTCTCTCTCTCTCGCACTGCGCACAAGCCGGGAGCCTGTTCTTCCCAGAGTGCGATGACTGGAGAAGCCGGCGCTCTCACGGTCCTCGGGGTCCCAGAGTTTTTTATTCCTAAGGGATTCTACAGCATTCTTTTCTGTTCTTTCTTGCCCTCCCTGTCAATTCATTCGTCTGGGAAACTGGGAGAGAGAAACTGGTGTGTGGTTCTCCTCATTGGCCAGTTATACCATTTTAAAAATCTTAAAAGGCCATTATTTACCCTGTCATGTTAATTGAACAAATATAAACTGGGCCCTTGGTGCTTTAATTCACTGCTAATATAAACCATTTCTGTGTGATGAATTTCGCTTCTCCTGCTTTACAATGTTTGCCTTTTTTCAGTATGTGCTTCCTGTTGTCTAGGACAGATCAGCTCTATCCCCTTCAGTGAATGTGTAGATATTTACACACTAATATATATGGATTGTGTTAATTTACTGCACATTGATGACAATCCTGAACGTGTCCTCGAAATGACATCTGTCGCTTCCAAATTTGTAATTAAAAACAGACACGGTTGTTACAGCAGTTGGCCAGTTGTGTCTCGGAATGCTTTAGCTGTGTTTCTGATATTAGTGTGTGTTTTATTTCATCTCATAATAAGGCCTTGTTGGTTTAACAGATCGTATAGCAGTTTACCCAGTTGTTTTTCTGCTTATTTTTTATTCTGTCACTTGATTTGAACGACAAATTAATGGTTTTATTAAATGTAACACAAATAAAATAAGAGGAAACTTAAAATACTGCAGGAGGCTGAATCTCACGCTGTTTGAGATGACATCATCTGAGAGACCCTCACTAACCTTGAGCTGTTTATTCTGGGGACTCGGCGGTTGGGGGAGGCTCCTTCACCAAATTTACAATCTAGGGAATTTCCCTAATTGCTAATGATGTTGTGCTCGTGTGTGAGATGTTTTGGGACAATAGACGGGATTTGTTGAGGCACAGATGGCTGTGTTGACTGTCTGGTCACAGTGCTGCTGTACAGATATAGTAAACTGATTCTTCAGTCTTGTTATTCTTAAGAAAACTTGTTTTTCTCCTTAACGTATCGCCCTGGATTTGGTTTCGCGTGGATTTGATCGCATTCAATTTGCCATTAAAAGCAAATGTAGCTTTAATTTCCCAATCTCTGTAGCTGCTTGTGCTCAGAGTGTTACAGTCCTGTTTCTCACGAGTCCGCTCGAGCACTGGGGCTTTTCTCTGGTCCGATTGATCCCGATGCACTCTCTGGCTCCGGGTTTTAATGCACAATCTTCAGCAGAGTGTTTTGTTATCCATTACTTACAGGCCTGATGTCTTGGTTTGCCGGGTGATGAGTTCGGTTGCGTGTGGTGCGTACTGGGATAATGCCGCAGTGTGGTGTTTAATCTCTAAAAAATGAATGTTTGTGTGTGAGATGCAAATCAATACCTTGTTTAATGTTTTATCTACTGCTTTGCATTTCACGTTCGAAAACAATTATGAAGGGGTGCGGGGCCATGTGATCGGAGCACAGGGTGGGGGGGAAGCACAGGCGGCCGGTTTAACCCCTTCGCCGCTCGGGCACCGCGTTGCCGAACTCCAGATGTGCGGCGCTTCCCCACGGGCCGCGACGGCCGCGCTTCGGAGGTGGGAGACCCCGACTCCCCCTCCTCCCTCTCTCCGAGTCTCTCCCTCCTGTGCCTCGGAGGAGCCGCGCGGCGGAGGGGTGGAGGGGGTGGCGGCGCGTCGAGGAGTTGGAGTTGTGATGAATAGCGTGATTGAACCGGTTGCCAAGGTAACGGGCCCTGAAGATGATATCTGTTGGTGCAGTGAACACGAGTCCTCTGCCGAGCAGCCGCAGACCCAGAAGAGAGCGCTCTCTGCAGCCCGGGCCTTGTGTGATCGCCTCCCTTGCCGAGTTGTGAGGGCGCCCGGGTTGTGTGTGTGTGTGTGTGCCCCTCTCGCCCCGTGATTAATCTGCCAGCGATGGATGGCGGAGGGGCAGATCGCGCCGGCGGCAGCTGTTCCCTCAGACACATTTTCAATATGGCAGCTGTTGGTCACATGATCTTTGCAAACATGACTTGCAGATGGGTTTGAAGGGCTTTAGGTGCAGTTGGTAAATATAGTGGAATGAGTCTTGGCCTCGGCCCTCCGTGCGCCCGTCTTTAATTGAGGACGGGGTCGTTGTTCTCCAGCAGGAGTCGGGAGCGTTTCCTGACCTCGGCACGTAACGAGACGTTTTCACTTCTCCATGTCGGCGCGTCGCGATACGAGCCAAGTCTTAATGGTTTCCACTTGCTAATTCATATGCCCGAGCTTTATGTGATGCATCAGTCTGAGAGTTGAGTCGCTTTCCTGAACTTCAATGTCCTTCAAATTTCACGTACATTTTAAGGGATTTAGGGATATAGTATTTGTTTTCATTGTTTACTGCTTGGAAATGGAGGTTGAATTCAATACCAGCCTTCAGTTTCTCCAAATTGAAAGGAGATTTGCATTGTAGATCATTTAAATACAAATCGACCATCATTTAGTTCAGTCTTGGCAACAATATATTTTTTTGGGGAGTTTTAAAATACAGAAATGGTTGGGGAGAAATACCAAGCGATGAGATTTGCTTGCCTGTGTCCATCGAAGACTAGAATGCTTAGATTAGTTTGTAAATGTTTCTCCACAATAATTGTGGTGATGAAATGTATGTAAACTCATGAAATTGAATGTTACCCTGAAGTTTGTGCGTTTTGTGCTTTAGCTAACCAGTCTGAGAAAGAAAGTAGAGACGATCTTGTACAGCACAGGGAATCACAATTAGCTTTATAGAGAGTCTGTTGTGGATTTGATATTTAAGCCATAAAAACCTTTACGCAAGGGAACGTCTTCCTGGGAATGAGGGGTGAACTCTGTGGCACTTATTTCAAAGTTATGGAAGAGAAAAAACATCTCTGAGAAGGAGTGGCAGGGGACGGAGCTGAGGATCCTGCCAGACTGACTCCTGGCATAGGATTTAAAAGTCTCGCACTCCAGAGATGTTTGGTCGTGGCCTCGTACCGCACGCCCGGCTACGCCAGCTCCAGGCCTCGGTGTTCATGGACAGTGTGTGTTCAATCGGTTTAAAGGAAAAGCATGATTAATTGATGGTACGTTGACAAGAATGTGCCCTGGCAGTCGGTCGGTATGCCACGCACGGCAGACTGCGACTACAGATCCTCATGACTGTTCGACAGTGAGTTACAGCCGGTCACAGCTGGCAAAGCAAACCATTTCCAGATCTGTAGTGGAATCGTACAGAGGCCTGTTTCGTTTGGAGGGGTTTCTCCCAGGCCACCGTGGTGTGATCTTTCTATCGGCCGCTCTCAATGAAGACGGGTCACCCCAGTTAATTAATCCAGCTCCAGCTTTAACGTTTCTGTCCAATATCTATTTCATGTTGTGCTTGTTGTAGTGGCAGCGATACGAGTGCGGCTTGTTTCCCTTCGTTTCGAACGCCAGCCCGGCCTCCCCGGTGAAACAGATTGCTGGAATTCATTACACTTCGCAACAAATGTAACTGTTACAGTACATTAACAGTGTGGATGCATCAGGGATGCTTAAAAATAAATAAATTCGAGAAAAACAAACCGGGGAAAAAATATCACTTTTTTTATTTCCCCACGAACAGCTTGGCGAATTGAAATTAAGACGTGTTAGTTGGGAGTGGTGGAATAAAGGGATTGTAAGATACGTTGAGACTGGCGGACATTAAACGCAATCAGTCTGCATGTCGGGTCACACAGTCGGGAGGCATCTGTATTGTGGTTGACCTCGGCGTTCGACCTCGGCGTTCACCCTCAGCTGCTTTGTCTGGACCGACTCCAGCCGAGAGAGGCTTGTATTTGGCGAGTTCGTTGGGTCGGTTCGTGAGCTCTTCGAAATAGACCTCGTGCGACGAAGGCCCCAGTGCAACTCGCCCGCTCCATCTCCATGTTTGGATGCGGCTCTCGCTCCAAGCAGAGCAACATCTGCAGCGGCCTGATTGACACGCGTCTCTCCGGGACTCATCATTGCCAGGCGCAGCAGGTGCGGCTGGTCCTCGGGGCCCCACGCTCCAAAGACATCGCAGCCTGATTGAGAAACGCACCAGGGGACCGGCGCGAGCGCGGCGCTGGCGAGCTCGCCGGCAGAGACGTCAGTTGTCCGGCGCTGGAATCCGGCAGGTAATTGGGCTGGACGAGAGGGGACTGCGAGGCTCACGTTGCATTGCAGCTGCTGCTGAGCTTAATTAATCTGACCCTCCGTGGCGGCGGTGGTGCAGTACCCAACAGCCTCTCTCTCTTCTATCACACACACGCACACGCATACACACGTGTACAGTGAAAGCTGCTTGGTTCAGGCTGGCGTGGCAGTTTTTGGTCAGGAGAGTTTGAAAATTGGAACGGATTTTATTCCTTCTTGTGTTTGTCTAACACCAGAAATAGTTATTGTACTGTTTTTATCAAGACTGCTATCAAAACTGGTGGTTATACTTATTATCAAAGCAGTGTGTTCAATTCCCTTAGAAAGATAACGTTATTTTCTTTTTTGGTTGTGTGGAGAAATCTCTGTCCATTAGGCGCTGTATTTAAGCACTCCACTAAAACACCCGTAGTAACTTACACTACAGTACACAAATTAGTCGGTATCTTGTATGTATGTATATATATATATATATATATATATATATATATATGTGTGTATATAAATTCCCAGCAATAATGTAAAAGACAATGTACCGTGGTCCTTCCCCTGAAAGCTAAACCCAGCATGCTACTGAAATGAACCTACACAAGATCCCATCATGTGCGTCTGATTTGTGAGCGCTGCAGCAGTTGAGCGCTAGGAGCGTGCCGCTGTGCACACAAGTGTGGCCCGGGGGGGCAGGTGGCAGGACCCCAACAGCTGAGTTGACAAGGGGGAACCAGTTGGTGAGTCCAAATATTGAATGCCTCGGATATTGAAATGCAATTAGCCGGCTCTGCTTCACAACGGGGATTGTGCAGGCCGAGGAGAGGACGGTGAGAGCAGCACACACACACACAGGAGTAGTGTTGGGGTTGTGGGGCTGCAGGGTGACATCACTGAGAAGCTGACAGGTGGGGTCTGAGCAAGTGTGTTCTACAATATGACTTCATATTAATGAAATGGATCACTCTTATCGGTTCAGTAATTTCCCTTCCTGAACATGCACAAAATAAAGTACAAATATATTTATATGTGCCCAGTTTTATTGACAGAAATCTGTTTAGAGTCCTATTCATATTTCCAGCCACCGTTATTAATTGGAGTTGTTTTCCGGCAGCACCATCAATGAGACACATCCTCAGTCTTTCTGCAGAAGCAGTAGCAGTTTAACACTGCGGCACTGAATTCTGTATCATGTTTTCCCCGAAGACTCGCACCTTTGAAAAGGAGTCCTGGTTTATTGTATCTACATCCTTATCAGTTAAATAGTACATCTTCGGGAGACGGATTATTTTAGGATCACTTAAACAGCTTTTGTTCCTTTCATTTCTCCCCTTATTATGCGTCTCAGACAAGCACGAACAGTCTTCCTTTTAAACGGGGAGATTGTCGGGCCTTCGCGGTTGATTTCTTTATATTCCACCACATGAAATGCAAGGGAACGAAGGACCGGAGAGGTAGACGCTAAATTATGCTGCCGCTTCTGTTAGTTACTCAACTGGACAACGCTACACAGTGGGATTATTAAAGACGCAGATTCTATAATGCAGATTCTAGTTTAATATCTATAAAGCGCAGATATTTTGCATGCATAATGGATTGGTTTCATTGATGTGTGTGCGGTGCCGAAAAAGGACATCTCTCCGTGCAGGGATGTGTTTAATTTGAGGCGAAACATCAACCCAAAGTTTTTTCTTGTTTTTTAATTCTCCCCTCTTCATGATTATTTAAACTGCATAAGTCGCTTATCTGAACTGTTGTATAATTGAATTTTAAGTTATTTTCTCAAGATGAGTTCTTTGCTCATTTTCTGCTGCGTATCCTTCTTTTTTTCCCCCCAACCCTTTTGGGGATTGAAATGTACAATTAGATGGAATAATTCTGCTTTATTTGGGCTTTTTATGATTCTGGCACAGCATAGTACAGCAGCTTTTTAGTGACGGGGAGACCTAGTTAGCGTCTCCCCGTCTCCGACTCCTGGCATTGCTGGACACGTCTCTCGGCATGGATGGACACTTGATGTCCCCGTTTCAGCTCCGTCGTCCTGTTGTGAAAGACGCAAGGAATTCTGTCCATTTTCTGTGAATGCTTTCCGATTGTGAGACACAAACTGCGATAATGAGCCCAAATGCCATCTGCCGCTTGCTCTGTGTGTGTATATAAGTGCACTCGCCAGCTAATTGTACTTTGTTTGGGTTCTGACAGAAGGATCAAGGTTTTAAAGCCCCCCTTTGAAACAGAGGCTTGATTGAGATTGTTGACAGGGCCACTTCGTTGTGGTAATCATATTAACCGTGCAAGGCGTGTTGTGGTGAGGGAATGCACAGCCACAGTCGGCCCTATTCCATTCCTCCCTGCATCGTCTAAAGAAGTACTCGCTGCTTTTTCATCTGTAAATACAACTTAATTTATCTCTCTGTGGGAAGACGGTCATCCCATTGTTTTCTATTTCTTCCCCCCGTATTTATCTATTCATAGCAACGTAGTTGTGTACGTTTCAGCTCTGCTCCGTCTCCTCAAGGTCATTTGAAGGAAAAAGTTCATATCGTCTTGGTTGGCTCCACAACGCGTTTTGTTGCTTTTTTTTTCATGTGAATTAGCTTTGTACATCGCTGGTCGGTCTCTGTCAATCTCACACTGGAGATTCAACGTTTTCTTAAACTGTGTCCCCCTCCCTCAGGCGGAGAGAGGTCCCCGAGTAGAAGGAGGACCTGTGTCTCAATCTGAATGGTGATAACTGTCGACGCAACACCTCGGGTCACTGCGCTACGCAGCTGCCCTGAGACGGCAGCCCCTCTTGGCTGCTGCGCCGGGACTCTGCGGCAGATCATATTTAAAGAGCTGCGCGGCCGGGACTTAAAGAGGGTTAATATTGGAGCTGCATAAGGGTAGATTCAGTGCGATAACTGCTCTCTATAAAAAGACGTGCTGGGCGAAGGCACGGATACCTTTGCAGTAGATGTGACTATTATTGCTGAAATGCTGTCAAGAGTTTTATTCCAGCTAATTTGTTTTCAAGCACAGAGCTTCTCCACACACTCTGAGAAGTATGAGACGGTTATTCCAGTGTTATATTCCCATTGGCACAACCGTTAGTCCCGGCAAACAGAGCCTGTATTTCCAGAGCACGTATGTGTGTGTGATTCATCATTGTTGTTTCTTTGATGCCAAGTTACTATGGAAAATAAGGACCAACTTCTTGAAAGAAATCCTTTGTAATAATGGTAATAAAAACCACACTTTTCCATAACAGACGATGTCATTGCAGAATTATATATATTTATATATATATATATATATGAACTGATGGGTCTCATAACAAATGCCCAGGCATATTAAGAACCTCCTTTTGGGTCTTTGCGTCTGCAGTTCACATGGGCCTGTGTTTGTTTTGGCACGTGCACTTCTTAGACATGTATTCTACAAAATTCGAAAGAGAACTTGTTTTGGCAGCCAATCATTTTTTGGGGGCTGGTTTGTTTCAGCGATATTCACCCTTTAATCTTTAGTAAACCACCAACCTAGCAAAGTCGTGGAAAAACCCAACGTACTGTATGGTAAGAGCCCCGACTGGGTGGGTTCTCAAACCAGTCTTCATTTTGGGTTTATGCACAAGTGTGAACATGGAAACTGTGGGCAGTGAAACACACACGATCGCATTCTTTACCCTGACGCACATTTTAGTGTGGAAGTTGCGCCTGACGGTTCCTAGAAATCAAGTTAATACCCATGTGTTGTGATGCACAGTGATGTTTTCCACCAACAGAAAAGGATGACATTGTGCTTTGCTGCAGAAGCATCTTGATCAGAAGAGCAACAGAAATGTTGAGCTTAAAGGACAGTTGACTTCACCACGATGTCGCAGAGGGCATTAGGAGACCGGTAACTTCCGTTTTCCCCACCTGTTCCTTTAAACGGTTTTATTTAGAAACATTTTGGAGATGGCAGCAGCGTCCGTTGCTTGCATTGCAAAACGTGCAAGAGGCCAAAGTCATCAGGCTCCCATTTGAACTCATCAGTAAACAAGGGAACAATGTAATGTAGTTTAAGTACCGCGTCTGATAAATAATTCATACCATTTTGCCAGGCTCATCCTTTAGGAGGAGGATACTTACGAGTCGGGAAACGATCGGACTTCATTTGGAATATAGGTAGTGCAGGATAAGATTGTTAACGTTGTTGTTTTTTCTTCCTTGTGGTTTTATAAGGAGGTCACACAAAATAAGAATCCCAGCCGACGCGAGTGCGAGTTCAGAGTGACTCCTGTCCCCACACCCCAGCGCAATAAGCCTGTCCTATTTCTGACAGAGTAATAAGTAACAGTTTCAGTCTTTCTGGGCTTATGTCTCGCTGCACAGGGGAATAAGAAAATGGGTCATTCAAGACAATCTCCTAATTGTAGCGGCACTAATGCTGTGTTTTCTCTCTCTGCGTTTCTCGCTGCAGAGAATGGGGGGAAAGAAGGAAGCTCTGAAAAAGACTGAATACTGAGTTTTTACTTTCATGTTGAGCTGCTGGTTGCTTAAAAAAACACATCTGTGGGCTTGAACACAAAGGAGGGCCTTTTGTGTTACATTTTCACACTGTAGACACGAGTCGTGTTGGATGTTAAACTTCATAATGCGATGTACAGAGACCACAGACAGAATTAAAGACGACATTGGTTCACTCTGTGTCGGTGTTACTGGGGCTTTAATGACCGCTGCTCTGTGATGGAGGCCGGGCTGAATCCTGGCCCATCCCCCGCGCAGCGCTGTTTCTCGTGAGGCTGCTCACTGATTGACTCTTCCAGGTCCGTCTCAAATTTCTGTACGGGTTCAAGGTCAGCCATGTTATTGTGTCGGTAAGTGTTAGGTCTTTAACAGAACATCCCATCCCTGCTAGAAGTGCACCCTTGTCCACAAGATCTAAACATACAAGGGCCTTCAAAGTGGACCCACACAAACCCAGCTTTGTGTGTCACATGACCTCTGGAACAACCCCTTCATGACTGGGGTGGGCGGCTGTCCTATTACTTTTGAATATAGTATTATATTATATGGTTTCCAGACCTGCTCCTGGAGGACCCCCTACCCTGCTGCTTTTTGTTCCAATTAGCTCTCAATTACTTAATTGCACCCTTAATTGAACTAAGTTTTAATTTTAAACGGTAGGGGTGGAAACTGTATAAGGAACGTATCTTATTAAGGAACCGATTTGTCATCAGTTACACAATTTAAGAAGTCAAATGTCAGCAACTTATTACTTCAATTAAGGTTTCAATTAAGTAATTGAGAGCTTGTTGTGACAAAAACCAGCAGGATCAGTGTTCCTCCAGGACCAGGCTGGGACCCCCTGTCCTAGCCTGACCACAGAGCACATTATTCAAATTCAGGAATCCAGCGAAAAGGACGGTTCTCTCTAACATTTAAACCTGTATGTATTTGATTTATTGTTGGATGCAGAGTTAAATTGTAACTGTGATAAGTACTATTGTGCTGAGAAAAAACAATGTGTATGATGCTTCAGCTCAATATACCAATTTGGTATTTATTGTGTGTGTGTGTGTGAGTGTGCGTGTTGGGGGGGGTTCCTGCCACCCGTAAATCAGACATTTTTAATTCCACACTGGCCCTGGATTTCATACAGAGATTTTTTTCCCTCTTTCTTTTTTTATAAGGCTACAAATAGCTCGGCCTATATACAGCATGTGTGTGTGCCCTAATTTAATTTAACTAGGTTGGATCTTCTCGTACGGAGCTCTATATATCCAGCCAATGTAAATCGTGCACATTATTAACCTTGTATTTTGTTACAGTCGATCTGTTTTTGGGTCTAGTAAAAACTCTGCCTAATGTCGGTGAGTAATGCGGCTCAGAAATTAAGCCCGGCTATCGGCCGCTATCGATCTCCCGGCTAATAATAAATGGAGCTGTTTGCGTTGTTTTAAGTGATTGCTGTGTTTGTGGCGAAGGGAAAACAAGATTAACTCGGGAGTAAAGCACAGCTGGGAAGCACTGACCTAATCACTGTATTGCTTTTTACAGCACAGCCCTTTTCTCCTTGATTTCGAGCAGCCAAGGCCGAAACAAGGATGTCGAACCAGCCGAGGACTGTTGATTCCTCCAGGAGTGGTTTTCTATTCCTATTCCCTGTGTCGAGGACTAGGCAGGTGCACCTCATTTCAGTCTGGACGACATCTGAGCCGGTTTAGTCGTTACAGCTTGAACCTCTGCTTTGTTTGAGGTTTGAGGGGTGGAAACTATTATTTTTTAGTAAAAACGCCTGCCCGAGAGATATTTACAGTATTGACTAAGAGGAAAAAAACATTGAGATTTAAATGATTCTCTCCATGGGCTTTTCTCGCCCTATTTCTTAATTACGATTATAATTAGTCGCATTATGCATCAGGGTTTGTAGAAAGTTATCTGAAAGGCGCTCTTAAGCTGGAGAGAGATTCCCACTATATGTGCTTCTGGAAACCGTGTGGTAATGCTCCCCGCAGTAAATGTGTCGGAGCAAGAAGAGCTCAGTGGTTTGTGTGGCTGTCAGGGTGTTATATTTCCTGCCGGGGGCCTGACCCTGATTACAGACTGCTCTTAGGTGCTTAGCAACAGTTATTTTATGTGTGGCAATAATGCAAGTTGTCTAGAACCGAAAGGCTATTTTTATCTCCCGTTCTTGTACAAGCAGGTACGGCTGTCCAGGCGTCGGGTCCGGCGCAGCAGCCAAGAGAGTCGATATCTCCTGAGAGTCCGCCGCTCTGCCAGGTTTATGTTTTGCTCGATCTTCGCTTGTGTGGCACGGCTGTCCTGCTCTCAAATAATTTGTAAAAACTCTCGTATCTTCCTCGAGGCGATGCATGTCAGCCGAAGTGAAACAGAGAGGAAGAGAAACTGGCACAGAAAACATGCTTTCGTCTTATCGAAACCAGGCGTCCAATTTATAAAGCTTGAGGCCACATGATGTTCTCTGGAAACTTCAAAGAGATGCACATTAGTCATAAAGTGACTTCACTTAGCAGAGAGAGAACTGAGCAGAGGACTGGAGTGAGTTCCTGCTGCAGAAAGCATTTATTCAATCAAAATAAACATTTCATTTACAGAAAGGTCTGTAACTTAAAATGCATTATTGACAGAAAGGCTGCTTCTGCACAGAGAGAGAAAGAGGTCACTAAACAATTCTAGATAGATCTGTATTTATTTATGTGTATAGATAAATGGATATTGATCAGTCTTTACCTAAGAGATTCCCATTAGGCGAAAGGTTAAAAAGTATTAAAAAGTCCTGGAAAACCTCTGAAACACCAGCATTGGATTTAGCTCCTATTTTTTTTCTTGGTACCAATAAACATTTCCAATCATATAAATAGTTTCCATGAATGCTTTTAATTCCCCGGTGATTTTATAAAAGGACAAACCTTCTCACAAACTGTGCTTTTGTATTCTGTGCACTTCCTGCATCCCGGGCCTTTATTCTCGGCGCTGGCACTTAGTGTGCCAGGCTGCGTGTTTGCACCGAGATTACGAGTAACACAAAGTCATCGTGTGAGACGGGAAGCACAGTTTTTGGACGGCTGGAAGTGTGCCGTCTTCAGTGTCCTTGAAGTCTCGCACTAAACTGTGGACATCAGCAGTAATCTCAGAGGACAGGGGCTGTGAATCGAGAGATAGAGGGAAAGCAGTCCTTGCAGGGAAACGCAAGTCGGCTGCGTTTCTGTTTCGTGTGCGGCTGTGCTATAAGTGAAACCATGCTGAGGAGGTTTAATTGAATAAGCCTTTTTAAAAATGTCCCATAATCCACCTCAACTCCTCTCCGCCTGTGTGTCCGTCTGCCTTTGTCAGGAAAGCCTGAATAAGTGCATCACTGTCAGCTTCCTGAGAAGAAGAGGTGCACAAAGATCTCCTCCTCCGCTTGGCAGTGTGGATTAGACGTCACCTTCTCTTGCACTGTGGTGCTGCGCCGGGATGACTGCCCCCGAGTCAATATGCCATGTGGTGTCTTAGCAACTGAATGCGACTATCAATCTGTCTCCCCGCCTAAGAGGCATCGATGTGGCCCGAGCCTGCATCCGCGAAGCCGTGGCAGCTCACAGGGCCGCTCGCTCAACACAGATGTGAATATCGTCTCGGACTGAACGCCCAGTGACCCGTGACTAACACGAAACACAGACTTGAGACGGAGAAGATAAATAAAAAAATAAAAAATAAAATAAACCCTTTTACTCAGGGTTGGACAAACATGCTCTGAGGAGCGTGCTGTCTTCTTGGCAGCCGTGTCCGCTCTGGGATTGGACGCAGCATGTTCAAAATGAAGCAAAACAAAAAACTTCACCATGGAAAACGGGATAATTAATCGCAAATGTTCCTCGGCGGTTATTAAATACCATTTATGGCGAATAAGACAAACTCGCAGCAGAGAGAACTGGAACAGCTGGAAGCACAATATGCTGCATTTTTTTAAATTTCCAGTTTATGAACCAGTTGTCCCTGATTGTTGTGTTGGCGTGTGATCGCCGTGCACAGAAATATAAGTGTATAATGTTCTTATTTTGTAGCTGCCGGTGTCGGTGAAGGTGTAGTACTCTGGGTTCGATGTTGAGATTGGAAGTGACTGAAGCTCAGTGTTGATTTAGCTGTTCACGTCTCTCGATCCTGTTTTAATGAAGCAGGCTTAGGTCTATAAGAGCCCCAACGCGCTGTGTGTGTCATTGTCATGGTTTACACAGTGTGGCCAACTGTCCTTGGGAAAATCTGGCAGGGAGGCTGCAGTCTGACCTCACATGTTTTTCTTGGCCTGACTTGACGGGCTGAGTGTCAGTCCCTGCCTTCCACTCCCTTCTTCTCTCTAACCTTATTCAGTGGGATCGGGACCCCGGACTAGGTTATAAACTCTGTGGGGCCCAAACCCGCTTAGTATTGATTTCCTCCGCTGTGATATTGCTTCGCCCCGTGGAGGTCCTGATCGCTACTAAAGCGCTGCACGGAGGAATGTTTCCTAACCTTATTACTTGGAGGTCCTAACCAAATCAACTCAATGCCCACGTTATTTAGGCTTGTGTCTGTTTAGTTGGGTTTAATGGATCCCCTGGACTGCGCGTGTTCACCACTGATGAAATCAATATATCTGCATCTGACTCCACGCTTGACGTTAAACGTATGCTTTCCAGCGCCTTTAGCGCCCCACAGTGTGTCGTAACCCGTCCGGTTCGAGAGCACAGTGTGGGAAAGGGATTTGATCAACCGCGGGTCTGTTTTAGGTGCAGTAATGTGGACGAAGAAATGGAGTGTCTGTGGCACAGACACAGACATGTGTTTCTAATAAAACTAGTACTTCTCTTTTGGGCTTGTTGTGTGTTTTTGGCCTCGAGTATCAAATTGATCTCAATCTTCACGAGGAGAGTTTGTGCTCATGTTTCTCATTACTCTTAATGATCTGTTCTAATACTTTCCCTTTGGACGTTTTGTTTTGGGTTTATTTTTAATCCGTATTAAAGCCCTTTTCCGATCGGCCCGGTCGTTCTCTCCCGCGGGGGAAATGCGCAGTTGTGCCGACCTGTCATCGGGTTCCTGGTGATTACGGCCGGTGTTGCTGTGCTTACTTTTGTGGATCTGACACAAATATAAGTGTCGTTCAGCTACTTTTGAGGATGCTTTACTGAGCTCTCTATCATCAGAGAAACCATCCCCTCTGTCTTTGCCAAAACACATCTCTAAATGCTCATCAGTGTTGAGAGCGTCTGATTGCAGTCTTTTACCGCCTGGTTTTAATGCTCTACATCTGATTTGTGGGTGTTGTCTGCATGGGGGGCTGAACTGAACACCACGATACTGCCTGTAATCCAGCCGTTTTCCCCAGATATCCTTCCGTTTGCCATTTCATATATTTTGATCCAGTTATTTACTTCACTTCTGCCATTTTGAGAAGTTCAGCACATGTACACCTGTTTTAGACGGTGGCTGACGTGTTGTCCGCTGTGGTTAGGTTAATGCATGGCCCGTACGTCCGGATCTGTTGCCGTATTCAGATTTTATTTTTCAACCGCCCAAAAATGTCAAACCATGAACCGTTTTCACGCGTTTTGGTGAATTAATTTCCCGCAGGCCTGCTTGCCGGAGTGATACCCTTCACGGCAGTATAACAAGAAACACAGCCGCCCTCTGACCAAGCCACAGCCAAGCTCCGAGAAAGTGCCGGAGAGATAGAGTATTACTTTTCGCATTAGCGAGGTTTTGGCAATCTTGAGGCACTTACATATTTCTCGGTGTATATCATAAAATAATAGGAAAATGTAATAAAAAATAATAAGTGCATTTTATTACGTTAAATTTGAAGATAGAGATTTAATACTCGAAAGCTTTGGAAGAAGCGTAATGAAATTGCGTCCTTCATGTAGCGGAGCCGCACTGATTTCGCGGAGAGCAAATAGTTTGTTTTGTTCATTTTGACGGTAATCAGATCTGGTTCTGTGTTTATTTATTTGTTTCTCTTCCCTCGCTGTTCTTCGGGAGGGAAACATCCAAAGCCCTCGCAGCTTAAACGGCTTATGCAGGTCTTTGCTGCACTTGGCACAATGTTTTTCATTAAGACCTGTAACTCTAACATATGGAACCGTTTTACGGGTTACCAGCCGCCATGTACAGACTGCGGTAACTCTGCGGGGACACTTGTGAGTTTACAGGAGAACGAAGGCCTTGGAATCATTTCAGCAGCAGAAGGTTAAAAATGGTGTGTGTGGGGGTAAACAAACCACAAAAACTTGTCAAGTGCAATTAAGAGGTTTGCGATCGTCATACAAGCCCTGTATTTCAATACGCTAGAACCTTTGCTGTGCTCAGATTAGTTGGGTGTCATTTTGAATAGCATAACATGTCTTTAAAGACTCTGACGCACGAGTGGCAGAGCCAGGAGCATCTCTCTACCCTCTTCCTTCTCTGAAACTGTCTCTCAAATTTAAATTCACTGCGCGGAGCCATTTCGACGTCTGTGTTTTACAGTTCGGATTGCTTTGCTCCAGATGACTTTGCAAACGTAGATCTGTCCTCGAACATCTTCCAGGAGCCGCTGAGCCTTTTCTTAACAAGATATTTTTACTGTGTCTTATTTATTGAATTAAAATAAGACTACTTTAAAGTGAGCGAGTCACAGACTTGTAAACAATTATTAAATCCCTCAGGACGAATGTAAACACAAGATGAATAGACTGCGAACTTTGCTGAACTCAGACTTGCAGGAGAACATTTCCAACTCCCTTTTTATGACCCGTTCGGTGATTAAAGATAATATAATGAAAGACACGTTTTGAAACAAATAAAAACATGCAGAGTTTATTCACCTTAAGAGCACACAAATAAACATTATGATTCTTAATGTTTGTCTCTCATTGACGCCAGATACTAGTGCTAATGCTTTGAGCCAAACTCAGGCAGAGTAAAGCTGTGGAAGTGTGTGCAACGGCCATCTTTAATCGCACATGTGCATGGGCTAGATCTGTGCGTGTCCATGATGTACGTATCCTGGGGAAGATACTAGTCTGAAAGAGGACTACATCTGGTCTGTGGCATCAGTCAGTTTATTGCTGGTTGTCTATTTGTATACTGTAGACAAAAGGGAACTACGAGGCTGACATCACAATTGACTCGCACATTAGTGGAGTGACGTGACGTTCGTTTTGTTTTGTCGGGGTTGTGGGGGAACAACTGGGGGGGACGGGCGATGAAATGCAAAACTCAGTCAAGCTCTCAGTGTTGCCGTCGAGAAATGTATGCTCATTATGTCTATGTTCTTTCCCACCATTAGTGTTCGTGTGGCCCCGGGGCCTCTTGGCAAATGAACACCAAGTTGACCTGTATGTTAAATGAGGTGGTAAATTGTTGCAGAGCCCCGAGGTTTCCACTTGTCTTTTCAGCCGACCCAACAGTCTTTGATAGCGTTTAATTGATCATGAAATTTAAGAGATCCCCTCCCCTTTATTCTAAGATTTTATAAGGTGCTCAAACACTTTAATTTACTCTACTTCTTTCTATGTTTAATGCCTAATGGGTTTTCTAGCACTTCTGCAATTCTCCGCCCGTTGTCACGGCCTCTCGTTCCCAGATCATCCAAGAAACGGTCCGAGTCGTTGACCCGGGCTCCTGAGTTCGATGCGAGCCGGGGTGCAGTAAAGTGCCGTGCCGGTGTAAGTACACCAGAAACAGCATTTCAGCGGCTCTTCAGAGGCAGTGAGAGCCACGAGAGATCAGTGTTTTTCAGGAGCTACGACGGGCAGTGAATGAGATGTAAAAATAACTCCAGCTGTGTAAAGAGTCATTTAGGGAACGCGAAAGGAAATTAAAGTGTGGCTGATTGCCCTACTTCTGAATGCAGATGAGAGATGTCTAATCGAGACCGGGGGGCGGGTGAGAGGGGGAGATGGAGGGGTCTTTGGAAGTGTAGTAAAAACACTCTCTCCATTGGTACGAAACAATTCATGCAGTTGACTCCCCTGCCCTCTCTGTGCCAGCGTCTCTGAGTAATGAACAATAAAGAGTTTTTTTTTTTCACCGCTGTTTCAGTAACAACTGTCACCTTCCTGCTCAACCTGACCGACACTTAGGAAGCAATTGTCTGGGTCGAATTCATAATAAAGTAAAATAAAAGTAGATCAATCTGGAGTCACTTGCTGATGCTGTGTGGGATAGGCTGGCTCAGCCCTGTACGGTCATGCATACCAAGCACAATCGCACATTGTGCGCTATCTAGGATTTGAAATAATAGCTCTTGGTACAACACAGTTATACCACCGGGAATTCAGTGTGCTGGCATGTGCATTGCTTTAAACATGACTCTCGTGAAGAATAAAATCTGAATGGATGAGTTTCACATAAATAAATACAAAACCAACCTGTTTATTAGTCCGTTCTTGCAGGTAGAAACTGCA
The DNA here is from genome assembly GCF_036373705.1 of Amia ocellicauda. Taxonomy (NCBI): domain Eukaryota; kingdom Metazoa; phylum Chordata; class Actinopteri; order Amiiformes; family Amiidae; genus Amia; species Amia ocellicauda. The sequence continues at coordinate 22,481,505 of NC_089870.1, read as the reverse complement.
ATTTGAACTAATTGTGTTATTTATTATTAGTAAACAGTTCAACGAAGCTCGTTACGCAACTAAATTCCTGTTAGTCGACTGCTGTCATAGAGGGAGCGGTAATTTTTGAAAGATTTCTCTCAGTGCTGTTTATTGGATGCCTGCACCTCCTTTATTGTCGTCTCGGTGTATCTGTGCGGAGTGGATAATGCCATTTCTCCTTAATTAAAGTCTAATTTAACCCTAATTAAAAGGACATGCTTGCATCCGTAAGATTAAGCGATGCTGTAATTATTGCCTTTGTTGAGATGTTACTGGTGACTCAATGATGATGTGTTTAGCTGCTGAATGGAGGGGTTGCGGTAAATAAGGGGACGGTATTCTCAGTCAGAAAGTGTGTGAGGGGGAGTGTGTGAAGTGTGTCGGCCACAATGCTGTAGAATGATTGCCTGCATGTCAACACTTTTTTCTACACAACCACAGGAACTGCATATTAAGCCAAATCCCCAGAGTTTCATGTGTAGAGATTTGATAGCGTGTAGCAAATTTGGGGAAGAAAAAACCCAAAGTTTTCGATTTGGAAATGAAAGCACATTTGTTCTTTATTAGTGCAGAACCTTTATTGCCTTTAAACCCTGGTCTCGGACTGGATTTCCTAATGTGATCTAGCACATCTGTTCCACATCAGGAGATCGCCAGACGCTTTGTGTACGATCACACCATTCACACATGTTGTGCTCAGACTGGGAGGTTTGAAGCTGGTTCTCCTTCATCTTGGGCTGGACTTCAGTTCTCTGAGAATAATGATGATCATTGTGTCTCTTCTCCTGGTGTTGGTCAGTTAGTGAGCAGCAGTGATTTGTCAGGCTGTTGTCGTTTTGTCTTCAGGCTGCGGGTGCAACTCTTTGATAAGTTCAGTGGTTTATGATGGCCACTGTTCATTGAGATCCTCTCGCACAATAAAATGACTGTGCGTTTTAATGAACTGTGGATAGTAGCTGCATGGCCTTTATTTACAGGGCTGAGAGGGCTGGACTGCAGGCACTGTCACGAGAGTTAGAGAGATGGAGTGTTGGAGAGAGGGGGAGAGAGATGGAGTGTTGGAGTGTTGGAGTAAGAGGGAGAGAGAGTGAGAGAGAGAGAGAGAGTGCATTTTTAGAGGGTTGTCAAGTCTGCAGCACAAAGTCTGCGCTGAAGCTGAGGGCCAGATGCCAGTGAGGAGGCCGAGACAGGAAGTGTGGGAGAATAAAACCACCTCGGGGCTGTTCTAGGACTCGAGGGTGCGCTACGGGAAACACGAGTGCGGTATCTCAAGGTGTACGTCACTCGCTCTGTGTAGGATCTTCTGAATAAATGCTCCTTTCCCCTGAGCCAAGCCGTGCCAATTGATCCAAACTGATGCCATTTAAAGTGGAGTTCAGCACCACAGTGTTTGTGTGTGAGCCCCCCGCGAGCCCGGCGTCTGTGTGTTTGGCATCTTCTCCCGTGATCGCGGCTTTTGGATTTGTTTGGGTGATGTTTTGCAAGGCCTTCCGCATATTTCACCTGTCCTGGTATGATACACATATAAACAAATAAACACATGATAAAACGCATCATTACAATATGATTTATGCTGATTGGCACTGCCTGCGCACCTTCCTCACAGTGCCAGAGGTGTCAGCTGCCGTTAACAGGGTCTCTTGCTTGTTGCAAAGCCCTGTTTCTCAGAGATGGTGGGCTGTGTTTGTATGCGCCTGCCGTCATGTTGCCATATAAACCCCGGCGTGACCAGAGCCCGGCGACTCGCTGCTTCTGATTAATGTATTCTCTAAGAACATCTCAAGGACTCCTTTGATTAGACTGTGCAGCCTTATGAATATTTATCCCTGGAAAACCACGTACGAGCCCTTACTTAATTTAATTCTAAGGTACTCCGAGAGGTTAAAAGAAATTATGCAAAAATTCAAATCTCATTAGAGTGCGCAAAAGCGACCCTGGGAAGACGGAGCTGCCAAGCAGCTCTGTGACTTGATTACGAGCATCGCGCCTCCCCCCCCCCCGGCCCCCAGCCCCCAGCCCATCTCCTCCTGTCGGCTCGCCATTTTAAGCGATGCACCCACTTTCCGTTCACAGTATGCTTCGCGGGGCTGATCCGCCGAAAGCTTATTAGTTTAGTGTCTTTTTTTGTATAGAATCCACATCGAGAGACCCTCCCTTCTGTACAGCATGATCCTTTCCAAGCAGGATTCCTTCCCTGAACAGAGATGAAGTGGTTTTGAGCTGCGTTGTGCAGTTGTGTTACAATAATGGCCTAGCTGTCTGGCCCATTTTGGCGGTTTGATACGCGTTGCAGACTTCGTAAGCAGCCTCTTTCACAAGAGGTTGTGTAACTGCCGCATTCTTACTGCCTTACACAATAAATAATTCAGATGGCAATCGAACCTGTTGAAATGTAGAGTTATTGCTGTAATTTGCAACGGCATGAATTTTGCACTGCCCTCCGGTCGGGCGCTGGTCGTTGGGAAACGCCTGGTTCATTCATCCGCCCATTCTCGAACGCGGCGATGAAACCCGTTCATTTGGCTACTCTTCCTTCAACCCCCTCTTCCCCGCTCATTTATCTCACGGAGCCGTAACTATCAAGTGACAGCCGTCTCTGTTGACGAGCGACCCGATTCGCCGCCGGAAATAAACGTCTCCTCTGCTGTGAGCGAAAAAAACGACTATTTTAAGTCCCTCTGAATGCATTGAATTGTCCCCTGTATGTTCAAAGAGCGCATCTGTGCGTGTTCAGCAAGAAAACGCCAGAAAAGTGCTTCCTGTATTGACTCTAGGATTGCATTATTCATTAGGCATTGATTCTTTTATAAAATCTTACACAGGAATGCAGTCGGTCTTCAGAATTATTTGGAGATTTTTGTTTATGTATTTACCTATCGATCGCTATCAATTGATATATGTTTATGTATTAATGTGTATATATACAAGATAGGCTTGGAAGACTGATGTTTAACCAGCTTTTGATTCTGTTCTTCAGTGTCTTATTTCCAATTATGATAATTTGATCGACAAAGTGTTTTTATTCAGCAAGAAATAAACTGTTTTGGTAGGACGGCAGCCCCCGTAATTAGCTCTAATTACGTTGCCAGCCCTGTCCCCTTTTGTCTGACAGTATACTTGGCTACCATCCATTCGATGGGGGAGGCAAGCAAAACAGAATCAATATCAGTTTGGAGAATACAGTCACTGGAACAACAGGAGCAGGGTTTTATTTAAAATTAATGAATATTTGATGCTGAGCCCAAGGAGAAGTACGCTGAGTTCACTCCCACGTGTGCGAGTCATTCTTGATACGGAGAAAAGGGAGAAATAAACATAATGGCAGTAGCAGAAGGTTCACCTGGAGAACTCCTCAGTGGTAATAATATTTATAAATCGGTAATCCCAAACACTCAGTTAGTGAAATCGTTTGTTTTTGATCGTGGACGTACTAATCGCAGAGCGGATAAACTCCCTGAGTGGCACCGAGATCGCCGGCATTGATCCGTAATGATTTTCAGAGGGCTGGCAGGTTGTGACATCTGACCTTCATGTTGCCCCAGCGTGGCAGCGGAGACACCGCCTGCATTCTGATGTCAACAGTTGAGAGGGAGGGAGGGGGAGAGAGAGAAAGAGGGAGAGGGGAGTTGGCTGTAGCAGCCCAGTGTTTGATTCACTGAGATGCAATTATTATTAAACTCTGAAGCTTGTATGTTATAGTAACATTTTAAAGAATATCATCATAACATGTTTACATAATGAATATTACAAAACGTTGTGCCCTGTGTTTATAAACGCAATGAACTGACAACATGATGTGTTCAGACCTTCTGCACAGCTGCTGTGAACGCCCTGCTCTGCTGGAAGTTTAATGTGTTTTAAGTCACTCGCTGAATTACATGTATGTTCCAGAATATTCTTTGTGTTTTCCAGAACCATATTGTGTGATGTTCTCGCAGGGTTTGGGCCGTAAGGACATTGCGATTGGGAATAATTGAAATCATCATGTTTCTTCCTAGTTTGTGCAGAAGATCTGGTCTCGGTTGGCGGCTGGTCATACAAAGAGTTGTCGATGCTGTGCTTTAAATGTGCGTTTCGGGCCAGGCTTGCTTGCCATCGATCGTGCGGTACTCACTGCAGGCCGCCTGTAATTCATGATGACACGGAAATATTTAATCTGTAAGCAGCAGGAATGGAGGCTCAACCTCGGCCTTTATCTGACAGTGGAGGCACACGAGGGGGGCTGTGGCCACTCCTGTCCTACATAACACGTGTGTCCTGATCAGAGGTGTGTACGTCTCCCTGTCTGAGAGAGCGAGCGTGATAATGCACCGCCTAGCGCCGCCACGTTGCTTTTGAAATTTGCAATGCAGATGATGATTCCTTAAATCTATTCCCTCTCTCTCTCAGTAACTTTTAAATTCTTTGTTCTTCCACAGCAGTATTAGAGTTAATTTATACTCATGCCTAAGGTAATTATTAAATTGTAATTTTCCTGTGCTAAGCCACACACAATTCATTATGTGGGCTTTTTGTCAGCCTTCCAAGGAATGTCTGTAAGTGACAAATAATTATCAGCAGTGTAGCATTACAGATCATTTAACAAGGTTCTCACACTGGCTGCTGATTCCGCTTCCCGCGCGCCGTTCCCAGCCAGGTAGCGACACACTCGGCGCGTCTGCGTCACCGCGCTATCTCGGCAACGGCAGAGAGTATGGAGACAATTACGAGATTGACGAAGGCACAACCTGTCGGTTTCCCCTGGCTGAACGCGTGGGGGTTATTGGTGAATTGCTTTATGATTATTTTTTGTTATAGTAGTAGTAGTGTTAACTCTGCTGAATAATGTATTCGTTAAAAGTCAAAATGTTGACGGCATCAGAGCAAACCTCTCCGCAGATGCCCTTGGCCTGGTTCTTCAGTTGGTGGGCCGAAGCAGCCGGCAGAGGCTGAAGAGTGGGGGGGTTTCTGAGCATTCGGCACAGCCCGGGGGCGTCGAGACTCACTACTCATGACCGGTCAGCCCTCCGTCACCGCGTTCGATGCTGTTGGTGCTTTCAATACAAAATTAAACCAAACGTTGGTGTAATTCTTATCCCAATCTTACTGATCTGAACTCTCTGCTGATTAGAAATGTCATTTTTTGTGTGACGTCGTAAACTCGTCTGCCCAAGATCTTGAAAAGGGAGTTTGTGCCTCCGGTTTATCTTTGCAGAGTAAAACAGTTGCATCAAATACAATTTATAGGCGATTATGGAGATCTGTGGAAGTGAACCTGCCGGCCCAGGAAGCCTGATCCCCTTTTCCTAGCCACCATGTCACAGTGGCAATGTGTCCCGTCTGCGCACCGACGATCTGCAGCGCTCGGCCTTCTGAGTATCGGTTGTCACTCGTAAACCCACAGCTGGTTTCTGCCGAGCCCGATCTCTTGCCTGCGCAGTTCCCCTCCCAGATCAACGACGGACTCTCTTTCTCTTCCCTGCCACCGAAACAACATCGAGTGCTCTCTGTGCTCCTTAATCTCTCCTTCGGTTTTCTCTCTGCGAGCAGAATGTAGATTTGCCGCGGCCCTCGTGCGGGAGGCCGTTCTGTGGGATGTGCTACGTCTGACACAAACACCTACCGGCGGGTTTGTACAGAGCGTACTGCAGCAAATTGTTTCCCCAGGTTATATACAGTTCCCCTTTGGCACGTCTCTTGGGTTCCCTAAAATATGTCTTATTATGTAACGGCTGGATCGCTGTGCCTGGCCTGCTAATGACAGCAGCTGGAAAGGAGGGTGGTGGGGAAAATATGACCCAAAAAGACACGCGCACACCAGAAAAAAGTGTTTACTAGCTTGTGCGCTCGCAGTTTGTGTCGCAGGATAAAATGTGCGATCCCTGTTTCTATATCAACAGAGCCATCATCCTCTCTGCTTCTGAGAGCGAGGCGCTGGCAGCTGCTGTTGCCTGTCAGACTTTGTAAATATGTGGCATACAATAATGGTGTTTTAATTAACCGTTTTTAATGTTTTTACTCTTCTAATGGGGACCTGAGAGTCTGGAGTCACGGCTATTTTTAGCACCTCTTAATCACTGCCTCTGTAGCGCGGACCCGGGCTTTGGTGAGCTCTGAGGAACGAGTCCACCGGGGGCCAGCGGTGACATCACCAGTCAGAGAGCAGGGCTAGTGTTTCACCAAATGTCACGGCACCGCAGTGACGGGGATGAGTTTCTCGCCGCTCGGAGGAGTCTCTCAAGGATAATAAAGACACGGCTGAACACAGTGTGGTCCCATAGTAGCTCGTACTTAAGACAATATAGCATCGTAATAAGCAACTGCTATAGATTTAATAGATTGATTAAATTAAAAGATGAAGAATGAGGCAGTGAAGTGGGGACAGAATTGACCCGATCATGCCTTCATTGCCCGTCATCCCATCTTGCAGATAGGCCCTTCCCTTGCATGTTCTCCATCGAGAGGCCGGCGTAGCTTACAAATAACCGTCGGATAAACCAGTTAGCCAGCAGCCCAAACCAGCGTTGCTGTGCTGACCAACGGGCAAGACCGCCCCGTGGGGAACCTGTGCCGTGTCTGTGTGGCAGAACAGATGACCAACTGGTGAACTACAAAAAGTAAAACAACAATTTAACCATTAACCGTGGCTTCACATAGGATGTGTAGGATGTCATTAATATATTCATTCCTGTATCGATTTGATGGATAATGTCTGCATCAATAGATTTGTGATGACAGATTGGATATTTTCTCTGCATTCCTCAGTAATATTAGTCTTTTCTAAGGCAGCAGTTATTCTGAAACAGACATTCCTGTCATTTATTTGCCTTTCTGTTAGTTAGTAAATCTTCCCCAAATAGCTGCTTGGGATTTACTTAAAAACAACCGTAAAAAAGCAGCGGTGAATTGGAGTGAAAGAACACAAATATATAAACCAACTGAAGGCCAATGAAATATGTCTTATTTCTGCTTGACGTGCGTAAATATTTAGGTTAGTATTAAGTGTATTTAATTTCCCCCCGTCTGAAACTCATGGCACTAATTATAGCCTTTGTCGCTCCATGTATTTATATACTGTGTATATACACATAAATATATAAACTCTCAGTGACAGGACCATCTGTACCGACGGCCAGTTCCTGGGGGAAAACTTCAGTGAGTCCCGCAGTCTTGGATACCCATTATAGTAGGGCCTGGCAGCGATGCCGTTACACACACACAAACAGAGTAAAGTGACCTGAGGAGGCTTCGCTCAGACTGGAAACTCAACCCCCCCCACACACGCTCTCTTAACTGGTACTAAACGGAATCAAAGGCTCTTGGCTCGCCCCCGCCCCCCGCTGTCAGCTGTAGGAAAATGTGACGTTGGGAGCAGACGGCATCGGGGTTATTGTCTGCAGCCGAGGCCGTCCCTGTGGACACTAATAACCATATTATAGCTGCTGATTTAAAGCACATTTCATTGTGTGGTGCGTCTAATATAGATGGGTTGTGGATAGATAGGTTGTGGATTATAGATAGATAGATGGGTAATAGATAGAAAGATTATAGATGGATGTATTATAGATGGGTTGTAGATTGTAGATCGATGGATTGCAGAGAAATGGATTCTGTATAGATAGGTTGTATATTATATTATAGATCGATAGATTATAGAGAGAGATGGATGGGTGGATTATAGATAGATGGATATATGGATTATAGAGGGATGGATTATTGATGTATAGTAATGTGTGTATTTCAAGGACTTGCCTGGATGCAACAATAAAATAATTATTAATTTGATATTGTAATTGACAAGTCTGGAAGCAGGACGCCGGTGTTGTGCTGGCGGGCGGGGGGGCGTTTTCCTCTCTGAAGCTGAAACTGCTCTGCAAGGCTGCTCTGATTTCACCGGGAGGCACGAGGGGGTCCCCCCGTTGGAAACACACTCGTCGTGTCAGCGATCACCGGTGCGAAACATCAGGAGGGCCTGGAGAAGGACTGCGATCCAGCCCTTCTTTCCCTTCCCCTCCTCCCTTCTTCCTAATTTGTTCCATAAGCATTTTCTGTCCTGTTAGCGTTTGCTTTTGTGGAAAACCCTTAGAAAGAAGGCTGTTAATCCACTCTGCGGGGATATTCATTACACTGTTTTTGTTTTTACACTGCGTGCCCAGAAGGAAACCGAGACCGAGGCGGTTCAGACAGTAAATCACGGCTCGATCCGACGCGATTGGTCAGATTCCTCGTTCGTCAGGTCATTTATCTCCTTCAAGAGATCGAGGAGAACCGCAAATGTGCTGGAGCTCCTTCGGTTCACCGGGGAGCTGCAGGGAGAGCAGACTATAGACATGGAAAGCCCGGTTTTCCAGGAGATCCGTCTAAGTGACTGTGCCGGGGGTCTGAGGGGCCGAGAGTCCCAGCAGTCTGGGCTTCGGTGTGAGAATGTATTTCCTCCGCGTGTTATTCTCCGTGCATGTGAAATGTTGCGTTGTTTGGAAAGCGCTTGGCTTGGCCCCTCGGTGTGCAGGACAGTGGTCCGGCCTTCCCCTGCCTCCTCAGAAGGGCCACAGATGCGTCCACCTGCATTGAGGGGCAGAAATTGATGAGGGAACAAAGGCAATTAAAAACAGAAGTGTAATTACTTTGGCTAACATGAACCACAACCCGGGAATCGATCGTCAAACATTCATTAATTTCACGCAGGCTTCGCGGTCAATATTTTTCATTTTGTAGATGAGCTACGAGTTAGGGCTGTAGTAGTAAATACATTGGTTTGGTACATATTTATTCTTCTGCAGTATTGTTAAAATGGATACCCCTTTTATATGATCAATTTTACTCCAGATCCAATCGTTTGAAAACCCTGGTTTTAATCTTCGGTGATCGGTAGTTAGAGTCCTGTTTGTGCCAGATGAGAACTTCACAACTAAGAGTTATAAAGAAGAGACTAAATTAAATAATAGCAGGATGTTGCTGTAGAAACTGCATCTCCCTAGTAGCCTCATATTGGGTTTTCAGTTAGATACAATCATCAGAAAACATCTCGACTAGTTTCACAGGCGTGTGACACGTGTTATTGATCCCAAGTCACCTGGGAGACTTTTGTGGGAGAAAAGGTACAGGCTGTGTTAGCAGTGCTGCTTAATTAGCCGTCGCATTGTGTGTCTGTTGTTGTTGATTTTTAAATTCTTTCTTTAAAGAAAAATGCACGACTGTCATACAGTCATACCTATTTATAATGAATACATGCAACTCTCCTCATGGGGAACCGAATGCTCAATGCTTCTGTCAATTTAGAAATTGTCTTCTATAAGCTGTTTGACGGTAACACACTTATTTATTTACACAACACAACGCCATTCATTTTATTACAAATTATTTGCATCACTACTAAATCTAGATTGCTAAAATTAGATCCAAAAGTATGTGTATAGAGAGGGAGATAGATATAATACAATTATTGATTTCCCGCTGATCAGTTAAGTGTCTTATTGAAAATCGCCACACGAAGTCTCATCACTGGGGTGCAAATGGGTGGAAGGTCTTTTTTTAATTTATTTTTTAAGCTGAACTCTGCAATTAATTTGTCAACTCCAGGCTTATTCTCATCTGTTCGTTGAGGCCCATTAGTCTCTCCCTTATGTGTGATCCACTTTTATCCCCTAATCCAATTTCCATAATTTTTTTTCCTGTGATTTAACAGGTTATTTATGTCGGTTTGTTTTCTTTGGTATCGCTTTATTCTGTTTTAATTCCTGCTCAAATTGCTGCATCGAATCATTACAAACTTTCTGAACTAGCAATTAAATTCTATTGATTGATTTTATTCCCCCAATTCAAATAGTGCGTCTCTCGTTAACTCTGTACCTGTGTGTAATCGGCTGCACAGCGCTGTATACCTGCGTATGTGTTCCTTCAGTACTGGCAGCAGACGGACCGTGTTTTGTATTGATGCATTAAGTGTAGGCATTTCCCATCTGTACCCATCCGGTATTTTACGGTTGGCCCTCGCAGTGGGCAGAGGTACACACACACAGTGGATGTTATTCAATCCCAGCATCCCCTCTGCCAACACGCTCGCTTCGCACCTAGAAACACGGCAGCGCAGACGGTCTCTGCCGCCCAGAACAGCCCGATCATTCAGGATAAGCCCGACCTCAGACATCCTGACCGTCTGCTTTTCCTGTCTCCCTGGCTGGCACGTTTGTGGGGGACGTGATGGACAGCACAGAATGAGCCCAGGCACCGGATATTTGGAGAGAGTGTGTGTGCGTGTGTATGTGTTTGTGTGTAACGTGAACACGGGATATGCCAGCAGGCTCCCGACACCAGTGTGGAACCTGTTTGCTGACATCACGGTGAAAACTTTCCGGCCATCAGTTCAGCTGTTTTCTCCTCTCTGGGTGTGAGCGCTTCCGAGCTGGGGGATCATCCTCTTCTCCTGTGATTTTGAAGGATCACAGTAAATCAAATCTGATTATAATTATAAGATTAGGCTACAGTTACCCAACGAGGATGAGAAACGAGTATAACATCCACTGTGTGTGTGTACCTCTGCCCACTGCGTCAGCGTCAGCATCTACCTTTTAAAGTTCTCACATTCATAGAAACTTTAAATTGTCCTCCAATAGTGTTCCTATCCCTCATATGGTGCCAGATCTCCAGTGACAGGTCCTAGGTACCAGAAATAACTTTTTCTTCTTCTCTTTTTAGCACTTTAAATATAGTTGCTTGTTTCTTTGGATTTTGTGGTTTTCCTTTTGCATGTCTATTAGCCAGAACAACCTCCCCTCCATTTGCAGTGCGGTGAAAGAGACGTCTATAGTTTCATGCGGTTGTGCATTTATAACTAAAGTGTGTTTTCCCTGCCATAAAGATAGACCCAACAAACAAACAAACCAACACATCCATCACGTTGGGCACAATTCAGGATCTGTTCGCGTTCCTGCCCTGAATTAAATCTCTCCGCTTTGTGGTTTGACCTGACTGGGACGTATTGCTTTGCTTGGCCGGGGCTCTGGGTGGCTGCGGTTTTTCCAGCGCAGCCCTCGGAGAGCGAAGTCCGGACGGCACCTACTGGGGCACGGAGAGCCGGGATAATTCAGGTGTCCCATCGTCTCTTCGGATTTCAGCAAGACTTTTTCTCAGGCAGCATATTCCCCAGACAAGCAGTGCATAATCAAAAGCACATGCAGCGGCGCAGGAATGTTTTACAAGCGCTTCCTTAAGCTCCATTTGTCTCGCATGCCCTCAAATGAAATAATAAATAGAGGAACAAACTAAATCCGTACATAATGCGCTGTGGTTTTGGAGCAGAGCAGACTGAACCAATTAGCTGTCGGCCTGAGAAACGCAGCTCTCGCTTTGTTTGCTCGACTCACATTCTCCTAAATCTCTCGCCCTCTTCCCTCAATTAGCGATTCTCTTTGGGGTTTGTTTTGCTGCCACAACTTCTGTAATTAAAAAAAAAAAAAAAAAGCAAAGCCCAACAACAACAGAAACATCGACGCGGAGCTGCATTATCAGAACCAGTCCGCTGGGCTGTGTGTGTCCCCGAGTGGCTTTCGCTCCTGTGACATCATCTGGAAAATATGTTGCAGCTGGGAAGCAGCTCCGATGATCTAGAACAGCGATGTGAAATTTGGCAAATCACGCGGTTTCTGCACGGCCTTAAATATGTGCACGTGCTCAGATCGGCAGTAGGTAACAGGACTCAGAAATAAATATTTTCTTGATTGATTAATGTGAAGATAATTAGTTAGAATTTGAGAGAGAATTTCTTGTGATTATTTGTGTGGGTCTCTCCCATTCTGTAGTTTGGCTTTTTCATAGGCCTGCAATGATCAATTACTGATCCATTCCTACAGACGGGTTTATTCTGCACTTTCTCTGGCTTTTTCAAGAGCATCTTGTGTCTCTGAAACCTGTTTGTTTGTCGGCCGTTATCCCCTGTCGTGTTCTTGTGCTTCTCGAAGTCGACGTTAAACCTGGTTTGTGTCTTCAGTTTGACCTCGGTGACCCCCATGCTGATAAACAGGATTTGAATCGTGTGCAGAGATCTGTTTTTTTATTTAAAATCATGATTTAATGTCCGTTAGAGATCTGTACTTGCATTATTATGGTGCGAGGATACGGTTTAATCTCACTAAGCATTGCGCGTTATGCTTTTAGACCTTGTCGAGCATAGAAATTAAATAAATTGAGTACAACTGTGGTGGTTTTGCCCAGAAAAGTAAAATGCCAGCCCTGGTATTGCTGGAAAAACTTTACAATCACCTCGACTGTAGACCCAATGCTCTGCAGTTCGTCAAATATGGACATAAACCTGTTTCTGGTTTTAAATTGGGCAGGCCTTTGCCGTGTATATACATATATATTCGGGGTAAAGAGTTCAGTGCTTCAAATTTCTTTGCAACCTGTCCCCCATCTGGACCGTGCTTAATTCTCTTTTTGGGAGGTGTGGGGGGCAGCAGCTCTAAGGATCGCTTTTTCACATCTCTTGTGACCCGACGGAGGAACTCGGAGCGCTATGCATGGCAGCCCAGCGCACTTGGCCTGTTTGCATCTGTAACGGTTGCTGGGCTGGGGGTCCGGGGGTCCCTTCGCGGATTCCACACATATCTGAGAGCCGCGTTCATCGGCTCGTGAGACGGACACACACACACACTCACACATGCATGGGGTCTGCTTTCCTTTCTAAGATTGCTGCATATGAATGCAACTGTTCTTTGTTTGTTTGTTCTTCGGTGTTTGTTTCTCTTTTTAAGTGGTAATGATCGATTTCCTGTGCTTTCTAAGGATCTGTTTTCGTATCCGCTCGAGTCTGAGGTTTTTCTTTGCACGGATGACTGAACGATGCGTGTAATTCTATACCACAGCAACTGCATCCCCACAGCGCCTCGATGACACACGACTCTCTGCCGCTTCACGTTGAGGAACAGTCCTGCCCTGACCCGGCACGGCCGCCTGCCCTCGCCTTTCATCGCTGGCTTTAAGATGCAAGATAATGACTATGCAGATAACCTGATATCTGGCGAACGCAAGCTGTAGTGACTCTGTTTGGACCGGCTTCAAACTGCAGGGTTTGCCATCACCCCTTTCAAAGATGGGCCTGAGAAACGAATGAGCCAAAGATATGCACGAGTCCCATCCAGAGCTCCACCTACCTGAGATAGTTTTTGATTTAATTACCCCCAAAAAAGTGGTCTTGTTTTTCTTACATGAAGAGATCGTGGTTCTTTTCATTTAATTGCTCTTTTCCGCCGCGGAACTGTAGAGATTGTTCCACAGAGAGGCTCAATGCGAAAGGGTTACTGACGCACTCGTACAATTAACTCTGCGTTCAGAAGTCAAAGCTTTGGTTAAGTGAATTATGCTGTTATCTCTGCGCAGAGGAGCCCTGCTTCATGACACCAAGCTCTCGTGCCAAAGTGCACGCGTCCTTAAACCGATCCGGTGTGAGGCTCATTAAACCTTCACAACTTCATTACGGCGCCGGGTTTTAATAAAGGGCTGTTGTCTGGCCTGTGTGTCCTTCGAGGAGCTCGGCTCGATCGCTTTGGCCTCGGAGCGGCAGTGTACTGAGGAGCTTCGTTCCCCGTGTAAGACTGATCAGGGTCCCAGGGCCAGATATGAACTGTGCTGGAAACCCAGAGAGTTCAGCGGTTCTGGACAATGACTCGGCACAGCAGCACAGGTTTAAGTGGTCCAACTGTCACCAGCTGAGCCATCGGATACCGTGGAATGAGCCTTTATCTGGAAAAGGCTTACTTTAGAGACTGTGGGGTTTAACACAACTGTCACAGAGCTATTAATACACAGCGTTCATCTCATTGACGGACAACACAAAACAGGCTTTTCTCAGAGCGCCGTCCTCCTGGCTTTCAACACCTGTCTGTGGCCAGATCATCTTTAATATATGTGTATCAATGTGTGTGTGTGTATATCTGTGTACATATTAATATAGCTGTAATTGTGTAACAGCTCTGTATAAATCTACTGTAAGAAGGTTAATGTTGTGAAGGTGCCACTTGTGGCTTTGAGGCAGAGCAGTGGAGCTGGGATGTGCTGTAAAGGTGTCACATGACATTTCCTGCATCCTAAAATTAACCGCCAATAGCCAGAGACTATAGTCCAGTAATAACGGGCCTCTCACCCTCTGAATGGGCGGCTGTGTCCTGCTGGTGGCTCTGGGGGTCAGACCGGGTCACGTCGGCCAATTAAAACTAATAAACGCACCAATGAGCCCCTGAAATGAACTGGTGACTTTGGGACGGATTTGGAAAAGGTCTGCGTCTCATCTTTTCCAGAAACCCTGAGGGGGCAGCGAAGGTCATGACGTGTGTGTATTTGTATATTTATCGGTGTGACGACCGAGGCCGGCCGGGAGGAAGCGTCTCCGCTGAGTCAGACGCTCGCACCACCGCTGATGAATGTCAGCTGACATCTGCCGATTGCGCTCCGGCCTGACCCTGGCAGAAGAATCCGAGTGACTCGGGACTCGCACGACGAGAGCGCGTCATTAATCGCCCGTATCGGTGAGGAACTCGGGGGAGGGTCTCCCACTGCCAGAGGTGTCCGTCCCCCCCGCACCGGACCGCAGTCTGGGATACTCTCGTCTTCAGTTGGGTCATTTAATATTTAATCGCTGTCGAGGCGGTCCAGTCACGATGTGTTCAGGTCACCTTGGGCTCCGGAGCCGATGCAGGGCCTGATCTCCAGATCCCCCCCCCCACTCCCGCCTAAAACGACCTCGGCAGGAGGCGCCCTCGAGACTGGCGGCACAGGCGTCGCCGAACTGTCCACTCTCGACTTGGTGCTGCTGCTGTTTGGCCATATGTTCTCGCTCCACCATTTAAAGGCATCGACATCTTCTCCTGTCTCCCCCCCCCACCCCACCCCACTCCTCCGGAAAATAAGTGCCTGGCTGTTTCCATGGCAGCGCTGCCAGCCGCACTCGCCCGCGCAGGAGGATTCAATCACTTCTGTCATTAATGGTTATAATCACGTGCAAATTATAGATCGGGGGGTGTGGAAGAGATCGTGTTTAGCATACAGTGGCGGGGGGGGGGGCACCTGGAGAGACCGTGGGTGGGGGGAGGTCAATATTCGGCCTTTCGCACTTTCCCGAAGCCCTCCTTCACACACTGGTCTGGGAGGGGAAAATCGCCATCATTGCTTCTGTGTGAAAGTGTGATTGTTATTAATTCAGCAGCGGTTCATGATTTAATGACCGATTGCATTGGATCGAGGTTTCAGGATCTCCTTTATGAATCTGTATCGTATTCTGAACTGTGCCGAGAGCTGATTAACATTGATCGTGTGTCAGAATTGATCCGCAGCAATGATGCTTAAAAAGAAGTTTAAAAAAAAGTGAATCGCCCTGTTTTTCCTTTTGTTGTCATAATTAATACACACAAATAAATACATATAGAATATAATCTGCCAGGAAAAAAGGGACATTTGTAATTCATAGCTGTGCTAAATATAAACCAGTTATTTTTATAAGAGATGAGCCAGACTGTTGGCATTCGTTCTGTCCGGGATGCTTTTCACTTGATGAATATGTAATTGATTGTTTACTCGTTAAGACCAACACTGAGCGTCCGATCGGGGCCCATCCTCTGAACGTGCAGCCCTGTCTGATAGTGGGGTTCGCTGGGTTACGCTCCCCTGTTCTCCGCTGCACTCGCGCGTCCTTCTGTTCTGACCCACATTAACTCAATAAGCCAGAGCAACACAATGAAACAGAAAGCCTGGAGATGTAATCGTGTCCATGTTGTGCCAAGTTAGACTACCCCTCTCTGCTCCTGCACACCATCCTGCACTCGGCCCGGTGCTGGCTCTCGGCACTGACGGCTGAACGATTGACTGTGTTTGAGAGCGAGGCCGGGCCCCCGATGACCGACCAACACCGGCTCCCGGGGGCCTCTGCTAGGGCCTCATTAAGCAACACGGATATCGGGTTCCAGCAGCTCTTTATAGCCCATGGCGGCACTTTCATGTTCTGTGGTGGCAGTCGTTTTCTTTCTATGATAAATATTTAAAGAGACACACAAACACGATATAATTTAATAATTCCACACATGACACAGATGCTGGTGGATGCCGGGGAAGTGCAAATGTGAGACCGATACTTTGCTGGATGTTGTGCCTCCCCCCCCAGAGTCTGCCCTTTCATCTGGAACGTGTTTAAACCGGCTCGGCACAGATGGGATCAAAGCACAGCGTCTCCCCCCCATCACTGCAGACTGTGCAGAAAAGTGTTCAGCTTTTTCATTATTATTATTATTTCAAACATAGATGAGGCCGTTCCTGGATCAAAAAGATGATCTCCGCGACAAAGGATGGAGGAAACTTGTGGAAAAGAAAATGGCTCCTCTCAAGAAAATGAAATCGTTCTGGGAGGAACGAATAATAATTTCTGTGACGGCATCCAAGGTCATCGCGTTCTCCGGTTGATTGTGAACGTGTTTGAAAGAATAATAAAGGTGAAAAACTCGTTGCCACAGAAACTGATACGTCGGTTTATCTTCTGTCTCGTTATGTCACTGAGAGGGATTGACTGTGAATAGAAACACGGCTCTACTGCTTTTTCATGTACAGTCTAAAGCTCCTTTTGTTTTGCTCCTGCATGCCATTGATACGTGGCAGCTGTGTGAGAGGCCTGAGCCCAGAGAGCAGGCCTGTCTGTCCGCGCATTGTTCCCCGAACACGGACCACCTCTGGATGTGCGGCCCGGAGATAACAGATGGCAAGACTGGAGGACTGGAGTCGGGAGTAATCTCTCTGGCTGGGCTACGGGTCTTTGGACCTCTCGGGCGCCCCTCGGACAAGCGAGGACATTTCCTGCCCCGGCAAACCATGAGACGTGTGTGTCTCCTGTGAGGATTGCAGTTTAAAGTGCAGCCTGTTTCTATTCACTCTTCTTTTCAGAGGAGATTTAATTTCATAAATCTCTAATTGTCGGGGTTCGCCGCGACTCCCAGAGCCAGCGATAATCTCTTAAGCGCTGGCTGGAAACGCGGCAGACTCGATCCCGGGCCCGGCCCCATGTTCTCCGGCTGGAAGGCGCTTTCCCCCGCAGTGCAGGCTGTTTAAAAATGCATCCCGCTTCGTAGGGACACGTTGTGCATCTTCTGTTTGTGGTGATGTGTCCAGGGGTGGGGTGGGGTGGGGTGGGGGCGTGCGATCGGTAGCGATTCTCGGCGAGCCGTGCGGTAAAGATGTAGAAGGTGATGTAAGCCTCGCTGGCAGCCGCTGAACGAGGGATATACCAGAGAAGACGTAGGTATGTGTGTCTCCCAGCTCGTCATGTTGCGTGTTGTCGTCAGAAGGGAAAGGCAGAGGGCCAGCTGAAGCTCGCAGACTCGTAGGTGACGTGCGCTCAGGTTGTGAGATGTGCAGACTGTGGCAGGTGTTAAAGAACGAGCACAGCATTACAAAAGGGCAGTCTTAGACATCCTAGATCTGCTAATATTAGACAGTTCTGTGCTCTGGACAGGCCTGAGATCACGGCGAGTGTGTCTGAACTCTTCCTGCCTCTTTGGATGTGTTGATGGTGAGCTTCAGAGCGCGGCTGCCTTCCGGTCAGTGCGTCTCGTGTGTCTCGAGGGCTGTGAGGAAGTTGTGAGGTCAGGAAACTATATGAAGTAAGATCAGGGCTCCGCTAGGTCTTGAAGCTGCGGCACACATTGCTTCTCGCATACAAAGAGTTCTGTCCCCATGCAGACGTTTGTCCAGTGCAGATTGTGTTTTTAAATCTGATTTGGTTGTTTTTTCCTGACCACAGGGGTCTTGACCTCCTTGTCGGACCCATCAAGGCCTTGTAATCATGATTGGCTGCGGTTGTGTGTGTGCAAGTGCCGTGGCAATGGCCGTCTGTGCCTGGACCCAGGAGAGGAGAAACCGCTGTGTGTAGTCAAACCGGTACAGTGCAGTAAAGTAACAGAGGTCATTGTCTGTGTTCGTTGGGCTTTCGACGGTGCTTTACGCTTGTCCTGTCGCGCTCCACTCACGCAGTTTGAGAAGGCGATGAATAATTAACGTCTCCTTGATTTCTGAGGCCTTTTCAAGGGTGGTGGGGGCGAATACGTCCATGCCTACGGTCCACGGAATGAACCGAATCCTTAAAGTGGGGTCCACGATAAACCTGTCCATCAATAGTCATTTTTTTCCTCTATCGTCTCTCCCACCTGTTGTGTACTTTCTGGGCTTTCATTATGACTATTTCACAGTCAGCCCGGTCCTGCGGTAAAGGCAGCCCAGTGGATTTGGATTCTTTCCATCCCTGGAGTCGGACTTGAAAAGTAGTTTGTGTCAAACGTGTTGAATTTAAGGGGTAAAATAGATCATTTCCTTGGCTTTCTGCAGATATTTATGTTTGGTTCCTTTTGTCAAGTATCATTGACCCCTGCGAAAGCTCGGAAATCATTCTTAATCGGTGGCGGAAATAAATACAATCTTTCAAACGATACGGTGTGGAATAATATCAGTTTAATCTCTGTCTATGTGTCGGAGCCTGAACTCCGAACGGCTGCTGTAATTTCTTTTCAAAACTTTAGCGGTTTACTCTGAGGGGATAAGAAACAGCTGGAGCGAAGAAAAACAACGCGGACCGGGAGTGGGGAGATCCCACTGCCTGAACAAAGTGTCCTTGGCAGCGAAACGCCCTTTCATTAACCAGAGTCGCTGACCCTGATTAGTCGAGATGGAAAATAATTTGAGCTCACTTTTATTATTATTTCTTTGTAAGAACCTCTTCTGAGTGTAACGGCCAATGCTCAGAAACGCCGCCCCTCTGATTGAGCAGGTGTTGATTGCGGTTAGATTGTGTGCAGCTGGCCTCGTCTCGGTGCCAACAAAGGCCGATATCCCATGTTTTTTTTGCAACACAACTTCTGAGGGTCAGAGTCTGCGGTCTGTCCAAGGTGGGGTCATACTTCTGACAACGGAGTGGCACCTGGTCTTTCGGTGGTGGCAAGAAGTCGTTGGGAAGTTCCTTGGATCAGGAGCGTTTGTTCCCGTGTCGGAGGCCGCAGCGCATTCTGACGGTCTCGTGTTTGATCACATTGCCGTGGATGTTTGGTGCCGAACATTTAAATAATAAAGGAAGCTTAGCTGCCTGATATTAAAACCGACAGTCCCCAGGGGCCGGCGGAGAGCTGCTGTTTTTGAACCTCACTATCGGGAGATTAATAAGGTTCCATCTTTTTATTCTTTTTACTCTGTCTCTCTCAAACCCCCCACCCCCCACCCCGTCTAAGCTATTCATATTATGAGCATTGTACAAGATTTTACATGACAGATAATGGCTTTTTCCTCTGTCTTTGAAATGCAGAACCAGTTTTCACTCTCCCTCTCTGCGCTCGCTCTGCTTTTAAGATGGAGACGAGAAATAGTTTGAGTTGCTGAACACGGCCCTCCCAGGAACCAGATTCTAACACAGATTTAAAAACGCACGCACACACACACACAACTTCACTGCTCTATCTCTCTCCCTCCTCTCTCTCTCTCTCTTTTTTTATTTATTTTAATATTGTTCTGGATTCTGTCTATATCTAGGAAATAAAAGATATGAAAATAAGTTGAAACGTGTGTTGAGATGCACAAAGATCAGAGAGGGGGCCATAATTGCTGCCAGACTCTTGGCCTCTGACTCAGGCCTATATGTTCCTCACAACAGGTAAACATCGTATCCTGGGAGTTATTAAATACAGCTCTGGCCTATAATTATTTCATGATGTCATGCTGTAAAACTGCTTTGATTTTACTTCCTTATAGCAGAGGCTAGGATGGCTAATGTATTTGGACAGTAAGTGCCATATTGAAATCTTGGCCCATTCCTGTTGATATTGTTCAGATTGCGTTGATTGACTCGTCGTCTAACCTACGTAATTCTGTACTCGACTCTCAGCTGCACAACCAGAGACGCGCTTAGACACTTTGACGTGCCTTTCATCGCCATAAACCAAAAGCACATGCATAAATCAACATCCCACGTGTGCCGCAGGTTTTATCTGTGTGTACGGCATGCTTGTGTATCCATTGATTTAAGACTTATTGTATATATGTCTATATAAACACCAACTGTTTGTGTGCCTCCCAGGCACCAAATCAGACACCATCAGCGCGGTGGACTTGACAGATAAAGGGTCACGTGCCCCAGATTAAACCAGTACAGGGACCCTGAAATCCCATGTACTGACTGTGGTAAACTCCCACACGTGCTCTCTTACAGTTAGTTGTTTGGGGAAACTGCAGGTAGGAGAAGTCTCTGTGCTTACAATCCTAATTCGCATTCCTTTAAACTCGTACCAGGCACTCATTACAATACTCTGACCGGCTCTAGTCTCTAGTTTCGTTTTTAGGACTATTGTCAGCAGCTTAATGATTATTATTTTTTTCTTTAATGTTTATATGTCATTGGCTGGAATGCACTGATGTTTGAATTTGCAGACAAAGAAAGAAGATTGGGTGTTTTTCTTGGCAGAGCAATTGAAAAAGAAAGCTGTGAAGTCGATACACGTGTGTTTATTCATTTACTGCATCTGATTCCAGAAGAAGAAACGGGTCAGCAGTTTTTGGAAAGGGGGCTGTGATTGTAAAGTCGCGTCACACACGTTATTGCAGGATATCGATTTGGTTCTCTGCGGTGCAGAAATCGGCGCCAAATGTCTTTCAAAAAGCACATCATCATCTGTGGAGACAACAGGAGTGTGAGAGATCCTTAATGCTCTCCTGTCAGTCACTGCATTGTGTAGATGAGTTTGTGTAGCGATGCCCTTGTGATATCTTGAGTAACTAGAACGTATCATGCAAGTGTTTTCTGCACCATGCAAGCTGGATAAAGACATCTAGAAAATAACTGACTACTTATTAGATAATGCATTTGAGGGAATCCTGCAGGAAAGGGTTCAATCTGGGGAAACCCAGGCAGGTGGCAGGTCTGTGATGGAGCTGCAGGACAGAGCAATCGATCACGGTTATGTGTGTGTCTGTGTGTCTGCAGATGTGCGTCTGTGTGAACACCGTAAATGAAGAGTCACAACACGCCAGCTCCGTGAAACATCTGCCCTCTAAGGGCTGCTAAAAGCTTCCAGCAACACTTAACTGCAATTGAATATGTGAAAATATAATGTATATATTTTGTTGCATGGCAGAAAATGTTAATTGGTGGTGTGTAGCTTAGCGGTTGGGAAGGACAGCAGAGAGGTTGGCGATGTCAAGCATTTGCGTGAGACGAGGCATCGCGGGTTCATTTGGTAATGATAACATTTCAGGCCAGTTTAGTCCGTTGTGTCTCGGCGGTCAGTCAGGATGGACCTTGACCTGGCCTTCAGTGCTCAGGTCTTCCCAGATTCTTGCTTCTTGTTGTTACTGGTCGTGTCTGACTTAATTGTTAGTGAAATTAGTAGCTAGCTATGGTAACTTCCAGGGCTGGTTTCACAGACCCAGATGAATACAAGTCACGGCCCGCTCAGGGTAATTGATCAGTCCTGAACTCCCATGCTCATCGGGGTCTGAGAAACCAGCCAAGAGAACTGCAGACGTGTAACGATTGTGTCCGTCTGTAGTGTGTTGTACAAGAAATGTCGGCCTGTGGTTTGAAAGGAATGCAGATAGAAAAATGTGAAACATCGTTAATAATACAACCTAAATACCCTCGTTGTGCGCCACAAATGAGTAACAAAGTGATGGAGACTCGGCTGAGGTGGCGATGTTTAATATCTGATCTCCGCTCACACTGCTTGACATTTTGTGAGTCGAACAGCTGCTTTCCCGTTGTTTGCCATCCAACACAATACCCTGCAGGGTTAGAAAGGGGTCGTCACGATCGGCAAATCTCTTCCATGCCCCGCGCCGGATCTCTGTGCACTTCTCTCCCTGATGTCTAAATATAAACTGGAAAGATTTCATGTCAAACAAATAAAATTGAGAAACAACCTGATGGTTTATATTAGACACTAATGGAGCTTAAAAGCCTGGGAAATTAGAGAGCGCTGTCAGGGCTGTTACGTCATAGCAGCGCTGTAGCCGTGTTCATAGAAACGGGTCGAATAACCAGCGATCTGTATTCCACGCATGCGCCGCTGCTTCTCATGCTTCATGCGATTGAGGTTGAGGGATGAGAAGGAAAAGAAAAGTATTGTGAGATGCAGGATTGAAGTTGCTAAGACAGAGGATTGAAAAGCTTTGAGTGTGGCACTCACAACATCTGAATGCTGCCCTTAATTTTGATCCTGTCAAACTCTTTTAGAGCCCGAAAATTTGAATAATTTCTCCTCGGGACGATATGGAGTCGCCAGAAAGCTTTTCCATTTGTTCTCATCAAGTGTGACATGTGTTTGTCCATCTCCTAATAACTGGCATTTGCAACAAAAACGCCATCAGTTTGCACTTTACAGCACTGTCGGAGAAACAGGTTAATTTGGATTGTGGGCTTTTGTTTTGTAGCTTTTGTAACTCTCTGTGTAGCTCAGGCACTTTTAAAAGCACATGCGATGCATTTAAATCGACAAGCAGATTAATTATTATTACTATGAGATGTACTGCAATAACAACGATTATAATAAAAAGGATTACAGCGATGGCCACTTCCCTGGTGTCCTGCGGTGGGCCGGGGGGACACTGCAGTCCAGCTCTCTTATTGTGTACGTCTTGCACTTGTTGTGCATTTTTGTACACATGCAGAGTAGTGTCAAGCTGTGATGTAGCTTAATTATCGCTTTATAAACTGCACACTCATGTTTGTATTTAGCTGTGGGCTGAGCTGGCGATGCACAGTTTCAAGTAAAGCTGAGACATTGACTTCCTACTCCTTTATTGACACTTTGTTGCCTACATTGTATCTGGGTTGTGTTTTAAATGAGAATTTCCCCCAGAACATCTCTCGGCAGCATCCCTGACTCAGATCAGCTGTGTGGCCGATGAAGTGCTTTAGTTTGTGAGAGCCTCTTGTTCTCGTTCAGACAGGCATGTTGTCAGACTCCAGTAAGAGCTGGTGCCGTACGTGTCGTAAATTAAAGGTCCTCCGCAGGGTCTCCGTTTGTTTAGGGTGGTCTGCTGGGAAGGTGGAAACATAGGAGGGATTTGTGCCGCCTGCCATAGCTGTGTGTTGGGCCTGTTCCCCCTCTGAGCAGCGCTGGGGCAGTTTCTCACATGCAGGCTGCTCTCCCAGCGCCGCTGAAACCCGATCCTGGCCTGTGTGAATGTGTGTCTCCCGACCGGGGGAGAAACACTCGCATTAGCCACACTGATCAATCCACATCACTTCTCATCGTTTAGAGGACAATTAATACCGTGCTGTAACGACTCCCTGGGGCTCGGTCATGTAACCGAACCCATCTGCGGCCATGAAACCACACAGGCAAGCCTGCACCACTTAAAGGGAACACAACAACACCAACAATACCCACAACACAACACCACAATGATAATAATGATAATAATAATAATACTGTGTGTAGCTGTTTAAAAGAAAAGCAGTGTGTCAGTACTGCAACAGTTACAAATATGCATTGTTTTTTTATAAGTGAAATTTAAAATAATAGTTAAAATAACATCCAGAAGTATTTATTAAGATGAAATGTTATTGTTAACAGTAGTCGTATTGGATGTGATTGATCGGATCTGTCTGTGTTCTTGACTGCTGTCACGTGTCCACTGTCTCGGTGTTGCCTTACTCTCCCCGCTTGCTTTTCCTTGAAGGTACTTACGTCAGTTTTGTGGGCTCCGCAGGTACAACGGAGCGGGTATGCCTGATCCAGGGAACCGTCGAGGCCCTGAACGCCGTCCACGGCTTCATCGCCGAGAAGATCCGAGAAATGCCCCAGAACGTGGCGAAGACGGAGCCCGTGAGCATCCTGCAGCCCCAGACCACCGTCAACCCCGATCGGATCAAGCAGGTGAGCCCCCCCGCCTCTTTGCGATTAGGACTCTCTCTCCTCCTTTCAGTTTAAAACGTTCAGTGCAGATAGACCTTTACGTTGTTAAGACTTTTATAAACCAATAAAAACACGATGCCTCTCTCCTTTTGAAGCAAACGTGGAATCGTATTCTTTAGAAGCCTGACGTGAGTGATTGGGTTTATCTATTTTACTGTAAACAAAGAGATCTAGTCTCCCTTCGCATGCGTCGTCCTGGTCTTTGCCAAAGCCCAGTATCGGCCGTATCAGTGAGGCTGCCGATATCGCTAGCCCCTCTCTCTCGGCAGTCAGCTCTGTACGGACCTGCATGCGATTTAAAACGATTGTGATCGGGGCTCGTTTTCCACCGATCGATAGCCACTGCTCAGGTAATGATATTTTCACCACGTTTGTGCAGGGGGAGAAGAGGTTCAGTTTATATAGATCATCTCAGTGATTTGTCAGGAAGGACTGTATGTATATTTTTTATGCACGATGGAAGCACTGTTATAGAAGCCTGTGGCTTCTCAAATCCCTTTTCCTTGCCGTTGTATCCGATGCATCCTGCCGGTGAGCGACTTAAATGACATCCTTTTATTGAGCATTAATTCCACACACACTGTACGCTGTTGATCATTTCCAAAGGCGGAGAATGGGACCCGGACGGATTAGGGGCAGCATTTGATCTCTGTTGTGCGATTACAAACTCTTTGCTTCCAATCCCGCATTGCGCTGCCTTTTCTGCTCGATAGGGTCAGGCTTTTTTTTTTCCTGTTTTTGTTCTTGGTATCAGCTTACTTTAACCTGGTTCTTGTATTTGGGGGAAGAAAGGGAATCTCGTATTCCAAAGGCAACACAAAGAGAAGGTGCTCTCTCTGCGTCTTATTTTCGTTATTTGGTGGCGAACTCGATGTCATGGGTCGCTGGAGCACAGTGGGTGAGAGCGATCACACAGCTGCCCAGGCGCCTTCGTCCAGATGTTTGCTGACCTGTAGCTGCAGCCTCGTTTCCATTTTTAATTGACCCATAAAACGCGCCTGCAGTGTCCGTGGAGTACACGACGGCCATGTTGCTCTCTCTCTCACGGACTTCCTTCCTTCCCCGTAACGTGAGGCAGAGGGAAGACTTGTCGCGTGTCCGCTCCTCCTCCGATCATCTCCGTCATCTCCACGCATCTCCAGGAGTCGCCGTTTGAGATTCGGTCACCTGTGTTTTTTCTCCGCATTTCATTAAAACACATTTTCATGTTGTCGGTTTCAAATTCACGAGCAGAAATCTAACTCCTTGGCAGCAGCAGCAGTAGGGTTGTTTGCATGGGTTTTAACCCCCGCTGTTCAGGAGTTGTCCCTTTGTTGCCGAATGACATTAAAAGTTGGAAGCAAAGAGTTGAACCTCATTTCCATTTTAAGCGAGAGCTAATCAGCCACAGAGCTTCACAATGCAGCTCCAGACACGCATCGCCCATCATCTGCGCAAATCTGGGCAGGGAGTTTATCTTCGACACGCAGAAATGTCTCTGTCTCATATGTCTATAAAGATCACACAGCAATTCATTCTTCTGTGGTAATTGACAGGGATTTACCTTTAATGAATGTGGTCACCATATCGTAATGATTTATCAACTCAAATTACAGAAAGCATAGATGTATAATTTGTGTATGTATGTATGTATGTGTGTGTGTGTGTGTACATACAGTACTGTGGTAAGACATTTGCCCTCCGTCAGATTTTTGTGCATTTTTGCATATGTATGATCTTCAACCAGAACCTGACATCGGATCAAAGGGACCCTGAGTGAACGAATAAGAACATAAGATCATAAGAATAACGTGCACTTTATTAAATAAAGGTATGCAACACAGTGTGAAAAAGTATTCGCCCCCTTGGACTCAATACCTGATTACGCCACCTTTAGCAGCAATAACTGCAATCAGACGCTTCCTGTAGATTAGTCTCTCTCGGTGCCGTGGGGGCATTTCGTCCCACTCCTCTGTGCAGAACTGCTTCAACTCTGTGACATCTGTTGTCTTTCAAGCGCGAGTCCTGCTGCAACATCTTCGTGGGTTTCAGGTCTGGACTCGGCCAGTAGACCTCTCTGATCCAGAGCAGAATTCATGGTTCCTTCAATACTGAGGGCCAGCCCAAGTCACTCGGACAGCTGACCCTTATTATCCCTTTAATTGGGTTGGGTTAACTATGGGGGCAATAACTCATGAAGATCACATGTTTGACACACATGAAAGAAGCACTTTGGTTTCACTCCCTCTGTGTATAACAACCACACAAAGATCTGACCGTATTGTGTGTGTAAAATGTGCATAGATGCAGAAAATCAAGGGGGCAGTACTCTTCCACTGTCCTGTATGTGAATATATATTTATCTGTAATATATTTGTCTATATGTTCATACACATTTAAATTGATCTTAATCTGATCTTTCTCAGACATGCTTTTCAGCACAAGGCTTGTTGAAGTTTGGTGATTTTTGCTCCTGAACTGCTTTGTTCCCAGACATTGCCATCCTCCCCAACCTCCACCAAGTCCTCTCCATCCGACCCCATGACCACCTCCAGGGCCAGCCAGGTACGGTATCATCCTGCCATCTCAGCCATGACCTCCATAGCCGCCCCCTCGACCGATTGTCATTCAGTCGAGCCGCGGGATCTGCGCACGGTAGGTTTGCCCCTCTCTCCGGTGGCGAGGAAACTGCCAGGGCGTCCTGCCCCTGTCTGAGACCGACGCCAGGCCAGAGCGTGTTTAGCAGTGAGGTTAGGAGCGGCTGCTGTTTGTGGTCGAACCCGTTTTAGGCCAACAGTCCCTCAAGGTCAGGAAACGGCTGATACAACAGTGTGTATATCTGTATCTTTCTTCTTCCTCCATTTTGTAGCACAGCTTTATAAACAGCAACACTGGGAGGCTGAGATCCACTCTCTCCCATTCCCCTCGATATAAACCCTTCACCACCTGGCTCAAAATGCAATACAGATGTTTATTAATCAGGACGGGCTAATTAAAAGGCCTGTAGCAATCTGAACGACAGGTGGAAGTACCCGTCCACATAAAGTGTTTCTTTCTGAAAACTATCAGCTTTGTTTCCCTGACCTTGTAGTGATAACTAGTTCAATAGCAAGTTTGAGTGACTCTTGTGTGTGTGATTTACTCCCGAACGCACTGTGAGGAGAGTTTCACCGATGCAGTGAATGAGCAGGTGTGAAAACGGCGATGCTCCGGTCTACACAACACCACATCTGCTCCGTGGTTTGGCAATAATTCACCAATTTGACAGCCAACTGGAAGTAAATGCAATCTCGAATCTCCTCTCCGCGTTT
Source organism: Amia ocellicauda (assembly GCF_036373705.1). Taxonomy (NCBI): domain Eukaryota; kingdom Metazoa; phylum Chordata; class Actinopteri; order Amiiformes; family Amiidae; genus Amia; species Amia ocellicauda. The sequence continues at coordinate 22,454,288 of NC_089870.1, read as the reverse complement.
CTGCCGCCGTTCCGGTTAAAAGTATCACCGTAAAGATCCTTAATCTGTGCAGCCGCCGAAGGTCACCGGGGTTATCTCTCGGGATTTAGTTTTTGATTTGGCTGGATTTATTTCTCCCAGTGTCCTGACCTTTTAAGATCTTATTTGAAAACCTGATAAAGAAGGTGTGGGGAAAGATGGCAACAGCACCTTTTTAAAGCTCTCTGTTCAGGCTGCCACTAAGATAACGTCTTACTGTGAATTAACCTGTGCTGGGTTTTGAGAGAGTTGGTCACATATTTAGAGCGATAGAAAGATAAAAGGAGAAATGTGCGAGTTGTTTTTATCCAGGGTATCCAAGATACGCTCTAACTTTTGGGCTGCGAGTATCAGGAGTGAGAGAAGCAGAAAGTGGTGTTTTTATTTAATTAAAAGCACTTGCCGGAGAGGAGCTGAGAGCAGCACAGTCAGAGTAAGATTTCAGACGGTCTGAAGTGTCCGGGCTTTAGACTAAAGCCGGATTCAAAGGACACCTTATTCCTCATCATCGTTTCGCAGCTCCTCGTGAACGCGGTGTCTGTCTGGAGCCGCCTGTCCGATGAATGAATGCTTTCATTCCCGGTTAAGAAATGAAAGAGATGCTGCCGGGTATCGGCGTGCGATGAAACGGGCCTCTGTGCTTCATCTGCACAGGTTCACACTGTCTGTCTGCAGAAATCTCACGAGGGGGAGAGAGAGTATTATTTCATAGTGATTGTGAAAGACGGTTATCTAGAGTAGTCCGAAGCGATGCCTGGACGTCCGGAAATAGAGCGGTTTGATCAAATTTAAGTTTCCCCAATTCTGGAATGTATGTTTTATTCAACGTTTCAAAAAGGTCTAATACTTTATTTTCTGAAATGACGGTGTGCAGTCTTCTCCTGTCCCCGGAATACAATCCATCTCTGATCAAATAGACACCGTTATCAGATCAGGTCTCTCTCCAGTTCATGTGGGAAGAAAACATCTGAATATATTAGATGCCCCTTCTGTTTCTTTAGGGCTAATATACAGCTCTGAAACAAATTGAGATAACTTAACATTGACTTGTGATTTTTTCCAGAGCTGTGAATGTGCCTTAGATCAGTGGTTCTCAACCCTGGTCCCGGAGGAGCCCCTTCCCTGGTCCTGCTTTGTTCCAACTGAGCTCTCAATGACTTAACTGAACCCTTAATTGAACTAATAATTTCCTAAATCAGAGCCCTTTAATTATTTTAAACAGTAGGGGTTTAAAGTTAAGTCTAAAAAGGACCCAACTTTTTATCAGATTCACAATTTAAAAAGTAAAATATAATTAAGTAATTGAGACCATTTCTTTAGATCATTGATGGTGTAGGACAGTGGTTCCCCTACCCTGCTGGTTTTTGTTCCAACCCAGCTCTCAATTTCTTAACTGAAACTTAATTGAATTAGCAATCTGCTTAGATTTATTTTATTAAATTGTGTAATAAAAGAGTTGGTCCTTTAAGTTGTTTATACAATTATACTTCATTTGACACCCCTACTGTTTACAATAATTAAAAGGCTCTGATTTAGGAAATTGTTAGTTCAATTAAGGGTTCAATTAAGTAATTGAGAGCTCGGTTGGAACAAAAACCAGCAGGGTAGGGGCTCCTTCAGGACCAGGGCTGGGAGACACTGGTGTAGGATGCCCGAAAGAAGCTCAGTCAGTTCTTCATCTTGTACTGAGGACATTTTCATCACACGGTATCTTCTACAGCTGTTTGAAAGACTAATCATTAATCAGTCTCTATGCTGTATTTGTGTATCATTACGAATGAACCAGCACAACATGAGAAGACGCCACTACAAATTGTGGGACTGTTTGGGACACAATTATCCTTATAAAATTCCTCTCCTTTTGCTGTTGCTGCCGTTCATTATATCTGAAGCAAAAGCCAGACATAACAGCTGATTGAAGGGGAGAAAGATCTCTCTGCAGAGAACAAACACTCCTGTGTGAATGTCACTCGTGGCTTTATAGATTTATAACCGTAATGCATTCCCCGTCTCCCATTTCCTCCCCGAGCTTAAAGAGCTGATAAACGTCCGTGTGAAAAATCTGTGTTTTTGCTGCAGTAATAAATATTTACGCCGCACTTGTACGCTCTGTGTGTAACAGAAGCTGTGCTAATGAAAGGATTTTATGGTCTGAATCTTTAATCGGTACATTTCCGAGAAAAAAAGCAGCCGTTGATGTACAAAGCTCTGTCTCTCGATCGGGAGGAGTTGGGCTTCGTAGGCAGTTGTGTTGTGTGTGCGTTTGGGTTTGTTCTCACTCAGATTTATCTTTTTATTTTATTTGAAGCACGCCTACCTTTCTGGGTTTCTTTCATGGGGGGGGAGGGGAGGTTCTCTGCCAATATACATCTCCCTCTCCATTGTCGTAACATAATTCGGTGTTAATAAGTACACCGGGCGTCCGATGCTTAGCGTGTCAGGACAGATCGGATCTCCTGTCCCGCAGATGGTCTCGTAAGGGAGGCGATGGCTGCGGCTGATTCCTGCGTGCTGCCTTTGTGGTGAGGGCTGACAAACAGTAGATGGCAATTGTTTCCCGAGCGCATCCGTGATTAACATTCTGCTCCAGTCTATCGGCGTGTATCTGCAGTGCGGATGTTAAGTGAGAAAAGGTTCCTGCACAGTAATCTCGGAGCTGTCAGCGGCTCTCTGAGCGAGTTACACGGGCAGATCTGCGAGAGCCGTGCGGTTAGTCGGCATTGTGTTTGAACAAAGATTAGTCTTATCTGAAGGAGGAGATGGGGGAGAACGGAGGCATAATAAACACATCCCCCCCGAATTGCACAGGAGGCTTACCTTTTGTTTGAGGGCTTGGGGGTGGGGGTGGGGGAGGAATCAATTTTTACTTTTCATTATCACTTGAAGGATGCCGCAGTACGGAGACGCGTTTGTGTCTTTGATGCTGGCGAAGGTGAATGTGCTCGGTGTGCAATTGTTGATTTTGAAACCTCCTCCACACAAGTTCATTCCGATTCAAACACATGCTTTGAAACTCGGCGACCCGGAGAGGCCGAAGCCAGGGCTTCTCTCGCATCTTTTAGAAGGAACGTGTGCAGGGTTTTCTTTGCATGGCTCTATTGAAATGTTTATATGATTAAAATGGTGAAGGTATTCAGTCACTGCTGCATCTTTTTAGCATTGTAACTCCAGGTGCGCAATCCAGAGCAGCATTTCAGTTTTTAAGGCGGTTATTTTCTAGAATTAATTTGACATTTGTAGTTTGTAACGTAGCCTCGTCCTCAGTTCATTTGTGGAGCCAGTTTCTTGGAGTCTGCCTCCAACTCACGAACGCGTTTACCGGGCGTTTGCTCATTCTATGAGTGTTGCCTTGATAAAAGCATAGCAGATCCCTCACTAAATGCAAGATACAAATGTAGGGCTGTAAACATAATTCACGGTTTCCTCTCCAGTCGGACGCATCTCGGGCCGCTCTGGAGAAGGAGAGAGGCGTTCTGGGTTCCTGGGCAAAGAGGAATGGACAGCATCGCCATCATTATTAATACATCGCCTGTATGGCGCCTGCCTTTCTGGGCGTAAATGCCTAGTTTGTGTTTTAGATGATGGTTTTGTTTGGGCACCAGCAGCGTTAGGTGCTCATTAACAATATCTCTTCAGCCGTGTGCCTCCAGCAGAGTCTAATTGGTCATCGTGCCGCATTATTATTATACACAGTGGCTCTGAGATGCCTGACTTGCCTACAGGGTCTTTTGCAGGCCGTGGTTTTTCACTGTATAGCCGTGTATGTGCTGCCCTCTCAGCACAGTGACTTGTGCAGCTTGGTTTGAGATGCTGCTTCCCATTACGATATATTCTCTGTGAATCAGCAGTATGCCCCCCGTCTGTCCACTATGTCTGATGGTCAGGAGTCAGGCTTTGCTTCAGCTCCTGTGTACATCTGTGTTAGTGACTCCAACTCTGATTTTTTTGTTGTTATTTTTTGTACATACGTTTCTGAGCTGCTTGATGTGGTTGGGTTGTGCTTCTGTAGATCGATGGTTTAGAGTCTCTGCATTGCAGCATCACAGTGCAGAATCAATATTGTGAATATTATTTAGGTATTAGACTAATTAATAGTTATCCCTCTGTGTCAAGTAAGAAATCTTAATGTCAAGTAGAAATTGTTACTCAAATTGATACGCAAATGGCAGAATTACTCTATAACATGAAGAAACCTCTCCCAACCCTCGTGAACGAAGCTGTAGAAGGCTGGGGACTTGGCATCTCACTTTCAGGATCTTGTATTGGTCCAGAGACAACATCCCAAATCCCATCTCCCATCGCTGCCATAGTTCACACATCGTCGGCAGAATCTTCTCTAAATCTCCGACACCAGTTTCCCTGTATTTCTCCTTTTGCATTAGAGAGGGGGATAAAGTTTAACACTCCTACAAGCAGGAGCACAACATTTAGTGCTTTGTTTTATTTTTTCTTCCCTTTCTCTGTGAGTCACACACACAGTTGGGTCCCTGTTTAAAACACGTGTATAAGACCGCTGTCTGCCTGGCTCGAGTCCGAGTCGAGTTCTCGGCGTGGATGCCTGGAATCGCGGTCTGACTGGGGTTCGAGTTCAGCTTTTTATCTGCTGAACTGTAATCTTCATACCTTTTATCAAAACCACAGGGGAGCCATATTTGTAATTCCCTCCCCTCAGTCCAGATGAACTAATCTCAATCACAAGCGCGGCAAATTACCTGAATTATTCCGTGGCAAATTACTCCTAATATATTATTTAAAAACATTCTCTGTCCTGACGAACTTCATGCCTGACTTCACATATGTAGACATTGTTTTAAACCGATGCTTACAGCACAATCAGCTTATGTATAAAAAGCGGTGTGTATATATATCGATTGGCACGAGGAACACACCATCAAACACCGAAATGAGTGAAATTATCTTCTGTTTATAATCCCTTATCTTAAAATAACCAACTTGCACCTATCTGTCACCGGAAGAAACCCCTCGCTGTAGCTATTGTCTTATCTTAAGAGCCCAGAAGAGAAATAAAATGTCAGTCGTTTTGATCGCAGTGGAGTCCTGAGATTGCGGCGCACCTCGCTTTCTCTTGTCAGTGTTTCATATCTCTGTATGTAGTAACGGATAAATCTGTAGGTTTTTGTGTGTTTTTTTTTTTTCATTAGTGAAATTAAGAAATTGTGCTGAGAGGAAAAGTGTCTCTTTTAGGTTAAAGTTATTTCACTTTCACTCATTAATCCCCATGCCGTGTGTCTTTATTTTCATAGTATTTTTCCCCCTGTTAATATTACCTTTAAATTGCTTCACCCTTAAATATCAGAGGTTAATATAACATTCTTAAATTGTCAGTCACAGCTGATATAAAAGTATGACATTAGAAGACTTTCTCAAAGCTTTTTCCGATACCCAAAACTGCATTTTTACTAACAGGGAAGGAATACTAAAAGTACTTGGCATTGCACTGTGATTTTTACAGGGATTGGTTGACAAGTCATGGTGACTGAGAACGGTCTGCCCCCTACCAGTGATTGTGCGAAATACAAGTAAACTAATCTCTTAGAATTGCAGTTTTGTCAGGCAGATACCAGATTACTGTTACTCGTGAAATTGAACTGTGATTAATGTTGCTCGTCAGTGAAAGGGTGTAGTGAAGCACGTCCGAGTTCCTCTGCATCCTCCGCACCCCACTGCCTCGCCAGAATGCGACCCCGCAGATGGAGGAACGGTCTCTGAAGCCAGTCAGATCGCCACAGCCTTCGTATTGATTAAACTTCTTTGCTCTAGCATCTGGCAATTGAAAAACGTGGTCGGACACGTCCAGGTTAACGGGAACTGCTGTTACAAAAGAAATTTCAGCTGACGCAGTGAAACACCCGGGCAGAAGCTTAAGGAAGAGGAATCTACCTCCAGCGATGCTTTGACTTGTCTGAGCTGGCTCTAAATGATTCTTCAAAAAGCTCGGTGTTTGTCAAGCTCTGAATGCTAATGTGTTTATGAAACTAATATAATTTGTTCCCTTCTTGCTCCTCTCCTTCTCCTTGCATATTTGTATCTATTTTATTTTACTGAAAGAAAGCTCACATGAATTACTTTTTCGCATTTTTATTTTGAAAGTTTAGGTGCTACTGAGATTTAAGTCCGCAATAAATATTATAAAATATAGTGGGGTTCCACAAGAGACCTTACTGCATCACTAAAAGGCCCAGACCCCTGGGCCTGATGTAGGCTTCAGAATCGCTACGCTACCCTCCTCAGTAGTTATAGCACAACCTCGCACTGCTCCTTCATCTCCTATCCTGAGATGGACCGCTCGATATCCCACGGCTGACACCAATGTAACGTTCTGTGGACCCTGTTCTCCTGTGCCTTACCAAAAATACTTAAAGGCCCAGACCCCCTAGCAAGGCTTCAGAATTGCTACAATATATAATTATTATTAGAATATTAGAGCAGAGTCGAGCAAACTGAAAACAACTTTAGCAATTAATTTGACTGTAAACCCTGACTGAAACTGTGAGACACTTACACGTTAAAACAGCCAAAGGAGAGTCTGTTCTCTTCTATGCAGAAAAGCCCTTGAAGGTTGAACAGTTTTATCTTTTCTCCACACTTGGAAAGCCCGGCAAGAGAACAGATCCATCTCTGAAGCGAGTTTCTGTAGATAAGGTTCTCCTCAGGACCAGTCCCTGTCAGGCGCCTGGGAGCCGGGCTGGACATGACAGTAGCCAGGCCAGTCTGCCTGCACTAGCGCGAAACATGCCTCTGACGACTGATAACGTCTCTCAGCCGATCATTCGTAGACCCATGCGCTCCTCGGCTGTGTACCGCACTCGAATGTGTGTTAGTGCTACCGCGACTTGATGACACATGACACGTGTGGCTGTGGCTCCACACGCCCCGTCCTCCGTGCCTTATGGATATATGAAGGTGACATCGCTATATAGTGTGGCATTGTCTATTTGTTTTGTCCGACACTACAGTGTAATATAAGTTGTGCACTGAAGGACAAATACAGTAGAATGTATAGCTACTACATTAGGATAGATGAAGCATTGCATTACACAGTACACTTAAATAATTAGCATGTGATATTAATTTATATTATATACATAATATTTGAGATACGTGGGAAGCCGTAGGTAGCGGTTTTATAGTGCTGGGCGCATCTTGCTCTTCTGTAGGGACTGGGGCACTGTTAGAGATCACCTTGGTTTATACAAAGCCAGCAACTCTGGCCCTTCATGTCTCTTATCTATAATGGAAATCCGCCCTTAATGATCTGAGCTCAGAAGGGCCTCCCAGTGGCGATGCGTACCTGCTCTCAGGGCCGCGTCGATAACCCAGCGATAGAGAAGCGTGTCAGAGGAGGGACAGGTGCTCTCAGGCCCCTTCTGTTCCTCTGCCCGGGGCATCCGGGTCCCACGGGTGAACGGAAACGCTTTGTGGAGACGTTTGCTGCTTCATTTTATCATTTATTCTATTTTATTGATTATATATTCTTTCTGGCTGGTCTGCTGACGCAGGAGTGTTGTTCAGTGCTATTGTCATATCCAATAATATCGAATGACACGTATGAACCCATCCCGGTGGGCAGATCTCTGCTCTGCGTTTTGTACAGAATTATCTATCACCTTGATTACTTGCTTATCTGTCACAATAACCTTGAGCAAAATGGAACTTCTTCAGTTCGCTGCTGGGCTGTGTTTTGTCAAATCTAACGCTTCTCGATGCAGTGCTGCTTCGTGGATCGGGGAACAGGATGGGAACAGCCTTTGATGACAGAACATGGTGCTAGTGCTGCCGGCGTCAGTTAAACTGTCGGCTGCACTGTAGCTCAGATCTGTGTAGGATGACGTCCGACACAGATGAGCTCCTTCATTCCATAAAAGAAGGGAAGATTTTGTTCCCTAAGTATTCCAGCAGGATTCTGAGTTTAAGTAACTGAAATTTATCCATTTTTGTTTGTGATTGTGTGTTTACTGCCGTAAGTTCGCCACGGCCCTGTAATTTGGAGAGAACGCGCCGATATTGAAAGTGATGGTTCACCATGTACCGAGTCTCGGTTGAGTCTGGCCAGTAAAGCTAATCTGTAATAAACTCGCCCGGCCCGCGCTGATGTTATACAGTTATCTTCATGGATTCTAAAATAGCTGCTGTCTTTTCAAAATGTCAGCTGGATCATAATATTTGCATTTGATAATTGTTGTTTGCCCAAATGTATTAAAGGCGGATTCTGAATGTTCTTTTTTTTTTTTCTTTTCCATTGCCGGAAGGTTTTCAATCCTTGCCTATTAAAAAACATAAAACCAAATATTTGATTTAATACATGGATTCACAGGGGTGGCGATATTACAAAATAATTTAATTTACATTAGATTTAAAAAACCATGTTGAAAAACAAAGCCGTGATGTTGTGAAAGGAGTAAACCTTGTGTTTTGTAAGTGAGCGCAGGGTGTTTGGTGAGTCAATAGAAAATGACAGGATGTCAGTCTTACTCGTGTGTTAGAAATCTTAGGAAATCTTAAAGCTCAAATGCTGCGGTTTGGTGCGAAAACACTTCAAAGTGCATTATATTGGCAAACTGTAAACTGAGAAGATGATGCTATACTTTATAGTTTGCTCATTGTCATGTTGACAAGCTTTGTGATGCAATCACAACAGCCTGAATTGCTTTTTATTCCTTGGGAAAATTAAATTGGATTCTGCTTGCCTCCAGAGACATTATCTCATATCGATTGTCTCACATGGGTTCCTTCGTGCCCCTACCTTCTCCAAATGTGCTCAGAAAAGTTTTGACCATCGAATGTTACTGTTGAATTGACTTGCTTATATCATTAAAATGTGACTGAGATGAATAAATCAGATTAGCTATAATGTCTTTTTTTCTTATTTATATGATATTAATCATATAAATCGTGCAGCTGCACATCCATTTCAGTTTGCTTCGGCGCAGGAGAAATCCATCAGCGCGAAATGCATCTCGGAGAGGATTGAAAGGTTAACTTCAATCCCATTTCCATTCCTTCGGTGACTGATTTTAAAGAGATTTAAACCTGTTTTAAGAAGCTGATGATTAATTGATGCCTGCTGAACTGAGAAGCTGAGAGGATCAGATCCAGAAGAATACTCCATATAACTTGATTGTATGTTAATTGTTCCAATTAAACTTCATGGTCATGTTGATATCCATGTCTTCTGTATCTTATTGCACAATGGACAGCACGAAAGCTGGGGGTTCTTCATTAACACGGCCTTATGCAGAACCGCACCCCTGCACAGTGTGTTTTTTGTACCCAATTCCAGTTTAGGTATAGCAGCCCGTTTCAGAGCAGCAGGGTGTTGTTGCCATAAATGCCTAGTGCATCAAACAGGGTGTGTGCAAATAATGTTTACCATGAAAGTGAAACGTGAGACTATCTATCAGAGCAAGTATTTTCTTGTTCAGGTGGATTTATTTTCGGGTTTCCATTTTGGTGCATTTTGTTTGTGTTGTGTGTTGAGACAATTAATGAGATGTCTCCTGTATTGACAAGTCAACCCGACAGACAGATTACCGTCACACAGCAGCACAGTTTCGCACAAAGATCACAGGATTATCAGATGAATGTCCAGGTGCCGTTCTTGTGATAGTTAAAACGGTCTGAGGTGTTCAGAGTTTCCCCCCTTCCCTTTTGCATCCAACGCATATTACGTTACACATTTTTCTTGTTAAACATGAAAGCAAATTCTATTTCCCTCGAATAAATTGCACAGTCATGGTCTGGTAATTCTCAGAGATTACCATGTGGGGGGAGGCAGATAAAAGCCAGCCCCTCCATAGGCTGGTGAAGAAACGGTCGTAAGCACAGTTTTGGATCCAAATGGGTTTTCCTGCAGACTTGAAATAATTAAAAGTAGAAAAGGCACATTTCATCTCAAATTTGACACTGGCTGTATTTGCTTTCTGTGGCAGTTTTATCGTTGCTGTACATGATCGTCTGTAAAGGACTCAGTCGAAAGAGCTGCTCCCGAATGTGTACAGAGCCCCTAGGGGCACCCCGTGGTACTGCAGCATTGAGATTTGAAATCAGGCACTTCTACACATCGGCCGTGGCAGCGTGTGACTGTAGTCTGCAGTTATTCAATCTGCTTTCCCTGTATAGAAAAAAATGCATCTCTTTGAAGTGTGTGCAGGTTGACATAATTGGAAATGAAAAGGAAATAAAAGTCTTATGTTGACAAACCACTTTGTGACACGGAGACGTTTTTAATTAATTGGCGTTGATATGAAAACCGGAGCATTCTGGATTTCAGACTTGGCAGGTGCTTCTGTTTTTGCTGTTGGTTCAGATTTCATTTGGCTTTTTCTTCTTCCCTTCCTCCACCCCCCCACCCCCACTCTTTCACAGGTAAAGATAATAGTCCCCAACAGCACTGCAGGGCTAATAATTGGGAAGGGTGGTGCCACAGTGAAGGCGATAATGGAGCAGTCGGGGGCGTGGGTGCAGCTCTCCCAGAAGCCCGACGGGATCAACCTGCAGGAGCGGGTGGTGACGGTGAGCGGGGAGCCCGAGCAGAACCGAAAAGCTGTGGAACTCATCATCCAAAAGATCCAGGAGGACCCCCAGAGCGGCAGCTGCCTGAACATCAGCTACGCCAACGTCACGGGCCCCGTGGCCAACTCCAATCCTACGGGCTCCCCCTACGCCAACACCGCCGAAGTGTTGCCCACGGCCGCGGCCGCCGCTGGCCTCCTGGGACACGCCAACCTAGCCGGAGTGGCAGCCTTCCCGGCCGTTTTATCCGGCTTCACCGGGAACGACCTGGTAGCCATCACCTCTGCACTCAACACTTTAGCCAGCTATGGATATAACCTCAACACTTTAGGGTTGGGATTGAGCCAGGCTGCCGCCACCGGTGCCCTGGCCGCGGCCGCCGCGAGCGCCAACCCCGCAGCGGCAGCGGCAGCAAACTTGCTAGCCACCTATGCAAGCGAGGCCTCGGGCGGCGGCAGCACCCCCGGGGGCACGGCCGGCACCTTTGCGTTAGGTAGTCTGGCGGCTGCCACCGCTGCCACCAACGGGTACTTTGGGGCCGCCTCTCCGCTGGCGGCCAGCGCCATCCTGGGCACGGAGAAGACGACCGACGGCTCGAAAGATGTCGTGGAGATCGCCGTGCCGGAAAACCTAGTCGGTGCGATACTGGGAAAAGGAGGAAAAACATTAGTAGAATACCAGGAATTGACTGGTGCACGGATACAGATCTCGAAAAAGGGAGAGTTCGTCCCGGGCACGAGGAACCGCAAGGTAACGATTACGGGAACGCCAGCTGCTACACAGGCCGCACAGTATTTAATAACGCAGCGGATCACGTACGAGCAGGGCGTGCGCGCCGCCAACCCCCAGAAAGTGGGTTAACGCCGAACCTCGCTCTGTTCAATCCCTCCTTTATGGTTTTCAAGAAGGATGTACTGTATTTTGAAGAAGTAAAGTTTTTTCTTTTGTTCGTTTGTTTCGTTTTGTTCGTTTGTTTTCTGTTAATATATAATATGCAAATGAATGCGATTACGTTGACGATGTGTATATGTAAATAATGTGTTTTACCAGATGTTTCATAGAAAGAGAATTTTCTTGATATGTTTTAGTTCTATACTTTGCTTGTGTATATTTGTCAGAATTGTTTCTAGTGTGAGAAGATCTTAGCCTGCCATTTTACCAGCATTATTGTAGTTTAAGAAAATAATAAGTAAAAAAACTAAAAACAATTGAATGTAGACCGGGGACATGCGTATAGTTTTCAGTATTAGTTACAAATAGAAGTTAACGCTAAATTAACTACTGTTAGTTAGGGTGCGGTCGGGGTCAGGTACCTACATGGAGTGAGGCCAAAGCACTGTCAAGACCGTCTTACTTCTTGCGTAGGACATAGAGAAGTAAGAGAATAATATTTTATGAATAAGAAACAAAAAAAATACAAAAAAAAATACAAGCAATATAGTTGCAAAAGCACTGTAAAATATTTTAAGGTTAAAACTGTGGATTATTGTATTGGTAAGTTTACAAATCAACAAAAGCACCTGTTGTCCATCTGAACTAGACAATGGAACTAATGCTGCAAGCTGGCCACGGCTCATCCGTCACCATTTGTCTCGGAGGTTCAAGTTCAACAAAAGTATTCACCCACTGACCCCCACCCCCCACCCCTCTCCCCTGCCCTCCTCCAGAGAGGTCCTTATTTGTTTTGAAGCACTAAAATCACTACTGATCCCACCGCCTGGCCAGTAGAACAGCCATTACTCCATTAACATCCGCCACTGTCTAGACACCTTCCTGTTGTTTATACAGTGTATTGGGAATTTTATAAGAAAACGATGAGAAACAAAGACAAAAAAAAAAAAAAAAAAAAAGTGTGAAAGTGCCAACAAAATGATGACAGCTGATGACATTGTTTTAATTAACGGCGACGGCTCGATGAAGCACGTTGCATTTTAAGAGCTTATACTTAAGTGTGAATAATTTGTTAACACTAGAAACATTAGTATTGTGAATGTAGATCTTACTGTGAAGCTACCTGTGACGTTAGCCGTGCGCTCCTGTGCCGGAGTCCCTGCAGCATGGTGTTAGCAGCCCGTGCCGTTTAACCTACTCAGTAATTTGCATGTATGTGGAGCATTTTTATGTCACCAACCAGACAGTATTTTCCTGCATGCTTTTGAAACCAGGCAGTCTCTCTCTAGAGGTAGTGTGGCTCTACCTTCTCTCCCAAGCTTTTCCGAACAGCTCATTTTTCCGTCAGCCTGTTGTTCCCAAGACCCAGCAGCTGTCACCCTCTTCTGTACCTCTCTCCCGAGTGCCAACTGCCCAGGCCATTGACCCACCATACGCTAACCTCTGAGTTTGCCCACTCAAGGCCACTCATAGGGGCATTCATAACCCAGCACCTTCCCATGCTGTGCATGCAGTCTTAAATTCAATGGACAAAATAACATGCTGGCTACCTCCGGATCATCTGGCTGAGCAATTGAATTTTTAAAGAGTTACTTCCATCTCAACTTCAACCCATTGATTTACGTCCATCCTGCCGAGCTAAAAAAAACAAACCAAACAGACCCAGACATCCCAGCAGCTCCTTACTGTGCGACCAGTCAATGAACACTGAGTGTGATGCTCCTCGTCCGAGTCTCGTCCAGCCTCTTTCCGAACTGTGATCTCTGTCCTCATGAACTTTCCCTTTTGTTCATTGAACTATATGGACTCTTCATTTCATGTTGATTTTTACTGTGCAATTTACTTTTGGACATTTGAGATGACTTGAAACAACCTCCTGCTCCCCCCTTCTCCCTATTCTCCCCTCGATTAATACCCCATCTCTGTCAGACTGTAAGAGTAGTCTCATTTTCCTTTTTTTTAACATGGGATTGTTGTTTCATTTAGATTTCTCAAGTCTCTAAATAATGATTTAGAGAATGATTTAAAAGGGAATGATTTGCTTGTTTAATGAAAGAGAAAAGCTGTAGTAAACTGTGTTACTTGGTAATGACTATTTATCGTCCAATATTCTGTAGCTGTGCAAGTTTTGACAAATAGTGTATTTCGTGAAATCAGTGGTTAGCATTGCGGCTATTATATTTACTCATTTTATCATTATAAATGTGCTTAGTTCATCATGTAGCATCACTTGTCTCCCGTCTCATTTTTTCCTTGCATGTCACAAGTCTCAGTTCATTTTTAATACATTAACAGTAAATAATATCTCTGTAAGTCTCTTTCGCCTCGCTGCCTCAGTCAGCAGTGAACAAAGACGGGGAATGGGGGCCACTCTGTCGGCAATTCATAGTCTGGTTTAATCTTAGATAAAACATAAATAATCTACTACTACTACTACTACTACTCTTACTAATGACAATAACAGAAATATGAATGATCAGTTTGGTCTCTTTTCAGCCTCTGATTCCAAAATAGCTCTAGCGATTAAAAGAAATTGGATTGTGGCACTTTTATCTGGGACATTGAACTGATTACAGTTGAGGTCCCGTAGACCGAGGCCATGTTCTCCTCACTGGCTGTTTAATTCTGCTGGGTTTCAGAGCAAAAGCTGAATATTTAGAGAGAGGGAAGCAGAGGGAAAAAAAGAAAGAACAAAGGAACGGGTGTGACGGAGCGAGGGCACCGTTCGTTAGAGGGTAACGACCTCGTCTGTGTCTGGTGTTTATTCTGCATCTAAAGCCCATCTCTTAGAGCTACAAAATTAATTTATCGGAAGAAGGTAAGCTTTTCAGATGCTTAAGTCAGAGTTTAGACAATTAGAAAGCCTTCAAAATGGATACCACTAGGCGTGCAACCAATCGCATTTTACTACTGCCAATGAACCGGAGAGAGAGAGAGAGAGAGAGAGAGAGAGAGAGAGGGGGGGGTGGGGGGATGCTTTTGATGCAAAGGCCGACCATGTTATGAATTGCAAACTATTTATAGTCTTGGGAAGCCGCGCGGAGGCTGGCGAGTGTATGGAATAAGAATGGCCTCGGTCCTGCCGCATTGTGTGTCTCCTAATGCATTCTGTTTCAGGGTCACTTCCAATCAATATTTCATTTACTTACTGAGATTGGATGGGCGCTGGGAGACAGAGAGTGCTGTTTATCATACAGATTGGAGATTCAAGATCTCTCCTCCAGCACGGGGAGCTGTCCCTTCAGCACCTAGAAATCACACTTAGGGCTCCGGTGGCGCCGCGCTGCCCCGGCCGGCAGCTTTCCTCTCAGCACCGTAACGACCCCGGAGGCGATCTCTCCTGCTGCACTGTAAACCCTCCCTCTGACTCCACACTTACTGGTCATGATTTGAAGCCCCCCACCCCCCACCCCCCACCCCCCAATCCTCCCTCTCTGCCACCTTCCCCTGCAACACCATATATTTAATGTGGGATCCATTCCTTTCACCAGTGTCAGAAACAAAGAGAGCTTCTAACCCTTAGCGGCTCATTTCGACTCATCGCTCACAACAGATCTAAGCTCTTTTTTTCTGCTTATTTGATTCCTTTCCAGCTTCCCATCACATCTGTAACAAACCTGAGAGTGTAGCTCTGCCACGCTGCCATGCACAGGGCTAGCCGGCCACTCGGAGGGCTCCATCGCATTCAGATGGTTCACAGAGGTCAGGACCTCCTGTGTGATATTTAACTCGCTTTCTAAGAAAGTGCTTTATAATTAATGTTTACTTTGAGGTTGTGTAAACGGTGCTACAGAGAATCTGGTGAACTTCCCAGCTTTTTTTGTTTTGGTTTTTGTTTGGTTTTTCCTTTTTTCTTTTTTTTCTTTTTTTGTGTACAACTTCGAATGTATAAGATTTATTTTTCTATTGATAATAAAAAGTATGAAAGCATAAAGATGGTAGATTTTAGTAATTTAACAGTGCTTTGATTACCAATGTTTAATAATGACTTTGTTGAACTTATCAGGAGATACTTAAGTACCTTTTTTTTTTGTTTAATTTAAGACTTCTAATTTGATTCTGATTAGTTGCATATTTTATATGACTTTTATGATGGAGCTTGAATTAATTGGACAAAGACTGGGGAAACTTCAAGTTTATAATATAATCGTTAACCCATATTATACAGATCTTTATAATGAATGTTCTTGTGCTCATAACTAAACAGCATAGGTAACTTCTGAATTAAACTCATTATAGAGATGGACATTTTAGGACATGTTTAGCTGAGTTTACATATACATTTTTCTGAGTTTCACCAATTTGAATCCATATTAAATGAATAGGGATTTGAAGATCTGTTCTGAAGTAAACCCAGTGTGCTGTGCTGAATATTGCAATGCAATAAACCATAATGTGTTAATCTAATTAAAATAGCCCTGTCAAAGGGAAAGTTAAATGTTTACACATCTGATTGTGAACAATGTCTTCGTCGACAAATCCACAGGTAATGCCACGCGCATGCGAGAGTCTTGTCTTTCAGGGAAAAGACCTCGCTTGATCCCTCGCGCTTGATTAAGAGTACATTACTGGGGGGAATCTAATAATATACATACGAAGCCACACTTCAAAAGCAAGATCACGTTGAGAGCTCTTCTCCTCTGCAGAAGAGCCGAAGACCCTGCATAAAGACCCCCAACTAAAACACACTTGTGCATTCGATAGTCGAAAGGTACGTGCAGGTTTATCCAAACACTTTTTTACTAGTATAGCAGTGTAGGTTTGCAGGTAAGAATTGACCAGTTAAATCGCATCGTTGAAAAGATGTTTTAATCGAGGAAAAAGATTCCGTGGCCCGAGGCTTCAGATCACCACAGAATGTGAAAATGCAGACCAGTGTATGTCTTGATGTTCAGACAATTTCATGACCATCGCAGTTATGTCTGATGTGCAGTGTTCATTGCCGAGGGTTTGGTTTTGTCGTTGATTTCGTCCCTGTATCTGTGGGTGTTAGGAGTATTTGTTTTGTCCCATTTTTCCATTTGAAGGCAAGGAACATGAATGATCAATTAACTGTATCTTAAAAAAATAAAGAGAGCACTCTGGATGCACTTTATTCATCTTTTCTTTTTAAATATATTTGTATGTAGGGTCCAGAAAGTCCATTCTTCATTGTGTGCTGTTTATCCTCATTTGCAACTAAATTTTATTCTACTCTACATGTTTTGTTTCTGTTCTACTCTTTAATTGTCCTTTCTTTACAAGGTCGGGAATCCTACACTTAAATATTCTGCAGATGCTGTTCGTCGGGGGGATTTTGCTGAGAACTGCAAATGAGGTCATTCGAACTATGGTATAAACCTAATTTATGCCGTATAATTATTTTCAAGGGATAACAATATGGAGCTTCCTCTTTCAGCCCACATTAATCCTGTCCGCTGTTGTAAATGATAATGGGTTATATTTTTGCACTTCATTACAATTTTGAATACGTATCGCACTCGCGCTGAACCCCGAGGGCGGCCCTGAGAGACGTGCGCGTGTAACGGTCCTCTCA
This sequence comes from Amia ocellicauda, assembly GCF_036373705.1. Classification (NCBI taxonomy): domain Eukaryota; kingdom Metazoa; phylum Chordata; class Actinopteri; order Amiiformes; family Amiidae; genus Amia; species Amia ocellicauda. The sequence continues at coordinate 22,437,310 of NC_089870.1, read as the reverse complement.
GGCCCCGGCTTTGGGCACGCATGTGCCCCGGGCCACTCGGGTTTGAGGCTTGAGGCTCCTGGAGACTGGAGACCGATCAGCGCCAGATCCAGAAAAGCCTGTCTCTAATATTTTATTAACTATTAAAGGATGCTTGTGTAATGGAAGGTATTCACCCCCTTTATTTGAACCCAATGCTACTCAAGTATTTGTTTAGTTTAATGCATATTATTTGTTAAACTGTGCTTATCTATCCATGTATTAACTCTTGGGCGTCCACATTTTAACCCGTTCACTCTTAACTTTGGTCCAAGCAGCTGTGATCATTGTTGCTTTGTCTCCAGGCTGAAACACACTTCAGGAAACTGATGAGAGAGAAGTCATAAGTGAGCATTTGTGCAAAGCTTTTAAAGAAATTTCAAATATCAAATTAACTTGAGGTGAAAAAATAAAAAATATTTGTCATAATTTTGGCTCTGTACGCCACCACAATGGATTTGAAAGGAAACAATCAAGATGTGCTTTAAGTGTAACTTTCACCTTTAATTGAAGGGTAGTTACAACCAAATTGGGTGAACAGTGTAGGAATTACACCCATTTTTATATGTGGTCCCCCCAGTTTTAAGGGCTCAAAAGTATTTATACAAAACTAACATTGCAAAAATCCTTTGCAGTCAATGACTGCCTGAAGTCTGGACCCATAGACATCACCAGATGCTGGGTTTCGTCCCTGGTGATGCTCTGCCAGGCCTGCACTGCAGCCGTCTTCAGTTCCTGCTTGTTCTTTTTTTCCTACTTGTTTTGCATTCAGTTTTGCCTTAGAAATCATAACAAACCAATCAGAGAGATAGCAAAAACATTAGGTGTGGCCAAATCAACTCTTTGGTACATTCTTAAAAAGAAAGAACGCACTCGTGAGCTCAGGAACACCAAACGGCCTGGAAGACCACGGACAACAACTGTGGTGGATGACAGAAGAATTCTTTCCCTGGTGAAGAAAAACCCCTTCACAACAGTTCAAGAACACCCTCCAGGAGGTAGACGTGTCTGTGTCAAAGTCAACAATCAAGAGAAGACTTCACCAGAGTAAATACAGAGGGTTTACCACAAGATGGAAACAGGAAACCGAAAGACCAGATTAGAGTTTGCCAAAAAACATCTATAGAAGATGTCAAAGTATGTCAAAGATCAACTTGTACCAGAATGATGGGAAGAGAAGAGTATGGAGAAGGGAAGGAACTGCTCATGATCCGAACCATACCACCTCATCTGTGAAGCATGGTGGTGGTGTTGTGGCATGGGCATGTATTGCTGCCAATGGACCTGGTTCCCTTGTATTTATTGATGATGTGACTGCTGACAAAAGCAGCAGGATGAATTCTGAAGTGTTCAGGGCTTTATTATCTGCTCAGATTCAGCCAAATGCTTCAAAACTCATTGGACGGTGCTTCACAGTGCAGATGGACAACAACCAGAAGCATACTGCGACAGCAACCCAAGAGTTTTTTAAGGTGAAGAAGTGCACTGTTCTGCAATAGCCAAGTCAATCACCTGACCTGAATCCAATTGAGCAGCATTTCAATTGCTGAAGGCAAAACTGAAGGCAAAACACCCCAAGAACAAGCAGGAGCTAAAGACAGCTGCAGTGCAGGCCTGGCAGAGCATCACCAGGGAAGAAACCCAGCATCTGCTGATGTCTATGGGTTCCAGACTTCAGGCAGTCATTGACTGCAAAGGATTTGCAACCAAGTATTGAAATTCACAATTTAATTCATGATTATGTTAGTTTGTCCAAATCCTTTTGAGCCCCTAAAATTGGGGGAGCACATATAAAAATGGTGTAATTCCTACACCGTTCACCCAATTTGGAAGTAACTACCCTCAAATTAAAGATGAAAGTCTACACTTAAAGCACATCTTATTTCCTTTCAAATCCATTGTGGAGGCGTACAGAGACAAAATGATGACACTTGTGTCACTGTCCAAATATTTATGGACCTGACTGTATATAGATATGTTTTGTTATTCAAAACTTTTAAACATTATTTTGTTACTGATGCACAATTGTTTTCTGCTTTATCATTTATTTTTAACACAACAGATCCTAGCCAAAGTGTTTACCTAATTTTATTAAAATGATAATAAAATCAGCATTTTGTTGTACATTTGAAAGACAGCCCTGACCATGCGAGACTCAAATCAGTCGATCGATTCTCAGATTGCAGCTGCTGATTTAATGGTTTCTATAATGCCTGGATTGTTGTCCCTCAGTGTTGAGATGTGTCCATGTTAATAAAACATTATACTAATCGGACCATGAACTTACTAGATACGTTTTTGATAAATTCAGCTTATGAATTCATAACCCTTGAAAAATATTTTGCCACCTCTATAAGAGAAAAACAACATACTATATTAGTATGATACTATATGACTGCATGATCTGATGGGATCTGTGAGAATCTGAGGATATTGTGTGTGTCTGTGTATATATATAGATAGATATAGATATATACTTACAATAAACGTAATGCAGTACATTTAATCATAAAGGTCTATATATAAAAAAAAAATACTATTCAAAATGTGCAATTTGCTGTACTCTTCATTTGTACATGTTCTGGACATTGATGTGAAGACCATGTTCGGTCAGTCTCGAAGTGTGATGTTTTTAGAAAGCTTCATGTACGATTTTAGCGACTTTGCATGAGTTCGCACTGTTTTGGTTTTCCATCTGTGATTTCAGCAGTAAAGCAATTTTCTGCATCTTCCATTCACAGCCGGGATTGCGGCCACTGAAATAAACAAGCGACTCTGACAGCCACCCCGGGTTAATCATAGAAACAACAAGTCTCAGTAAGAAAGCCTTCCAGGTCCAAAAAAGCATGAATTATTGCTGGGCAATGCCAACCGCTGATTAGCAGAACCATGGAGACATTCAGAGGGAGATGGGTAAACTGTGTCTTCTGTAGCCAGGAAATGTAGCCTCAATAACTTTGTTTGCCATGTTTTGTTGGGGGCTTTGGCTGTTTGCCATTCTTCCGTTTTAAAAGGCAATGGTGGAGAACCCATGGAATGCATAGGAAAAGGATCTTCACCAAGTAAGTGTCATCTTGTTTTTGGAATATAAAACTTATTTTAATGTTCTCTTATAGAACGCCTGAGAGCCAAAAGTGCTGATCTGTGATTTAAAAGTACAACATTCCTGCAGCTCGCATATTAAATTATAAAATGTATAGCTACTGACTTCTGATTGGCAGTTCTGAATTTTCTTTGACAATCAGATAGTTTGCAAGGCAGAATTTCACATTTATACTTGTATGAATTTAACAAAGACAAAATAAACAATCATAACCCTATTACTGCGTCTCTTGCCATTGGTTTGCTGCCGTCTGATTGGTCGCGTTCTCTTCGACGAGCGTTTGTTGTTTTATGTAGCGGCTCTTTCACTCCCACACACACGGCACGGGCACAATGGAGCAGCACTTCACAACTCACACTTTCACAGTGTTGACAATTACTGCGGGGGGGGGGGGATTTATTACAGGATTTTGATTCTTTGTTTTGTTTTGTTTTTTCTCTAATCTCCAATAAGATTCTCTCTGGATGTATTTTCTGTTGTGTTGCAATGAAGGGCTTGTGTTCGGATTGAGGTTGGTTGTTTGTGTTTAAGAATATTGGGTTCCTGAAGACTCCTCTGCTCTGACTGAGATCCACTCGTTTCCAAAGCCTCAGTAACACGTCACATCACACGGCGCAGATGGAGTCGCAAGGGTGGGATTGACAGTGTTCAAGTGCCGCTGGGGAAACAAACACAGTGTCGCGTGCTGCCTTTTATCTCTGATCCATGGCTGTAAAAAGAACAACAAGATAAAAAAATAAACCTGTGCTTTCGATATGCCATTGTTGTGCTTCCTGCTTGGTGTGCTCTGAAGCTCCTGTGAAGTCGACGCAAACAGCATACTCCCCCTATTTGACAGAAAATGTTAGCTTCAGTTTGAGACTAAATGGCTTAAACAAGGAAGTATGTCAAGAATAAGCCATTTTTATCATTGGCGTGACAGCAATGCATCTGAGCAGGTCATCTCAGAAAGGGTCCATGTCCTGAAAACACCCCCTTCACCGGCAGAGTCACAGAGCTGATGAATCCTGATTCGGGGCAGTTGTGTGCGGTTGATCAGCTGTGTTGCCCTTTGTCTGGTCATATCGATATCTGCATCTCTGTCTCAGTGGGCATTGAGGGCCTTGATTTTCCCCGAATACCTCTGCTCCTGCAGAAGACATTTTGAGTTGGCATGAATGCATTCTAGTTCTTCTCATTGCTTCCTTTTTCCTATTCTACTACGTTCATTATTTCTGTTTTAATTGATGTAGTGACCTGAGCAGAGTATATCACTGCAAAGTACACCTTACTGGGGTCAGTCCTCTAACTCCTATAATGCACGTTCGGCTTATCGTCCATTCTTGCATTTGATGCTCAAATTAAATGATCTGTAATTGCGACCCTGCGGTTCAGTTTGTTTGAAGATATTCATTTTGCTTCATTTCAGACCGCATTAATAAAAAAACTCTCCCATGAGAATAGAAATACTTCTGCCCACTCCTGAACCAGTAATTCTTCATGGAATCACAAGGCGAAATTAGTTTCACCTTCATAATAAGCTTATTTACTGAGACCAGATTCCTGCGATTGCCTCCTACTTTACTCACCATGGTTTGTAATCTGCATAAGAGCCCTGTGTCTGTTGCTGCTGAATTCCATTAGAGATTTCATTAGATGTGGAGGCGTAATCTTGTTTTGTTCGCTATTGCTAGGTGAATTTTTAATCCTCCAGCACAAAGCAAACATTTTGGTAAATAATATTGAATAGTAAAGTACGTAGCACACATTAATTTCCTCATAATATGTATTTATGTAATGAAGCATCTCTTTTAAAGTAAATGTATGTATTTATTTATTGTGGTCTCCTATATGCAGGTTTTATAAACTCTTCACTTGGTCTCGGTTAGTCCTTGAAATCCATTTAAGGGATGAAGGTACAACAGCCTCCTCTGGCAGCAAATAGGTTCTTGCGTTTGATTACCTTTGCACAGATGTGGTGTCAGACTTAAAATGGTTTTCACTCTGAGTTATAGCCCTCCTCTAAACAAACAACCCCACAATGTGAAGCTGGGTCACAAATGTGTCTGTGGTGATTGAGTAAACCGCAGCCTGTGCCAAGCAACCGAGAACACAATCGGTTTGGAAATCTCTTTACGGATATAGGAAATCTTTTTGTAGAGGCAGTCGTTCCTTAAAGAAAATTTGCAGGTGTGTGGGATTGTGATTGATTGTGCATGTACACACAGGGTGGGTGAGAATTCAATGACCACTGCTGCAATTGTGCGATGCAAAGAAGTGATATTGTGCATTGATTCAGCTTGATTGCAGGATATTTTGACATCTGTGTTCAGCAGTGCAATGGGGCGGAGGGAAATTATGATTGCAATACTGTCCCTAGGTCAAAATTATTCTCTTAAAGCTACCCTGAAGTTCAGTGCTCGTCATGGCCAGATTGATTCTCTTCCCTTTGTCTTTGTTAGCAGACAACAAATGTCACATTAAATAGAAACTTTTAATCTTAATGCTGCCTTTCATTTGCCTTGCTGGCGTCCTTCTGAATTGGTGGCTTGGGGGCTTTGGGTCTCTTCCCGTTTTAGTTCTGTCAGCCATCTGCTCATTTCCCAGAGTAGGGAGAGTGAAAACATTTGTTCTGGGGTATTGGAACCAGGAGTTCACTGGCAGTGTTGCTCACAAAATGTAACACACTTGCTTGGGAAATGACCGATGGAGATGCAAGGTGAATGAGGGGCAGAAGAGGGTTACAGGATTCTCATCTCTTGATGCTCGTAGAGTTTGCCACCAAGCCCTAAGCCATGTGGTAAATTAAGAAGGTAATCCTCTGGGGGGGAAAAAAGCAAGACACAACAGTACGTTTCTGTGGTCTTCATCCCCATTCAGAGTATCAGCAGTTTCATTCTGCTGAGAAAGGATAAAGACACTTCCTAGCGAATATAGCCGAGTGAGTGTGATCCTCTTGGGCCATTGGACTAGTTGAAAGAAAATAGAAAAATTTAAATTGAAAAAATGAAAAGGTCACAGTTAACTCCAAAGAGCTGATGGTTAAACCTGTTATTCCTTCTTGAGGTATTTCTGCCAAGAACCCAGAGTTGATGGAACAATCCTAAGTGGGGAAACATTCAATTATGCTCTTCCTTTCCACACTACCTCTTAAATCCTTTTATATTTCTTATGAGCCGCCGATATCTCTGCTACCAGAACAAAGTCAATTAGCTTGTCAGAAAGTTCTCACCCGAGCAGATTTTTTCATTCCACAGAGCAAGCATGACTGCCTCCGTTTCTGCTAGCCTTATGGAAACTGGGGAGGGCTGGGTGGCGGTGGCATTAAATCACTGCGCGCACCATGAGGAGCAGTCAAAAGTCTCCCGAAAACAAGCTGCACGGGATGAACAAGGTGCTTACGGAAACACTTTCCTGAGAAGTCGGCAAGACAAGCTCACCAGAGATAATTTATTGACCAGAGATGCACTGCTTAAGCAAATATTGGGAGCTGATGTCATGTAGCTTCAAAAAAAGGGTTTTATGGATGATTTGCTGAGGGGGGGCGTTTGTCCCTGATTGCTGGAGCTGTTGCAAAGGTTTCGTCATTAGCTTGGCAACGGCAGGGGTTATTAAAACTCGCTGTTTTGCCACGTCTGAGAGTGCCCGGGGTTTTCCCGAATCTGGGTGGCTGGGTGTTTAAATTTCGGCTCTTGTGTTTCAGCTGCCAGCAGTGCCATTAAATCTGAATCAGAATTTAAGATCAATAACAATATCTCTAGCTGGCTGCTGCTAACGAGGGCATGTGGCAGTGCTGGGCAGAGAGGCCATGCTTTGGTTACAGTCTTTCTTCATCCCAGTTTCAAAAGTAGTGGGATTTTATTCATGTTTGTAATGACTAGATATTAGTTTTCATATACTGGGAGAGCAAAAAGGCCATAGTATTTTGTTTGGTTTGGTTTTGCAGAGATCTCCTATCAGGAAAGGCATTAACCAAAGCATATTGTGCAAATACTTTCTTAAATAACTAGTATTTCAAATCAAAGCCCCTTGCCGAAAATAAGCCGTGGAATCCAATTCATGACAGGCAGACATCTACATATGTTAATGTGTTAATATTAGTGTAAGTATTTGTGTGTTTGTGGGAGTGAGTGAATGCACATAACATCAAAATTAAAGTCATTGAACTCATAATTGTGCAGTAGGGGAGGGGTTCCATTTTTTTTTTCCTTAATTAAGATTTAGAAATTAACCGAAAAGGAATGCTGAAACGGTGCTGAATTATTAAAACGCAGACTAATGAGCAGAACTGTGGGGCAAATAACTTTCACATTTAATTCAAGCAGCATGAAAGCAATGGAACAGTTTTTTGTTCACCTGCATTTGAAACGTATGTGTATCTGCATACGTACACACATGTACATGTCTATTCGCAGAGAAAAATCATATTACTTGTCACTTAAGGCGTGTGATAGGGTGACGGTGTTGGATAGTCTGCCGAGCACTGGACCTCTGGACGGGGAACCAGTCCTCTGTGACTTCAGCACCTCGGGGGTGCAATTTGGAAACGGCTCTTACTCTGATTTATAGATTTCCATTTGCCGGAGTTTTCTGGGGGGAAGATATGGCCTATGGGCTGTGCTTTCCTTACTGTTGAGCTGAATAATTAAATGAACTAACACTGAACAGCTCTATTCCCGTGTTATCAACTTATCTTGTTTTGGAAGTTATTTATGATTTGAAGAAGGAAGAAAGATCCCGTTGTAGCTGGGGAAATAAGTAGGGACACAAAATACATTGCAGATCATTAGCTGTATTTCTTGGGCAACAGATGTCCAGAGAGCAGGAGCCACCCGTATCTGAGATCCATTTCGACATCATTGATGACGTGTTCTGACACCAAAACATTGCCGAGTCCCTTACCCACCCTGTAGATACTCATTGTGAATGTCTTTGACCTCTCTGGCTGTGTTACCCTTTGAAGATTAAATCATTAACATTTGCATTTTTAGGGAGTTCACTTGTCCAAAGCAGGTTTCAGCTTACGTATAAATGTTACTTTAGTTTGCACAAGATTTTTTCCCCCACCATTTGCATTTTTTTGGGGGGTGGGGGTTTATGTTTGCTCATATCCAATAGAAAATAGATGCATCCTGACGTAATGGGTTGGGATTTGAGGATGGAGAAAGAGAGAGCCTGATGGAAGCGATGAATTAAATGTTTAAATGGAGTATGAAGATAAGGTCTTTAACACTGCTTCCTTGTATGGCAGACAAATGGAGAAACATACCAACAAGGACAGCTTAACTGAATATCCCTCCCGCTGACAGCCCATCACAGGAGATAAGGCTCTGTGTCCGTTAGATGTGTCTCTAACTGAAGTCAGACCTTTCCGATATAATGCTTTATGCAGGGGGGAAATGTTAATGCAACTTGCAAGAAATACACAAACAAATTACTACCTAGAAGATTTTGCCCAGGGATTTTTGATTAAATCAACAGGAGAAATGAGTGAGAGTTTTTCTTATTTATTTAATTCTATATATATTTATATATAGTAAGGTCATCTTGATACACAATTTCCCGTGTTCGCTGTTATCTGTGCCGCACAGTCCTGCTACAGGACTCGCACCCAATCGTTACGTGATCTATTTATGGGCTTCACACACCTGCGTGGAGCCGGGGGACAGAAAACGCAGAGACACCGCGCCGCCAAATAACCTCCAGGCTCCAGAAACCAGCGTCAGGCGTTCATAGCCTCTCGACGTTCACTCACAGAATACCAAGCAGCAGCTGAAATAGTCTGATGAATTCTGTTGCCTTAACAAGATATCGCCACTAACATTCAATTGCTTTTTAATTGATGGTGATAATTCAATTTTTAATTATAGAAAGACCCATTATGCTGCACTTTTCAAGCCTACTGAGAAACTGGCATAATGAATAATTTTGTCTCTTCCCCTGTGTGTTTATTGCACCAAGTTCTTCATTCCCGTAATTCGGCGTATCACGTGTTTGCCGTCGAACGTGTCTGACGGAGCCTCGACGCCTTCACGGCCGCTGGATATGAGCCTGTGTCTCTGCAGCACTACTGCACTATCTGTCTACTAGAGAAGCAGCTCTTTCTTTTTTTTTTTTTTTTTTTCTTCTTGAAATGTAACGCTGGTATAAGAGGATGTGCTGATTTCGGGCTAATTAACTCTGATTAACAACTCCACAATGATGCTATCGTGTTAATGTCCTCTTTAGGAAATATTGCCACAGGATTACAATTGCTTGTCCTTTGATTTCAGATTTCTGTGGAATTAAATGATGTCAAGTGGAATGAAATGCTATCTCCCTCGCCCCGCGCGCTTCGGCTCTTGGTTTGCAGAACCTGGTGGATAACCTGCTAGTGACTGATCCACAATGAAATTCACTCCTCGGGAATTAGACTCGCGTTATCTGTTGCAGAGCTTTTTAGAAAGTCAGTTTCCTTTGGCAGAATATGTAGATGGAAAGTCATGCTGCAATTAAAATCTTTCCCCAGAGATACCTGTCCAAAAAGGCAGCGATACACGCAAACAACACATACATGTACTTATGTCAACATATTAACAAAGGCAAAACAAAAAAAACATCACGAGATAGCGATCAAACAATAACACATAAATTAATGAGAAGATGGAACTTATCCTACTCTGTTTAAGTCATTAATATTGATTGATTTAATATTGATTGTTGTCCTGTGAAGTGACAATAAGTGGTGTGAAAATTAGATTTATTTTTTCAATGTTTCTCATTAAACCTCTTTGGCAGCAATTATTTAGTAGAGTACAGTCAATGAATAATGTAATAAAGTTTTTTTATTGTTTCAATTATAATTGCTTTGCAGTAGAATTTGCAAAAGTCAGTATCAAATATGTGCCTTTATAGGATTATATAATATTAATATCAGCATCAGCAGTAAAAACCAGAGACCAGAAGATAACGCGCGAGACTTTTAATCGTCCATGTCTAGTTTACTCCACCTGTGATGCAGGAGTCATGGACATGTATCTGATATTCATCAGATAGGACTTTATACCATAATGATATGTCAACCCAGTTCGTGAATGGTCTTCCTCACCAAATTCACAGTCCCACTTTGTACATGAGTTTTATGTTACTAAACTGCATATTGAGGAATGTGGAATAGAATAGTTTGTGATTATCTTACCAGAGAAATGGAAATTTGATAGATAAATAAAATGATGTTCAGGAAACCGGAGCACTAGAATCTGAGTCTGAATGTCTGTTAGATCTGATCCTGACGAGTTGGGTAACCTCAATGTTCGCACCACTGACACCACAAGCACACGATTCTCATCGCCCAGAGCTACGCAGAAAAAAAAAAACGTTCACTATTACCCGGTCTCTTTTAATTTCATACGGGTGTATGGTATTTTTGTCTCATTTTCATCTTGTATGATTGTTATAAACACTTCACTTCCCTGATTGATACAATTCAGAGTTGTGAAATATTGTCTCTCCAACACGCACGTGCTCCCATGATATGATCGATCAACCAAGGAAGACGAGGCGATACCTGAGAGGAAGCAGCCCTGGTTTTAAAGCTGAATTTTTCCTTAAAACGGTTGCATGATCAGTCGGCGTTTGGCTCGTTAGGGTGTTCAGAAAAATCAATAATGTATTTGAGGACCAATTAGTTATTTTTCTTCTTTTGTTCTTGAAAAACGAAGAACTGCTCTGTTAGGAATTCAATTATTTATAATTTACCGCGCTGAGGTGCCGGTTCTCACTGGGGTCCCGGTAACTGTTCTCCGATCGAGAGTGAGGAGTTTTCTGAAAGTGACCAGTCGAGTAATTTATTTTTTAATTGCAACCACTGAACTAATGACCTTAAAAGAAGTTTATTTCTCTCCCCATTCTTAACATCTGTGAGTCTGTCCTCCAATGTTCAGGATTCAGCAGAGAAACATCACAATGTCAGCGCTGACAGACACCGCAGTAAAGGACTGCTAAACCTGTGTGTGTCAGAGATGGTGTGTAAGAGTGTGTGTGTGTCTTTCAAAGGTCTTTGGCAAAAGGTTGTATAAGGAAATGGATATTACATTTCCTCCCACTTTCATTTATAATACAGCCTGACTAGAAAGGTTAAATGAAGAATGTTTTGAAAGCACTTTGGTCATTACATCATTAATAATGAACTCTGAGCTGCAGTCACTTTCTGAATACAGGACGTTCAGGGGGAGGGGGGAATTTAAAAGCTTTCAACTCATTTCACTTATTGAATCTCTAAAGAAGTGATCAATCACAAGGAGGATCAATAGACCGGTGTTTCTCCAGAGAGGAGCAGTGCTATTGTCTGATAATTCAGTGCTGTCCTGATCTCCCCAAGATGAATCACTGCAAAGTCGTCGTCTCTGTGCCGTTTGTATCTTCAGGTGAATTGTCTTAAGGGTCCTCAAAGAGATCTTGATGTACTTTTGTGTTGTGTTTCTGGACAAGGGTGGGCGTATCAGTTTGTGTTTCCTTTTAAAGATGTGGAAGGAAAGCAACTAATCGAGATGCTCCTGTGAGTGTTCAGCTGCACCTGGGCAGAGTGACACACAGGTGTTGAAGAGATGATTGCCTTCCATCTGGAGGGCCTGTCAGATGCATTAAGCTGTCTTGTGGAGGTCTGGAAACTGTTTATTTGTTGTTGTTATGATATAGTCATTATTGTAGCCATTTAACGACGCTTTGTCAATTTACCTAAGAGTGAAATTCCGTTGTGTTAACGCAGGCAAACGTTCAGAAGTTGTTGTTTTCTTGTTGTCTGCAGTCTTTTCCCTCCCCGCATTTACAATGCAAACACATCAGCATAACCGTTACAGAGCCCTGATGCTGGCATTTCGAAAAGGTCACAGAATAACCGGGGAGTTGATTAATAGTGTTAATATCATTAAGAAACCAAACTGAAAAACAAAGCTCTGACAGATGCTTCATTCGGGGACTTTTTCTCACGGTTATACAGAAGCCAAGCAAACAAAAGAGAGAGACGCATGATAAGCATGTGTTTTAGCAGATTAATAACTGTTAATCTCATCAAATCCAAAGAGGACGCTCTAATAAGATGAGGGATGTTACCTTTATAATGTGCATGAAATGAAACCTGATGTGTGCTTTTTCTTTTCTTTTTTCTCCTCCCTTTTTCAAGGCAATTACATGAGCCAGAAAATATCACATATTGTACCAGCACTGTGGTTAAGTTACCATGGTTTCCAAAAGGAAGAGCATCTCTTCTTTTCATCTGTTGAAATGGTCTGATAAACACTAATTGCCGGACCATTTTCTTTTCAACAGAGCTCGAAAACATAGCCTGCCATCTCTCAGTGCCTCCGCGCCTCCATTTTGACAAAGCCAGCCGAGAAGTTAGCTCATTTCAAACGGGCAAACGGACAAACAATAATCAGCCAGAACAATGATTTGTATTTCAGAAAGCGCCGCGTCGCTGGTAACGAATCATTCCGGTTATTGTGCGTACCCTGAGGAAGAGGGAGGACAAAAAGACTCTTATTGACCACAATAAATGGGGAAACCACAGCAGGCAAACAGGCAATAATTACAACACACACTAGGTAAAGACATTTATTTTATGTTAAATGTGATAAAAAATGTATTCCAGGAGAAGCAACTCAATTGTGTCATAAGAAGAAAGAAAGAGAGATTGTTTCCTTCTGTTATATGTACAGACCTGACAATATTGCCTGTGCATTGCTGAGATGTTTACATTTATATTCTATATACAAATAACATCAGCAGCGTCGCAAACGGTGCATTCGCTGTGTTCATGAAGTGGGAACTATAATCCTTGTGTCATTGAAGACAAAATGCATTCTGGATGAAAGTGACAGATGCAATTAATGTCCCTGTAAAACAATTTAATCCTGTGACTCCGTAGGTCTTGTGTGAAATGTCCTTTCAGATGTATGTTTTCTGAGGATTAATTTGCTCTCTGACGTCTGTGTCAACGTGCATCTAATAAATCATAAACAGGGCCGCGCAGAGATGTTTGGTTTCTTTCAGTGTCTTTTCACAGTGTTTTTTTGTTCCGTTTTAAATTAACATCAGTCACAGTTCTTAAGGTCAGCGCTGGTGAAAGATGGTTTGTGTGGAGGATTATACTGACGTGAGGGAATGAGCTTTTTTAATTTAAATGCATACATTTCAAAAGTATTTGTGTTGTTTTTCCAATCAAGTTACAAGACTGTAACTATTGCCTAAGAAGTATTAATTCAGGAATATGGCGGATCTTAGAGGAAGCTGGGCTTTACTGTTTCATCAGACGGGTGGAACCTTCTTCCTTCCTGAAGTTGTGAGTTGCAGCAATTCTGCTCATATCGAACTCTTGAATTAATCCTATTCCCTGAGTTTCAAAGTAACACAGTTTCACTCGAGTTAAATATGAAATATACATATCTGATATTTGCATAACTCTATTAATGCCTTGACATTGTGGTGAATCAGCTAATCGTACACTGATTAAAGAATCTGAATTCTGCCTGCATAGGACTCCTCTCCGCGTGTCTTTTGTCAGTCTTGGTGAAGCGGTCTACTAGAGAGACGGGCTTCCCTGCTGACCCTGAGTTTGCGTTTGTGCACCGTGATCCAAACCCTGAAGATGAGGCATAAGATGAGCCGAGCCCAGTGCACTCTGAGGGCCACGCTGAGCAGAAGAAGAGAGACCCGGACGGCAGGGCCTCTCAGAGATCCTTTCAGAAGTAAAGAGTGGAAGAGACACAAGTGGACTCCTCTTATTGCAGTTTACCGTCTCCTTTTCACTAGTTTTAATGACACACTCAGTGTTCACACAGACATGACACTGAATCACAAGCTGCCAACTCAGCAGGATCGCCCTGGAGCCACCAAGAGTTCGACGTTTGATTGTTAGGCTACTTAATCCCTATTCCTGAATGAAATATTTTACTGATATCAATTAAAGAACAAAAAAGAGGAAAATCTAAAATCAGAAGACTTTTGACACTGAAAATCAAGAGAAGAGTGACGCCACGGCCATGATTCAGATTGCAATCAACCTGACCCTTAAACTTAAAGTCATGAGGCCGTTTGCCAAAACCTCCCTGAGCACATCCCACTGAGGAGGCGTCCCTCTATGGGCGTCCATCTTTCCCCTGGTATAAGAGCCCCCCATCAAGCTTCTACGGCCAAAGCAAACGCGGTGCTGTGAAGACTTGTGCGTTTGCGGGACGGGGGGGTTAATAAAGCCTTCCCCCCTCAGAGCCTCTTCACTCTCGATGTGTGAGGCGCACAGCACAACTCGACATTTGATATCTTTAATCAGAGCGCGAGGATGAAGCCCAGAGGGCCTCCGTCTGCTCTCACTGCCCCCAGACATGCTTGAACCTGCCCCCGCCGGGCCCGGGGCAATTCCTGCTCTCTTCGGCAGCGTTGTTTCTCTCTCGCCTTCTTGAAACTGTTTCCCAACATGCCACCGCTTTAGCACAATCCAAATAGAGACGAGGAGCTATGCTATAGTGATCAAACCCACCAAAAATCTCCCTAAAAACAGACTCCAGAATGGTTGTCTGTTTAAAGTGACTGTATTTCTTGTTTGTTTGTTTGCTGCTGTTTTATTGTTTTGGATTAATATGAGAAGGAAGAACACAATTTGGCCTTGTTTACCAATCTGTTGACAGAGAAATGTCAGCCCTGCAAGTATTTCGATGTTCATGGCAATGAACTCATCCGCCATTTACACTCCAGATCTCAATAAAACCCTTTTCCATAAATACGAATCCAACTGTAATTTGTTCTGAATAAATCACCATCTTAGATTCCCTATTTGCTGTGCCGTACCTTGGGATGAAATACCGTTGTTTATTCGTGAACTTCAGTCGACATTAGGTATCCACCTGTGTCCATCAAGAGTGAGCCGTGAAAAAGCAAAACAAGGGCTGTCATTTGTTTCTATTTCCTCAATGAATGTTCATCACTACACGCTGTAACTTCCCCTGAACGTGTAACATTAAAGCCCAGCATTCACGATCCCTTCCTTTATACCTTTCACGCATGGCTGACGTGATGGAGTTAAGATGATTGGTATAATATTGCTCAAAAGCTGTCAGATGAGAGATGCTCGTTTTGTGAAAATAAACAGACAGGCCGGCTATAATATCTGTTTTTCCTTTAACAAACACAATCTACATTTGCCACGGCACAATGAACTCATGAATACATCAGCCTTTATACGTGATATGGACCAAAAATAAAATGAAATAACTCTTTACTTTCTTGTGTAGTATTATCTGAGCTGTGGAGCAAAGTCACAAGTCACTTCAAAACCTTCAGGAGAGGATGTTCCTGTTCATTTACTTTTTTATTTTCAGCCCTCTCTTTCTCTCTCTCTTGTTATTGCGGTGGTTGTGTTGAAAATGATTTCACATCTTAATCACAAAGCGGGAGTGAAATTCAATTAAATCTGGCACAGACTGCTTGACCCCTGCATTTTCGGAGGAAGGTTAGTGTCTCGTGGGAAGTGTGTGTGTAAACAATTTATTAGATATGATTCTCTTTAAGATCTGCTGAAAACACAGCACAGCTCCGCCGAGTCCCCCTGGGGTTTGGGGCGGCGATGTGCAGTCTTACATAAGCAAAAAGCAATTATTACAAAAATAAGACTTCTCTGCAGGCTGGGGGAGCTCAGAGGCGACGATCACAGTGATGGATCAGAGCGTCTATCGTTTCCCTTTTGGGTGGCGGCACACGTCTCCATTCAGGCACGGCTGGTATAGATACTGGGAGAGTGGAGTCTGTTACTGGAGCCTCGGACATCGCATTTCAAACTTAAAAGTCTCCGTCCACAGCCTGCCTTTGAAAAAACGGTTCACAATTGTGTATGTTTGTGTAAGAGGGTTACAATTGGCACCTCTACTTTGTTTAGTTGATCGCATGGTTTATTTTCTGATTAATGTTATTTCACCAGCCGAGCTCCCCTCCCCAGCCTACTCTAATTAGTAAACCTTTTAATTGATTTAAATTGGATAATTGGGAACAGCTTTTTGCTCAGGTATAAAACTCAGGGTGCAGGGCAGGAGTGAGGAAGATGGGGAGAAATTGACATGAAGAAAAGAAACAAAGACTAAGGAGATTTCAATAGAAAAATAGTGTACTTTGGTTGGTTGTGTTGTATTTAGGGAAGCCTGACCCCCCCAAGCAAATCATCAGGGTGGCGTAGTGTGACACTAACAATGTAATATGGGTGTTTGTTTGTATGTTTGTATTGTGATGGTCAAATATGTATGGATGTATGTATGTATGTTGAGAAATGTCTAATGTGCTCATATCAATAGAAGATCAATTCATTGATCCTGAATACCTTCACAGAGAGATTTAAAAATGTTTTCTTTTTATAACAAATAACTTTATGATTGAGTTGCCACTGAAGGCTTAAAATATCCCCTCTTGGTCCCAACTGGTATTTCTGTGTTAAATGAGTCATTTTAAAAACAGGTGGTCATTGTTTCATTCTGTTATGGATTCATAATAAAAATATGAATTATTAATATGTATTAACTTATTAATATGAATTAACCTCAACTGATCGCTTCTTCCCACAGGAACGGTAGACTAAATTAAATATTTAATAATTTATATGAAAACATTTCAAGAGAACGACGGTACAATTAAATGTCTTGAACTTTGTTTTAATTAATGTATTTACTAACACACACATTTTGGGGAGGGGGAAATCATATATATATGAAAGGGGTTTGAGGTTGTGCTTCCAAATCCCAAACTGAATTAGTATTATAACCTGCACACAGATCCCGGATGTGAATTCAATACGAGTCCATATCGCCCCCTCGATCCTGGGACACACATTTGCCTATATGACTCATTTTTGTTTCCACACACCCGGGTGTAATCAGATATGAATGACCGATCCGGAGCAAACTGGACACACATTGACACGTTCTCCCACTGAGACACGTCCGGCCAGAAAACACAGCTGCTGCCAAAGAGATGCCACTCGAGTTCATTTCTCTTCAGAGGGACGTTCTCTCTCCTCACCGTCGCCAAACCAAGACCGGCCAAGCTGTTAATCGGTCTTTAAAGCTCACTGTGATAAACCCTCTGACCGAGAAGCAGCAGGTATTGAACATGTAGCCTCATGCTTGTCGCCAACGCATCCAAATGAGCCGTCTGGTCAAACCAGGCTGATTTGGCCACCGTGCCGCGGAGTGCCAGGCTGGATGTTTACTAGCACCGGTCTTCTCAGACATTTGTGTTTACAAACTGGTTAGCAAACCTTATTTACACTTTAATTTGAAAAAGACTACATATTAGTCATAATAGTCAATTGAAACAGACCAAGGCCTATTTTTGATGCGTTACAGGTCATGAGGAAACTCGCCGGCTGCACCGAGGGTCCTTCAGTGGCCGATCTGTCTCCTGGTGCCCCTCAGTGCGAGTCTCTGGAGGAGTTGCTCAGAGAAAACTGCAGCTAAACCTTTTCTATGCCGGCTCTCTCCCTGTATTTTAAAGACACCGGGCCTGGCCTCTCTGCCTGCCTCTCCTGGGGTTTGAGAAGGAGGCTCGAAGGCCATCTCTCCAGCCCTGCAGAGGGACCTACACAGCACAGCGTCTCCACGTCACGTCCGACGGTTAAAGTGACTGGCCACTCTCGGCACTAATAAACCAAATTTTAAATAGTGCCCTTAAAAGCAATCATCTCCGAGCGCTTTACAGTACAATACATACAAAATTACATAAGACATATACAAAACCATGGACGATCATGAAAAGCATAATCATAATAGTCGTGATAATCATAAAAGCACCTTTCAAAACAAATAAGTCTTTAAATTAGCTTTAAAAACACTCAAAGAAGCTGAAGCGTGATTCTGACATCAACTCGAGATCAAATAGTGATACCGGTGTTTTTCTGCACTTGGCAGCATGACAGATAACCCTGATAAAACAGGTAATGTGTCATAAAATACTTCTTTATTATTATTTAACTTGTACATCAGTCGTGGCTTTGACAACAACGAACAGGTTTTTATTAAAAAGTATTGCTGCACTTCTCTGTGTTGATTTGAAGCTCCATCAGTTTTTTAGTTTTCCCTGCGTTTTTTATTGAGTTGTGATATTGAACCCACAGCCAATGCTGCCGTGCATTGCCTCTCCGGCCCCCAGAGGCCCTTAGCTCGGGTGATGGGGTCTGCAAGAGCAGGTAGCCTGTTCATCTACTTCTAAGGCACCGAAAGTGGGCATATGGATGAGCTTTAAAACACAAACAGATTTGTTTTGTGTGTTTCCTGTTACTGAGCTTCATTAGTGCATCTAAATATGTTGCTAATTAAAACAGATCTACACACACTGTGATGCAGTATTTTCTCTCTCTCTGTGTGAACGTATGGAAGTGAAGATGCTGTTTTTATACAGTCGCAAATACATTTTCCTCCACACATGAAATACGTTTGTTGTGCTGCAAGGTTGGCCTGCATTGTTTGTGTAACGGAGGGCGAATCATGTTGTCATGTTGCAACCGTGTCTGAGATTCCAGTGCCAATTTCAACACGACGCAGGGAGCGGGAAAGGGTCATGCAATGTTTTCCGGCACTAATTAAGTGAAATGAGACGGAATTTGTGCTGAAACTCGCCGCATATTTCATCCCATTTAGTCTTAATTGGGGACGCGGCAGCCGAGACTCCGCTTAAGACAAACAAGCATGAATCACCCGAGGAGCCATCTCTCCGAGGCCGTGTGATGCCGGGGTTCGGGGGGCCGCACCGAGGCTCACATCGGTTTCACTGACAGATATCACCAGTGCTGCTGCAGCTGGGGGGCAACAGACTGGGCCGGGATTTCAGATGAGAAGGATCGGCGCTCCTTGTGTAGAGGTGCGACAGCCAGTGGCTCGCTTCCAAACCGATGTGCCCGAGGCAGTTTCCTGATTACAGGTTGTGTTCTTGTAGTTTTCTAGTTGTTGTTTCTTTGTTTTTATTAAATTTTAAATAGAGTGAATGTGTCAGAAGTTTAACGGCGAAAAATTGCGGTATCTGAGTAAACTGGGCAAGAGGAAGGGTGGCTGGGAATCAACATTTAAACCAAAACATTAACCAAATCACACACAGAAACCCGCAGGATTGTGCAGAGGTGACTGTCAGTTGGCTTTCTTCACTCGCAGCAGCTGAAGGAGTCTCAGCTCTCGCCTGCAGCAAACCGGCCACCGAGCGCCTGCAAATCTCAGCTGCCACCTAGTGGAAATCTCCCGGCTGCTGCTGCTGCTGCACAGAGAGAAAGGGGGGAGAGAGAGAGGGAGAGAGAGCCTCCGACTGAATCAGCCCCACGATGCAGCAGCACACGGCTGTGTCGTTCATACAGACTCAAGTCATAAATCGTAACAGGGTTGTGTTTACAAATCAAATTAGATTTTAGAAAAAGGATCGACTCCAGTGAACTGCTGGTGTCACAGATTCTAGGGAGCGGTTTCTGAATTACAGTCAATAAACTGAAGGAGAACTGAAGTCGGCAAACAAAATGCTTTCTTTTATAAGATGTGGATTGAATCCGTGACTGTCATTGTGACGTCGATGTCTGTGGATGTTTAAAAAAGTTATAGTTTTTATCTTGGTAATCATTTTGCAATGTATATGTTTCTTATAGATTAATATCATCAGTATTTTATAATCAACAAAACACATCCTAAAACTGTATTACAGAGCTTTCACTGAAAAAAGATTACAGCTCTGAAGTTAAGGCTCCAGAATATTGTCTCAGCTTGATAGTATGAAGCAAAGCAAGACAATTTATTTTTCCGAATCCAGGAACTCAGACAACCTCCCAATGAACACCTCACCCCCCCACACACACTGCACAAATCCCTTTAAATGTCGATTCTCGTTTGGCTGCAGCAAGTGTGAAGAAGTGGATCTAATATTGAAACAGCCGACAGCATCCCCGTCCCATCAGCGCAGATCATTACTACTCAGGGTCTAACTGGCGTTGCACGATTGGAGCTGGCGAAACTGCGGAGGCATTTCAGCATTAAATACTGGATGTTTTGTAAACACTAGGCAGTACTCCGAATGCCCCCCCCCATACATAATTCAGCGAGAGCTGTCACAGACTCGAGGATAATTCGGTTGTTTTATGCGTAGGGAGGTTGTGGCCCATTTCTTATCGTAGCCCCACAGTTGTATCTCTCGCTGTCT
This sequence comes from Amia ocellicauda, assembly GCF_036373705.1. Classification (NCBI taxonomy): domain Eukaryota; kingdom Metazoa; phylum Chordata; class Actinopteri; order Amiiformes; family Amiidae; genus Amia; species Amia ocellicauda. The sequence continues at coordinate 22,417,026 of NC_089870.1, read as the reverse complement.
TCAACGTCTTGAATTTAAACCAATAAACACGAGCCTGACATCAGGAGAACTGCAGCACCACTGCCCAAGGTTACGTGTTCATTAACTCGTCAACTGAGTTGGATTTGCAGATGTATTTATTTGTCGGTCGTGTACCGAGTGCGTTAGGTGTTGCGGATCATGAATTCTTCAACAAAGCAGTGACGGGACGAGCTCTGGTTTCATCCCCACTGATCTGATTTTTTCTTTCCTATTTTCCAACCAAATAACCTCACTTTCAAAAGTATAAATATACCGTTCCTCTACAGCGGGAAATCAATGGATCTGGGTTGCTTTGGGTCGTGCTCAGCTCACATAAGCAATACCCACAGTAAAATATGTTTCATCTGCGCTCCAAACAGCCACTTTGTTCTTTATGAGACAAATTGGTTTTGCCACTGAAACTCACTTCAAAGGAGATCTTTGAAAGTAGGCTGCATCATCAATTCAGTTGGCTGCTTTTATGATTCTGATAAGATAACTAGCAGACAAGACCGAGATTGCATGGAATAGTCGTACGGCACACCAAGGTAAATATTTAATCTTGTCTAATTTAAATTATTAACACTCAGACAAATCAAGGGCGAAAAATATGTGTAGTCTTTCACTACAAAGTCATCTCGAGCTAATGGAGCTGTTTTCGAAGTAATAATAATAATAATAATAATATAAATGCATGACACAAGTTCACTAACTAGAATGCAAGCTGTGGTTTCCTCCTGTTTCCTCCAGTGAGATGTTGTTCTTCACCTCGCCTTTATTGTTGTTCGACCAAATGATGCATTCATAAGTAAATCATACTGACGTTTTTAAAGAAGGTGCAAAGCACTATGGGAACATACTACTGAATGACGAAAAGAGGAAGAAAACAAATCCCCTCCACCAACATCTCGGAGGCTGTCAAACTCAAAGTGAAAGACGTGTTCGGCACATCGCAGCACTGCGAGTTGAGCAGTGCGGCAGGTCTGCGGTGCTTTAACTCCTGAGCAGCTGTTGGTTGGCGTGTTGTAGCTGAATTCACTTGTTTCACAGCATTTGTTTACACCAAACACAAAGGACTGCACCTGGAGCTGTAATAGCACTGGTTTGCCAAATTAAATCCTCAAATGAATGAGGTATAGACCTGAAACTAAGACAAGATAGTCTTAATGAAGAAGAATACATTTAAAAATAAAAACAGCAAAGACCTGCATACGTCTATAAATGACACTGAGGTGCTCTGACAACTGCAATACAGTGTTTCTTACTGAGCCAGGGACCTGGCTGTGGTTCCAGGGCTCTCCATGTTACGACGTACAGCAGCCCCATAAATAAAACATCCTCGGGTTCAATGAGAGTCAATATCAAGTCCCCAGGGGGTCAGGGCCTCGATTCACTCCACCTATAAACTCTTCACTGCGATGGTCAGAGAGCATCAACTCGTCTCTGCCAGTCGGATGCTGAGTATCAATCACAAGCCGCACCAAAAAGCGGCCGAACAATGTGGACGTGTTTCAATACAGCGTCGATAACTCACTTTTCATTCTTTACCTTTTATCAGAATCATTTCTAGTCATAGCCCTCTAAATCTTTTGTGTCATCCATACTAACGAACATGTGGATACAACGACACTGACAAGACCAAAACCCGTCCACTGTAAGTTCTCCTCTTCTCTAATCCGTGGGCAGTCTTGTGTTTTTGCTCTATTGTGCGTCTGGGCTGGTTACACTGCTTCGCAGGGTTCCTCTGCAATGGCCATCAGTTTAAACTTTAATCTCTGGATATTTGCGACATTCACTCATGTAAATTATTTATTGTTGGCTCATATGAGGGGAACAGCAGATAAAAAGCAAATATGATCAAAGTTTCGAGGCAATTAACATTGTGATTTTTAATTCCAAGCCCTTGAGTGTGTGAAAGGGAAAAGTGTAAACCTTGACACGCTCTCTGCAGATAAAAAATAGATATTTAACGACTCCTATCGCTCAGTGTCATCAGCTATAGATGCACGAGGCGCTCGTTGGATATTCATCATTTAATTCTGCCATGAATAATACATTGAGTGCTCTTTAATCTTCCATACTGAGAGAATATTTACATTTAGATGTGTATTCGCTTGATTTTAGATCAACAGGGCCATGCAAAGATCTGAGTAGAGCTTTTTAAAATTGCTTATCATTTTTATATTCATTCTTAGTGTTTTTACTTTTTGTATTTCAACGCAAATATATCAATCCGATTGTTGTGATAAAGGGTAATGGTTTGGTTTCTTCTGAAGTGCTTTTGTGTGGAATCTAACCATTCATCTTCAAGTATCAGTTTCCCCGATCAGTGGGAATAAGTGGGAAATGTTTGAACAGCAAGCGTGTACGGCTCGATTAGTGCGAGACAAAAGCGCAACACGTTACATGCAAACACAACCCGGCTTGGCTGGTGGGCTTGCTGCCTGTGTCGTCCTCCAACACGCTAAACACTAACAGTCATTTACATGAAAGGATCCAGTGAAAGCTGCCTTGGCTTCTCAAATCAAACTCCCGTGTCGTTGTCAAGAGCGTCATCAAGAGCAATCTCATGGAAAATACCTCAGAGTGAGAAATATGACTGCGGATGCTTTTTTATACTTCAGTTGACAATTTTTATTTATTTTAGGTGAACAGATTCTCATGTACATTACGAGAGAAGGAAAAAAATAAACCCCACTCCCAAAGCACACTGCCCCGAGCCACTGAGCCCCAATCCACGTTTGCCCAATCCTGTAATCCTAAAAAGTGCCCCTTGTCTTATTTCAGGAGCCTTGGTCAAACCCTAATAAGACTTTGATCAATGGAGAGTAATAAGAACATGAGAACATAAGACAGTGTCCAGTGGAGAGGAGCCCATTTGCCCCATCGTGCTCGTTTGGTGTCCATTAATAACTAAGTGATCGAGGATCCTATCCAGTCTGTTTTTGAATGTTCCCAAATTGTCTCTTCAGCCAAATCACTGGGGAGTTTGTTCAGATTGTGACGCCTCTCTGTGTGAAGAAGTGTCTCCTGTTTTCTGTCTTGAATGCCTTGAAGCCCAATTTCCATTTGTGTCCCGGGTGCGTGTGTCCCTGCTGATCTGGAAAAGCTCCTCTGGTTTGATGTGGTCGATGCCTTTCATGATTTTGAAGACTTCAACCAAGTCCCCACGTAATAATGTATTGAGATTGTGATGGAACTGCCTGGGCTGAGGGAATGATGGTTGACCATGTGGACGAGACACTGGACCACACACTGCACAGGTGGTGTTTGTGGGGGATGATGAAAGTTGTGTTTGAGCTCCGTATTTATTCATGCCGTGAGTGGAATTGAGGTCCGATCCCTCTACGGAAATGTTAACTACACCATTTAACAAATGAAAATGAATTCATTCATTAATTATTGGGATATTTGACTGTTTGTGGTAGAATAACATAACACTACATCCAAGTTAACATCTGAAGATCAAACCCACTGTGTGGTAACAGCCCGGCTGCGATCTGTTTTCAGTCTCCGCACCCGACACATGAAATGTCCATAAAACGGGATGTATTTCTGCCGTGACGCTGATGTAGTGTGTCGAGAGCTCGGTGAGCACGCCAATCATAAAAATTAACCACGAAGCAGTAGAATCGTAGAGATTGAAGGCTTGTCTTGCGTTTTAACCACTTCCATTTGCATTCTCAAACACCTTGATCATAATATATTTTTAGCATTACTGAATCAGAGGAGGAATATTTTACTTGTCATCCCCGACAGGTAATTGAGCTCCTGAGTGAATTTGGCAGATTGAGTTTAGAAAAGTGAACGTAGGCCACTCAAGACAACTGGAGTCTGATTGTCTCTAATGGTGCTGAGCGATTCACCCCCATCGTAATGGCTTAATGGCTTCTAATGGCGCAGGGAAGGTGTTTCTAAAGCTTTTTATTATAATGAACTGTTAAATCAATATGTAACTTTTCAAAAGCGAAAACAGCAATCATTTGAATAGAGAGTGCGAGATCATTACCGAGAGAAGAGACGGCTCTGAAGGCAAAGGCTTGAGTTGGGAGGTAAGTTTTAAAAACTGTTGTATGGAAGTAAATTTTCATTTATTGGAAGTTGTCATGTATCACTCTTACGTCTTCAAAATTACTTCTCTCTTCCTCTGTGTTTTTCTCTCACAACCACACACACCAACATGTTGTTAGCATGTGAACGTATCAAATGTGTTTCTTCACGGTGGAATTGCTGAGACTTCTGGAGTAGCACCAACATGTATCTGGGCTCAGCAGGTCTGGACACAACCACGTCATCATCAATCCCCTCTCACATCCCTTCTGCTTATACCAGAGTTATCAATCTGGGAATGGGGAGGTATTGGATTATAATAATCATAAGAGATAGGAATGCATTGACCATATTTAAAACAACTCTTCCCCAGGTTTTAGATTTACCATCTCTATAAGTAAACCAGTAAAAAGGTGTTTATTTACTAACATCCTGCTATGTATCTGAAGCCACTGGCCATAACTGTAATGGTAAAGGTGTCTGCTAAGAAACAAATGAATAAATGAATAATGATAATACAACTGAAGGGTTGTAAGTATGAGGAGAGAAAAGATCCCCCTCCTGAGGGTGTCCCTGGGGTCCCCTAGTCTCTGACCACCCTATGCCTCCCAGAGTCGGTTGGACATCCGAGTCAACCCCAGGAGTAAGGGATTGATTTTTCGAAGCAGACCTGGCAAACCCTGAAGGAAAACAACGGAGCTGGTCATACTTACTAAAACTCACATAACTGAACGCGTGACACAAAGGATGCCGGTAGCCCCTCTGTCAAAATGCAACTCAACATCGTGTGCAGAGTTGCGAGGAGAGGGCTGGTTAGTCTGATACTAAACAGCGATCTGAAAGCGGTGCCGTGTAACTCTGAGTGATTCTGCACTCCCGGGCTGGAGTCCCCACCAGCTCCTTATCTCCTCATGTTCTCCTGACCCCCTGCTGCGTTGGGTGCCTCCCTGGGGTCAGCTGACGATGTGTGGTGGAGTGTGGAGACGGGTCCAAGTGTTCATGGGTACCAAGACTATCAGGAGGTTGTGATTATCTGGTTGCTAATTTGTTACACAGGGACATGCACTTCTCAGACTAATTTATGCGATCTTTATTATATTGACAAAAAAGAATCTTCAAAGGGTATAATTTCCTTCTCTGGCGTCATTTATTTATGTATTTATTTGCCTTAAAAACAACACATTCGACCCCACGGGGGCCCGGCACTTTTTCAATGCACCGTGCGTTTAAAACGAGCGAGTCTTCTCCTTCACAAGGTCCGTCTGCCTGAGAAGAGGCGTTAAACACAGCTCTTCACGCAGTGTTTCACAGCACTGCGAGTCAAATTATACCCGGCTCCCTCTCTCACCACCCCAGCGCCAAATTTGTTTTCACAGCCTTAATTGCAAAAGACTCTTCTCTATTGTCGGCGATGCAAATCAAGGCTTTCTAGGATTCATGCCCAGCCGTGATTCAGTGCTGTGTGTCGCCCGCGATGGCTTTCTTGGATCCGGTGCCCCCCCGCACACACACTGAGCCCGGCACTCAGATCTGGCTGCCATTCGAGCATGTTAAGGTGCAGCTGAGAGACTGATGGCTCCATGGGAGGAAGCGGGGGAGATTAACACCCGGCACCCAACAATTTGTTTTCTGTGACAGTGTTGAAAGAGTTGACTAGGCCCCTTCTTCTTGTAGCCACACGCCTTCTTCACCAGAGCGGCCCATTCCGGGTTTGATGGTTCCTGTTCTGTCCTTCCCCATCATCTCCATTTTGTCATAAGAGTTTGGTACCGCGGTAGCATGTGCCTGGTAAGATGGAGCAGGCAGGGAGTACACAACCGTGCTTTATTCCCGTGCAACCCCTTCAAAATGCAGTTTGAGAAACTATCCTTTTCAGCGGCTGAACTTTTCCATCGGGTCGCCGTTTCTTTCAACTCTGCGGCAATACGCGCCCCCCCGTGACCAGCGCGATGATCAGAACTCTCCCTCGGCTCATTGCCATTCCAGTCCACTCTGACGGCCACTTCTTGTCGTGGCTCGTATTGAGACACACCGTGGCATCGGGGCGCAGTGACAGTGAGTCCTCGGTGTCAGACTCCGCTGCTCTGGGACTTATTATAGTGCTGTCAGGGTTTACATTTCTAGAAAAGTTAATTAAACCGGCACAAAAGGAACAGAGGGAAAGCCGACAGACCCGAGGAAGCTAGTTGTCCCGACTTGGAGCTTCTCAGACCCCAGGGTCTTCGCGGGTCATTCCTCGAAGGATCCACAGTGTGGTTTTGAAGGTTAATGAATGGAATCAAAGCTTTTAGAGAAGCATTTCCATTTAAACCGTACTGGCATTTAAACGACACTACTTTACTTTCCCTTGACTGGTTCTGTGTGTTGCCTTTATGCCGTTCTGCTGTTGTGTTCTTGTGTTATTAATGTTCTTCAAGGTCAAGAACAAATCCAAACTTTGACCTACCTGCGAATCGCAAATTACAGGCTTATTCATGATTTTATTTAGCCACTTAGTAATGCTTATAAACAGAAACACAACAGGGTACGAGTCTGTAATTTGAGATTGGACTTGGTCTCGGCCGAACCGTTGTTACTCTCAGTTCTTCTAAACCTACGCATCTCTTTAATTACAATGTATTTACCAAATAATGCCTTTCGCTTTGGTAGCAACTGTCGGTGGTGGCACGCATGAAGGCAGGAATCCGTTGAGTTCTCCGAGAGCCCGGCGGTTCTGCCTGTTAATTAGCGGACATTTTCCAGATGCCACAGTACGAGCTTGCCATTGTAACAGGGGGGACTGTGTCTTGCCATCATTAAATAACGTGTTTAATTGACTCAAAAGTCATTGGATTCAGAGCACACATTAACTCAGACAAGGGGAGACGGAGGGCACTGGTGACAAGAAGATATTCTCGCAACATCAGGACTGGGCACACAGACGCCTACCCGGGTGGCACAGAGTGGAGACCAGCCGCCGGGCACAGCTGCGCAGCCCACGTGTGTGGAAGTGTGATTATGCCACATGCAATGCCCAGAGGCCCATTGGCTTTTCGATCAGACGGCCAACGTTGTTCTGGTATTCATCTGTGACAATACAAAACACACAGCCCCCCACGACACAAGTTGCTTTGAAGGGGGCAGCAGCCGGTGTGCCACGAAGCGCAGAGACGCGGCCAGGCTGCCTCGTGGAAACAGGCAGATGGATTAGAGAGATCAAGGATGCCTTTCAAACCAGACTTTTAAAAGGCAAAGTCTCACCCAGGGATTAGCCTGCATAATTGTAGTCCAGAGAGAAAGCAGGCCATTATAGACACACAAGACTCGGGCGGCAGTTTCAGCCCTAAGGAAGTTACTCTTGTGTTTAATGTCGAAGGCGTGGCTGGGCTTAAGGTTCCCCTTTATTATATTCCAGACCTCAGCAGAAGCCGCGCTGGGGCATTCAGCGAAATCTCTTTCCTGACCTGATGAAACGATTACAAACGCTTCCTAAACAGATAGAATCAAATAAAAAAAGTTAAATGAAGTCAAACTGGATGCATATTCAAATGTGTGGTGCTTTTCTTGTTCGTCTTATTCTACCTGTCGGCAGTAAGAAGTAGAAGCAGGTATTCGACGTTGGCAGGAGGCAGAATCAGTCTCTTGGAAGATTATATATAGAACATGTCCGCCTCTGGCTTTTGTTGGTGTTGTTGTTCTTGTTACTTTGTAGACTTTTGCTTGGAATAAGACAACACCCAAAGCAGAACACACTGCAGTGTTGGCTCAACGAATGAACGTCCGTCTTTCGGTCTGATATCGTGCAACTGCATTAAACACGTTGCTCTGAGACCCCGCGATTTCTCCCGTTTCTTGTTTTGTTTTATTACAGTGTGCAGCCGACATTACGTCACAACTAATTGGCCTTGCAATGCAGTATCACAGTATCCTAATTTCAAACGCAGAAATGATCATGACAATGTGTTATTCTAATACCTGCTTACCTTGTGTTCGGTGCATCGCCCCTACCGCTTTCACCGAGGGGCTCTCAGAAGGATCGGGGTTGTATAAAGTTGCTGATGTCTTTTTTTAAGTCTCAGCCTTTCTTTTTTTTTTGCCCTCAGTGCTCCCAATTCCACATTCTCTCTCTTCTATTGTCTCTCTCATCTCTGTGCTTTGTACTGGATTCCTTGGGGCCCCTTTATGCTCAGAATTTCTCCTCTCTTCTCAATTCTATCACTGTGGAGAAGACTCCACAAAATAAAACCAATGGATATAAAACAAATGTGGCCGAGTGTGTACTATCAATATCTCTGCATGCTCTGTGCTTTTCCATACCTAATCTCTCCAATAATAATAGTTGCAGTCGACTCGAAATCTTTCCTTTCTCTCTCTCTGTGTGTTCATTTCTTCCCCCTTAGGGAATGACAGCCTACATACGCAGATAGACTTCATCTTTGTTAGTTTTTCAGTTCTTGACAGAGTCTGTGTTTTCATTTGTGGCATGTTGCATATGCAGTGAAGGCGCTTCTGAACAAAGGCAGAGCTGCAGATGACATTGTAAAACCTGTCAGGTGCTTTGATCATTCAAACACTCTTCTCTAATTGCGACTTATTATTGTATTTCATGGATTTACAAAGTATTGGGGTCCCAAATTTCAATGAAACCCATATTAAAGCTTCCATTACCACAGACATGGAGTTTGCAGACCCCTGTTCCTTCGCATTAGAGGCAGTGAAGTGAGGCTGTTTGTATTTAGCACATCTAGCACTAAATAGACAGGCTCCGCAGCTCCTCGCCCCGATCGCCAGCCCTGTGATTACAGAGGGAGGCCGACCTGCATGACTGCATCCTAGCTTCTGGCTACAGCTGTAATGAGCCATTATCATAAACAATGCATTAACACATGGAGCAGCGCTGTTCCGCCAGGGCTGCGGGCATCTGCCATCTCCTTGACCCGCTCCCAAACTGGGCTGCGGCGGACTGGGAGAGACAGGCATTTGGAAAACTCTGCATTGGTGTTGATCGTGGTTTCCGCTCTGTCTTTTCCAGCTGCTTGGCATTTTCTTGTTTCTCTTCTCTTTGTTAGTTCTCAGGAGCACCGGCGATCTGAATGCGCATTTTTCTGCCGTCTCATTGATAAGCGCAAGAGGCACCAAGCAGAACAGGGCTTGAATTGCTGCTGTAGCCTCAATCCCATCTAAATTACAGCTCCTCTCATTTGGAGTACCTCACTGATGAATCTGTTCTTTGGCAGTGCTTGCCCTTGTCTTTATGGCTCCACCTAAGCATCTTTAATTCCTAGTTTAGAGGCTAAAAGGGACATTATGCTGTATTAATGCCACCAATCACTTCAGCACTAAACCCTATTGAACAGCAGACTTGTAGTATTGTTATGGTTGTTTTTATTTGAAGACCTGCTTCACACACATCTTAATGAAACACACAATCGAGTTCAGTTCTTGTTGTTTTTGCCTCCCGTCCCTATGACACACGCATGGCCGCGCCATCCCTGTTCAGATTCAGCCCGTGCTTGTGCTGCATTGCTGCCAGATTCCCCATCCCTCCCCTCCGCTCGTTTCAGGAGTGAGTGGAATAATAATAATAGGAGCGATCCGGGTTTCTGGATTCTTCTTTCCCACAAGGTTCGCCCCCTGGTCTCATCAAACGAGAAAAAATATACCTGCCAGTCTGCCTGTCTGTGTATGTGGAGCAGAGAAGTAGTGAGAGAGAAAGAGAGAAGGAGAGGGAGAGATAGAGGGGGTAAGAAAGAGCTACATTAGCCTGATAAAGATTTATATTTACTGCAGGCAATTGAAAAGGGTCCTGCATGCCTTCTTATCTGCGAGGAGAGAGAGTGCATATTTATGTGATTGAGAGTTGATGTTATTTAGGTTTTATGAATTATAAAATAGCGATGAGCAGCCGAGAGAGATACAGGGGGCCTTCCATGGGAATCAGGAAATCACCCCTGACAGGTTATTTACTATTGTCAACCACTTCGCTCCAATGAAAGCAATCCCCTGTAAATCTTCCCTATGCGTGTCAGTCCGGCTCCCTGTCCTCGCGCCCTCATGCTCGATGCCCGTGTTTATCATGTTTTCCCGCGGGTGTTTAATGGACTTAAGGGATAAGAAAGCCACAAGAGTCCGTCCACTGGAAGATAACACCCCGAGCTCTCCCCAGGCCCCGGGCACGTGATGGATTGTATTTTACCACGCTTTATCAATAGCGCACACCTTGCCTGTGCCTGAGCTGAGAAATCTACTCAATTTAAAACCTACACACAAGGGGTAATGTCTCTCCAAAATGCACAAAGGAAAGGTGTCTCAGTTACCGGCGGACACAGTCCTGTCCCTGAGGGGCCTTTTGCAGCGGCTATAAAGCCCCCGATAACCCTGTCGAGCGCCTCACACACCTGGCAAATTTAAACACACGGCTGGAGGTGCTGTTTTGGTTGAAATGACGCAGCCTCGCCGTTCATTGAGGGTGCGCCATCCGAGGTAGCTCTGTTCTGTCAAATGTCCTCCTTTCGTCTCAGAACTGGCCGGGCGTCTCAAACCGGATGGAGATCTAGAAAGCCCGATGCGAAAGCCAGATGGAGACTCGGAGTAAACATGTTTTAATTAGGACTTGTGCTGCAACACCCCGAGGAGGCAGCGGCAGGCGAACTGCGCTGATAAGGTACTTAGCCAGCGAGGCCGGTTGCAATCGTCTGTAAACCATGATAAATAATCTCGCTTGTTATTTTGATGCAGTCTCTCCATTCGTGAATAAAAGGCCCAAAGGCTTCTAATTACATTAAGAACTATAGCCCTGCTTTAAAGGAGATGTAGAGGAGTTGTGTGTTGTGCGAACCCAAGCAGAAACAACACAATCGGATCGCACGGCGCTGCTGTCACTTGTTCACTAGTTTGCGGCTGACAGTTTCCAAAATAACTTGAAACATAATTTTCCGAAGTGTCATCGTATGAAGTGCATGAAGGATGAGATGTATACAATATGCCCAAACACACAAACACCCCACCACCCCCCACAAAAGGAGGAAATAAAATAAAATAAAATTACGTCATCATATCCAATCCCATCGAGGTTTTGTCCAATCCTGCGACAGACTTGGCTGTGCGCGACTGATCCCATCCCACAAACACCATCCTCACTGTCTGGGTGTAAAACTCACTCTTTGTTCTCCCATCATGCATCAGGGGACCTGGAAATCGACAAACTAAACAAACGATCATCCCAGACTCTGCTGTGACATGAATCTCATCTTCGGCACGGAAATTCTTCTAGTCACTTGATTCAATCAATCCATCAGTAATATCTGATATAGCGCCCTTTGCAAGGCTGCTACAAAGTGCTTCACACACTAAAATAAAACTCAAGCTTAAGAGTTTCACGTTTGCAAGCTCTAAGTTGTAGGATGGGGGAATCCAGACTTCCAGTACAATACGGTTCAGAGTTTTCTTGTTGAAATGATTGTTATTATTCTATGTATAGTTTTATTTAGTTATGTTTTTAATTTGTGGAAAGGCACAGAACCCACAGTAACACCTGAAATATGTTAGTTGGAAATAAAATGTCAGATTATAAATATGTGTAAAATGTTTTGTTGTTGTTTGGCTTCAGTAAAGGCCTATTACATTGTTAGGACATACAGTAGGTCTCCAAGGGAAATGGAAAACTGTCAGAACTGACAAAGGGGATCTGGATAATTTATGTTATTGAAATTATATTTTGGATTTGGGCACTACAACGCCACCAGGGAAGACACCTGAGAGGATGAGAGGGATCTGTAGGCTTCATGTGAACCGCATCAGCGGACAGGGCTGAAAGCCTGTATATCCATAATTCACTTTCCCACTGATTGCACCGAAACCAGGAATCTCAAAGCTTTGTGAGATGGAAACCAAAAACAACGTGTTCAGATCTCATGCTGAAGACAATCCACCAAGAACACTGACAAATGTGAACAATTAGTTCTTCGGGGGCTTGAAGAGCTTGCTGTGGAAAACCAAATCATATTTTAAAACAATCCTACCTCGGAGCGATTCCGAAGCGTTGTCGTTTGCCATCGTGTTAAATGTTATGGGCTCTCCCCACGCGAGAGACCTGCGAACGAACCGTCACATGCAGTAATACCACTGTCATCCAGATGTATGCTGCATGTTTCCCGTAATGTAAGGAAATTGTTTCTCCACGATGTGCTGGGATTGTGAATCACACACAATGTCTCAGATCACAAAAGCATCTCTAACATTCTAGCAAGCGGTCTTTATTTATTGGTTTCTTAATTTGTTTATTTCTTTATCGACCAGTCCATACAATGCCTGGTTTATAGTATAATTTATCTCCTTGCATTTCTAAATATCGAAAGACAAAACCATAACAAGACTAAGTATGACGTGAAGAAGCACCCAACACAAAACTGATGTATCTGTCTTGGTAACCCGATGAACGAAGTGCTCTTTGAGAAACGGTATTCGGGTTCGGTACAGCTCTGCAGCAGAGACACAAGTGCTCAACAAATAACTTCCCATCATACATCCCAACAGAACTCCCCAATTAACACAGAACCTGTGCAAATTCCCAGTGAAGTATTTTTACAAGGGATGCGGGGGAAGGAGCGACAGTTTCTTGTTAGCCCCCCATGAGCTTCCCCCTCCAGACAGACAAGCATGGATGGCAGCTTTTGCCTTTTTGCATATAGTTAAAAAAATGTTTTATTTTATTATTCATGTAATTATATTAATGCTTATAAAAACGACACCATTGGCAGCCGAGAATAATCCGCTGGGAAGCAGCGCCAATGGTCTGGGGGTGACACTATCGGCACACTTTTCAAAGGGGCCAAGAGAACGAGCTTTCTGCCAAGTCCTGTGTAACTGAATCACTTGAATTATCATTTAAAACATGAAGAAAGTGGATTGAAAAACGTTGAAAGGAGATTATTAAGATGTGGCTTCCTGTTTTGCCACTGTTGAAAATCAAACTTGTGATGGACAGAAAATGGGTTGGCAGATATACTCACCTAAAGGATTATTAGGAACACCATACTAATACTGTGTTTGACCCCCTTTCGCCTTCAGAACTGCCTTAATTCTACGTGGCATTGATTCAACAAGGTGCTGAAAGCATTCTTTAGAAATGTTGGCCCATATTGATAGGATAGCATCTTGCAGTTGATGGAGATTTGTGGGATGCACATCCAGGTCACGAAGCTCCCGTTCCACCACATCCCAAAGATGCTCTATTGGGTTGAGATCTGGTGACTGTGGGGGCCAGTTTAGTACAGTGAACTCATTGTCATGTTCAAGAAACCAATTTGAAATGATTCGACCTTTGTGACATGGTGCATTATCCTGCTGGAAGTAGCCATCAGAGGATGGGTACATGGTGGTCATAAAGGGATGGACATGGTCAGAAACAATGCTCAGGTAGGCCGTGGCATTTAAACGATGCCCAATTGGCACTAAGGGGCCTAAAGTGTGCCAAGAAAACATCCCCCACACCATTACACCACCACCAGCAGCCTGCACAGTGGTAACAAGGCATGATGGATCCATGTTCTCATTCTGTTTATGCCAAATTCTGACTCAACCATCTGAATGTCTCAACAGAAATCGAGACTCATCAGACCAGGCAACATTTTTCCAGTCTTCAACTGTCCAATTTTGGTGAGCTTGTGCAAATTGTAGCCTCTTTTTCCTATTTGTAGTGGAGATGAGTGGTACCCGGTGGGGTCTTCTGCTGTTGTAGCCCATCCGCCTCAAGGTTGTACGTGTTGTGGCTTCACAAATGCTTTGCTGCATACCTCGGTTGTAACGAGTGGTTATTTCAGTCAAAGTTGCTCTTCTATCAGCTTGAATCAGTCGGCCCATTCTCCTCTGACCTCTAGCATCAACAAGGCATTTTCGCCCACAGGACTGCCGCATACTGGATGTTTTTCCCTTTTCACACCATTCTTTGTAAACCCTAGAAATGGTTGTGCGTGAAAATCCCAGTAACTGAGCAGATTGTGAAATACTCAGACCGGCCCGTCTGGCACCAACAACCATGCCACGCTCAAAATTGCTTAAATCACCTTTCTTTCCCATTCAGACATTCAGTTTGGAGTTCAGGAGATTGTCTTGACCAGGACCACACCCCTAAATGCATTGAAGCAACTGTCATGTGATTGGTTGGTTAGATAATTGCATTAATGAGAAATTGAACGGGTATTCCTAATAATCCTTTAGGTGAGTGTATATATATATATATATATATATATATACACTAGTGGAAACATCTTGGGGAGACCTTCATCTACCAGGCTCATGATGATGATATAGATATTTAAATGTATTCTGGATGTCTATTGGCCCAACAGACGAACAGCTAAAAACAGTTTGTAGCACATCTAGTAAGAGAGAGACAGAGTTAAAGACCATAAACACAGCAGAAAACAAAACACAACACATCAGCCATTGTAAAAGGATTAGACCCAGACAGAAGAACCGGCATCTTACAAAGCCGCCTCAAGTCATAATTGTCCTAAATGAAACCCGGTCATAAATCATCAGAACCTCCTCGAGCTGCTTAATGGACAACCCACTGGCAGATTCCCCGAAGTGTGTCGAAGCTGTAACTGGTCTTCATTTATGTTTGCCATTGGCCTGGGGTCTCTTTGTGTTAGTTCAAGCAGTGCTGTGACTCTGGAGCTCAGTGTTTGCTGTAGTCGTGAGCCGTGGAACTGCGGAGATTTTCTCACACCAGCATCACGGCTTTTTCCACACCGAACTGAGCTAAAGTATGGATAACTGGTGGCCACACTACTTTGTGACTTGCATGCATGATTGATCTTTTATTGGATCTCTGTTTTAGTTTAAATTGTTTTTGTTTTGTTTTTCCCCCAAATCTGAGCCGTGCCTTAAAAGCTATTCACTCCCCAAACCCTTTGACAAAGATGAATGGAAGAGCCGGCCTCCTTTAAGACCCAGTTCTTGGAATGTAAATCTTTTATGCCTCAAATCTTATTTAAGAAACTTATGACAGACTTTTAAAATGGGATTTCTTTACTCTGGCAATCAATAGCCCAGAATCCATACTTTATTAAGCTTTGACCTTACAGTCTCTTTGAGTTGGGCTGCACTTCTTAATGTTTAAAGACACTTTGAGAGAGAAGCCATTGATTTTACTTATCTTAAAAAGTAATGCTGTACGCTCGCCAAAATATGCACTTCTGACAGCCGTGGAAAGACTTTCACTTCTTCAGCCCGCTGTGTGACGAAACAACAACATGTACTTTAGATTCCACATAGATACCCGCGAAACAGAAAGAGGAAAAAAGGTTTGTTGAAGCTTTGATTCTGGGCTTTTGTCTGCACACCCATCTCATCTCGATCCATATTGGTTTCTGACATTTGTAGCACTGTCTGTGAGATTGATGTCACTGCCCATTAGTATACAGCAGACAATTTGCCGTTAAAGGTTCCCCAGACACACATCAGTTTTCTATCATGTTTCTGCTCTCCTGACATTTAATGTCCCCCGTGTCTGATATGGTCTGATAACCCCACGAAGCCCAGCTGCTTATCATAGAGAATCATACAAAAACACCCAACCCCAGCCCTGTCTATCCACACTTCCTGCTGCCTCGTGATTATCAAAAATCTCAAGAGCTATTCTTGGGTGAAGCTCTAAACTGACAGGTGTGAAAAGAAAGTGTGTGGGGGGGTTGTTGCAAACTTTCTGGACAACGTGGAGATTGTGTTGTGCAGAGTGGGCAGCTCAAAGCTAGAGAGAGACAGCTAAATTGTCAGGGGACGCTGGCTTGTGTTGTGTCCGTAGTCTTGTACTTGTGTATTGAGGCCAGTAGATACAGATATAGATAAATACATAGATATAGCAATAGATATATAACTTCAAATTAACTATTGCTTGGTCGCATGTCACCTACACTGTCGCTGATTTCACACTCACCATTTCAAAATCATTAATTCACCAAATCAATCTGCCATTAAGTGCAGTTTGTCTTCCTACTGTGAAAGCAGCGAAGACATTAAGCTAATGTTGGCCCCAATATAATGGGACTCTTCTTAATGGAGGGAGAAAAGTACAAAAGATCCGCGGTGCATTTGACCGGCGCTGTTCGGGGAATCAAAGACATTGTGTGTGCGCTGTTCGGGGAATCAGAGACATTGTGTCGAGAACGTTTGATAGACATTGAGTGTAAAAATCGGTCGGTTCACTGAAAAGGGAGTTTGCGCTCTGCTGTGTGCAGCTGGAGATGCAGAAACACCAGATAACACATTGCAAAGCACGTTTCCTCGCACAACCACTGCAGCCATCTCAGAACCTGTGTGCGGACCTCTAGTCGGCTCTCTGCTCAGTCCAGTTTCGTGCTCCACCTCTGATTTCTTCATCTTCGTTCCTCTGTTCTTCATCCGTAGGGGCCGATCAATTATTTCCCAGGGAGGTTCAAGTGTCTTGTTCCTCAGATCGAGAAATAAAAATAATAATCATTACTGCCGGTTCTTGCTAGGCGATGTAAGACCGAATAAAACGCTCACTTTGCCCGCTGTGCAGGGAAATGCAGTCGGTATATCAGCATTGTCGTGATTAGCTAACATACCCATGCAACAGACGAATGCGATCGGAAATGAGGTGAGACAATCACAGTGATGTATACTACAAAAAAAAAAAACAGTTTTATCCAGTGTCTATTTATATACAAATGGGTGCTCTCTCTCTTCTTTGCTAACGAGTCAAGGCCCTCGAATGTGTTATTAGGAGGATAGTGATTTTCTCAACAGTGACAAGTGTTTCAATCACCCACTCGGCTCTGGATTGATTGGAGCTTTTTGAGTAACACAATTTCCAAATAGCCACCTTTGACTCACAATGCAATTCGAAGCCTCTGTGCGGCTGCCATTATCTTCGGGGCAGAATAGATATTAAACCAGATCATTACGGATTGTTGTTTGTGGTTGTGTGCCGCCCTGGTCTAGTGTAATGGTGGGATCATGACCTTTTAGTCAATTACAATACACTCAGGCTGCATAGTGGCCTGTCAGGAATGTATATTCAGTTTTTTATGTTGGTTGCGTTGACCAAGATAGGCTCATTTTTGTGTAATATCTTGGTACCTTGACCACTTCAAGGAAAATTAAAAGCAAAAGTGTCCGATGTTGAAGATTTCATGTTTTGATATGTAAATACAACAAGGTGTCACTGAATGTCTGCAGTAGAAAAGCGTCCTCTATGGTTTTGTTTCATTTGTTAGTGTGTTGTTGCTGCTGTTGTTGATTTAGTTTCCAATGGATTGGGATTGTAGTAGTTTTTTTAAACATGATTTATTTGAAGATATATTTCCCCGTTGAAAATAAGGTAAAGGTGTTTCTGTTACTGAAAATGCATTTGGGAGAAGATGTGCATAATTCAGAACCTTCCTAGAAAATAAATAACTGTGTAGTCGATTACTAACTATAAACATATCTATTACAAATCTATTATCTATCTTAATCTACCCATATGTTATAACATGTGTAATAAAGACACATAGCTTGATGCAATATCATATTTATCCCCTTTCCTTACAGTCAAAAATTAGATCTTTGTAGTATCTGTCCCACGTACCCCAGCTGACAGGTTATCAACAATGCAGTGTTTGTTTGGGATCTGTCCATTCATCCATTCATATCATGGAATGCAGTTTAAGTCTTAAATTGCAAATATCCCGAAAAACAACAACATAAGCTTGTACAGTTATTAAACATTGCATGGCTTGTCTTATTTGTGCTTCATCCCCAAACACTGTCTAGAAAAGCCTGTAAACCTGACTCACTTACCAATGATTGATTGGACCTGACACGCATGTTAGCGAGGGCAATTGTGGTCACGACTTGTAAACAGCACCGAGTGTTTCTGCTGACTTGCACCTGCTTACGAACAATAGCTCCTGCTTTGCTCGTGTATTAATATGATATTGGAGCTCTTCCCTCTCCCTAATATCAAAACTGCACAGCCAAGCAAACACACAACCATGGCGTCTCTGCATTTGGGAACAATCGCACAGAGCTGAGCACCCACCCCAGTGTGCAGGGCGGCCCCTGACACAAAACTGACATGATTATTGCAACCCCTATAATAGCAAATCATAATAACAATAATAAACTTGAACTCTTATAATAAACTCTTGCTCGCTGTGCAGTTTTGAGCTGGACAGCCACCTCCCCAAGCCTCTCCCCGGTGGAGAACACCTGTAGGGAGAGTTGTACAGCATGGATTTGCCGTCAGGTGTGGTTAATTTGTGGTGACAATTTATCTGCTTGAGAGCATAATTACTATCGCCGCACAGAATTAATCAAGTGAGAGAGTTCCAAGATAATTATATCCCTGACGCCGGGCCGAGGACTGAAGCATCGATCGGCGCCGCGGCCATGGCAAGGGGAGCAGCAGGTGGTTTGCCTCCACTGTTCTCTCCTTTTGAAACCAGGCGGTTCAGTTTTCCGCTCGGCTGCCCTGATCCATAAAAGCAATGGTGAGGAAGCAGAGTGCCGACTTCCTGCCGCGCCGACCGTGGGCACCACACTGGCCTCTCGCTCCTGCCGGCAACTAACGATGTACAGTCGGGGGAGGAGAAGGGACTTAGACATCTTCAAAGACTGGGAAAGACAGACAGACAGACAGACAGAGAGAGAAGGGGAAAAAGAAAGAGAAAAACAAACCCAAACATTGTTGGTCTGGACTTTGCTCTACACAGTGAAAGTGCAGTGAAAGAGGATTTTCTTGCCTTCCTGCTCATCCACTTCAAACGCCACGACTCCCCGGCCAACACGCTGTGTTTTTAAGCAGGGACGATGGCGCAGCTGTTGACTGTGGGAGACGATGAGGACTCTTGAGTTCAAAACATTGCACCGATGGCTCAGTGAGAAACACGGCGCGAATACAAACACAGACGAACACGGTGAAGCCAAACACAAACTCGTCTCCGCAGCGTATCTGTCACAAACTCTGCCGAGAGCAGGTGCACTGACACATCTGGGGAGAGGAGGAAGAGAGTCAATTTCGAATCCTTCTGACAGGTTTTCATTGTGGCCGTGTTTCGTTTTGTTGAGTTTTGTTTCTTTCTTGGGTTGTGCTTCTACTGGGCTGACAGCGGCTGAATCAACACTTTGACTGACGAATGGCAATATGCAAGCCTGGACCCTACTGAAGTTCAATCCATTGTCAGAAGACACTCTAGTACTTACAAATAAAATCGCAAGTAGAAGTTTGGGATTGTGAGGAGGTCTGAGTTTGCATTCGGTCTGGGCCTTAACCAGATGGAGTTGCTGAGAGGGTATAGCTTCACATTGTCGTGTTGGGGTTTCGGTAGTCGTTGGGTCTGACCATGGGGTAGCAAAGTGAGTGTGTTTCAGTGTAACGCAATGTTGTTGCAATCAAAAACTGCTGTAACACACAGGACTCTCAACAGTGTTGGGATTCGTAATATATTGATAATTTCATTTGTATTATCCTCATCGTCCGCATCTGGCAACTGAAATAATGAAAGAATCCCCATTTTGTTTTGTTTGTTAAATAAAGACACATCTTGCGTTTGAGTCCATCTTTTATTGCCCCTGATGTTGCGACACAGGATAATAAAAGTCGTGATTGTATTTACTTCATTTCTGATCCTTTCATTCCCGTGAGCGCTCAGTTCATCCGTCACTGGAGGTGTGATGTTCGGCGCTCTACACAACCCCGAGAGGTTAGGAGCGAAATTAAAAAGCCTTCTACTTTACCACTTCACATAATTATTCTATTACTTTGAAATAGCTTAGCAGTGTGAACAGGGTATTAATTATGTATTGTAATTGACTGATTCATTAGTTGAAGGCACACAGGCAAAGTTTTTTTCTTTTTTTGTTCAACTTTTTTGTTAACAATGCCAAGAACGAGCGGCAGCAGAAAAAAAAGAGAGAGCTGAGACTCTACTGAAGCGTGCTGCTCCCCCGTATCTCATCGTGCCAGCCTGCCTATGTGCAGTAAGCTGTCTCTCCGCAGCACTGACACCCCTCACACACTCCCCGATATAATAATTGCCAATCGTCTGCCGGCGGAGAATTTATGGGCCATTTTGTTTTCACTCGGAGACGCGGAGACTCCATCAATCAGGCGTTTTCTGACAAAAATAATGAATGTTGACATATTTTATACATTTATCTAAAATACTCTGGAATCGGTGGCTTTCAGTTTTCTCCCAGTTTGTTCAGCACTTCTGTGTTGAAGTCACAATTTCAGGGGGATTTCTGTAACATCGCTGTGTAACACTGCGGCTTCAAACACACGTGATTGTTAATGACGATTCTGAACTCTCACAAACTGAATGGATGTCCAGAGTTAATTACCTATGTAGTAGTTATTATGGCTTCAACATTAGTGTGTCTGTGTGTGCATGTGTGTGTGTCAGTGGGTGTATGTGTGTTTGTGTATTCTTTCACAACAGAACTCTTTCAGATAATGTCAATTTGAGTCATTTGATTATATCTGAAATAAGAAAAGGACAAAACATAAAGCTTTTTATAAATAGGTGTGTGTGTGTGATTTATTTTGATCCCTTTTATCTGCATGTGGGTAAGAAATTAAAAGGCATTAAAAAGTCTCTGCTATATAGGGAGCATCCGTTTACAATTAGTCAGATTCCTGGTTTGAAAAGCTGAATAAATTAAAGAGGATTGTACTGAAACACAGGAGAAATCCTCCATGAAGAATGAATTAAGGTTTTGTTTTTCATCTTTGCAAAAGCAACATGACACGATATTCGACACACTTTGGTCAAAACCAGCTTCAGCGCCATCGGAGCAAGCGGCCATTTCTGAGAAGGCTGGAGGAAACTCGACAGGCTTGATTTTGAATGTACAGATGGAAATCAATAGAGAATCAATGTGCTTCTGCGCTCGTTTTCAAACCCAGCCTCACGTGATTCAAAAGTAAAGAACAGATTCAATCTATTCATTAGTGTAAGCTGAGCATATACAGCTTAAAGGAGCAATGTTCAGCTGTGACTGCAGACAGGATATTTGTCTACATTTGCTCATGAATCACACTGTCCTAGATCCTGAACCTGATCCTGAAAATTGAATTGATACACAGTATCATGATATATGATACAATCAGTTGAAAACTATTATCAAAAAGGTGGGGCACAGAAAACTGATTCTCAAAAACCCAGGAGCTTTTGGAAGGAAAGAAACAAATAGATACAACTGTTAATGCAAGAAAAGTCAGATCAGTGACTGATTATACAAGGACCGAGTCCAAACAATGTGGGGAAGCAATAAAAAGGCAAACACAATGCTAGGGTATATTGTCAAAAGTGTAGAATTGAGAACAAGGGCAGTGATGTTCAGACTGTACAATGCACTAGTTAGAGCTCATCTGGATACTGTGGACAGTTCTGGGCTCCACACTTCAAGAAAGATATCGCTGCTCTAGAGGCAGTTCAGAGGAGAGCAACCAGACTTATTCCAGGTCTGAAGGGAATGTCCTACTGAGAGACTGAGGAACTGAACCTTTTCACCCTGGAACAGAGGAGACTACGTGGGGACTTGATCCAAGTCTTCAAAATCAAGAAAGGCATCGACCACATCAAACCAGAGGAGCTTTTCCAGATCAGCAGGGACACTCGCACCCGGGGACACAAATGGAAATTGGGCTTCAAGGCATTAAAAACTGAAAACAGAAGACACTTCTTCACACAGAGAGGCGTCACAATCTGGAATAAACTACCCAGCGATTTGGTTGAAGCTGAAAGTTTGGGAACATTTAAAAATAGTCTGGATAGGATCCTTGATCACTTAGTTATTAATGGACACCAAACGAGCACGATGGGGCGAATGGCCTCCTCTCGACTGGACACTCTATGTTCTTGTCCGGTTTTATGATATTTCTGTATTTAATGACCTTCGCATTTATAATTTGTATTGATTTTAAAAGTGTTCTGAGAAAGTTGCCAAGGAGCTGGAGTGGAGTTTGGAGAATATAAAAGCTTGTCAGCTACTATTGTTATCGATTTTCTCTTTTTTTTTGATGTTGCAGTTCTGATATCAGATGCAATTTCCTCTTTTTTAGGAGAGTTTCTTGGAGATTCTACCCAGTAGAAATCCGGTTGGCAAATGACTTTCTCTAAGCAGCTGGCCGTGCAGAACGAATCATTTATATCAGTTCAGATGGGCTTTTGTGTGTTTGTTTGTTTGTTCTATTTAATACAGGAAAGAAACATGAAAGTGTTGGGTAAAATAAAACCGTGTAATCTGTTGAACTGGCAAAGCTCTCTATCTAATCTTGAGCGCTGCTGTAAGATTTTGATTGCCTGTTGTTTTCCTGTCGTCTGTCACTTCGGCGGCAGTTTAAATAATCCCCTCGAACATCATGGTGCTGACTGTCATTCCTGATGTGGTCATGTG